>NC_056517.1:15006406-15009547 GCF_014905685.2 Nematolebias whitei
CTGGTCCTGTTAATCCTCAGTGCTGCATTTGATATGGTTGATCACAATATTTTACTACAGAGGCTTGAATATGATATTGGGATTACAGGAACAGCTCTAAAATGGTTTAAATCATATCTATCTGATAGATTCCAGTTTGTAAATGTAAATAATAAATCTTCTTCATGCACCAAAGTTAGTCATGGAGTTCCTCAGGGCTCAGTGCTTGGGCCAATACTCTTTACTTTATATATGCTTCCATTAGGTAAAGTTATTAAACAGCATGGGATAAATTTCCATTGTTATGCTGATGACACACAATTATATTTGTCCATTAAACCCATCCATCCATCCATCCATTATCTTTACCCGCTTATTCCATTTTGGGTCACGGGGGTCACTGGTGCCCATGTCCAGCAATCACTGTGCGAGGGGCGGGGTACACCCTGGACGGGTCGCAAGTCCATCACAGAGCCACATAGAGACAAACGACACAAACAACCATTCACTCTCTCACTCACACCTAGGGACAATTTAGAGTTACCAATCAGCCTAACATGCATGTTTTTATGTTTTTGGTCTCTGGGAGGAAACCGGAGTACCTGGAGAAAACCCATGCATGCACGGAGAGAACATGCAAACTCCACCCAGAAAGGACCCTGGACCGGGGTTTGAACCAAGGACCTGCTCGCTGAGAGGCAGCAGCTCTACCAGTTGCGCCACCGTGCTGCCTGTCCATTAAACCCAATGAATCCAAACAGCTACTTAGACTACAAGCATGTCTTAAAGACGTAAAAACTTGGATGACCCTTAATTTTCTCCTGTTGAACACAGACAAAACTGAGGTTTTGGTTTTTGGACCTGAGCAACTTAGGAATTAATTTTTCGTCTTTCTGCCTCCTTAGGTAGCATTAATCTGTCCTCCTGCTCTACTGTTAAAAATCTTGGTGTTATTTTTGATCAGGACATGTCTTTTATCCCCCACATTAAAAACGTTACTAGAACTGCCTTCTTCCACCTGCGTAAATCACTAAAATTAGAAATATCTTATCGAAAAATGATGCAGAAAAACTGGTCCATGCATTTGTCACGTCTAGACTGGACTATTGCAATGGTTTATTATCTGGGTGTCCAAATACTTCTTTAAAACGTCTTCAGTTGATCCAAAATGCTGCTGCTAGAGTCTTAACCGGAGTTAGTAGGAGAGATAATATTTCTCCAGTTTTAGCTTCTCTCCACTGGCTCCCTGTCAAGTCCAGAATAGAATTCAAAATCTTACTTCTAACCTACAAAGCTCTCAACAACCTGGCTCCATCTTATATTACAGATCTTATTGTTCCATATTTTCCTAACAGAGCACTTCGCTCTCAGACTGCAGGTTTACTTGTGGTTCCTAGAATTTACAAAAGCAGAATGGGAGGCAGATCTTTCAGTTATCGGGCTCCTCTCTTGTGGAACCAACTTCCAAGCTCTGTCCGTGAGGCTGACACATTATCCAGTTTTAAAACTAGGCTTAAGACTTTCCTTTTTGCTAAATCCTATAGTTAGGGTCGGCTTGGGTTTCCTGAGCTGTCCCTTAGTTATGCTGCTATAGGCTTAGACTGCTGGAGGACAAACTGACCACAATTTTCACTCTACTACTGTCTTTACTTACTTTGCTCAACCTGTTTTGTATTTTTAATTATTTTTTCTATCCTTAGCATGTGTTTTTTTGTCTTTCAGATACACCAGGACCTATACCTGGACCTACCATTCTATATTTGTCTGTCTCTCCTTCCTGACCTCTCAACCAGCCAGTCAAAGAAGATGGCCGCTTGTCCTGAGCCTGGTTCTGCTGGAGGTTTCTTCCTTTTAAAAGAGAGTTTTTCCTTTCTACTGTTGTCACTGTGCTTACTCAGGATGGGAGACTGCAACGAAGCCAAGATTCAACTTGTCTGCTGGATTCCTTAGATAGAGAACTTTACTAATTGGCTTTTATGTATGTGAATGTTCCTGTAAAGTGCCCTGAGACAACTTTGTTGCGATTTGGCGCTATATAAATAAACTGAATTGAATTGTGTTATGAGAGCCCAGGTTGCTCTGATAGTGGTCTTCATCTCTTCTGAATTGTTTGGTCTTGTGTATCACATCTTCCTCTTCACAATATCTCATAGATTTTCTATGGGGTTAATGTTAGGCGAGTTTGCTGGCCAGTTAAGAATATGTTCCTTAAGTACCTGGTACTGGTAGCTTTGGCACTGTGTGCAGGTGCCAAGTCCTGCTGGAAAATGAAATCTGCATCTCCATAAAGTTGGTCAGCAGCAGGAAGCATGAAGTTCTCTAAAACTTCCTTGTAGACGACTGTGTTAACCTCAGACCTCAGAAAACACAGAAGCCTTCAGTCTGGTCCAGAAAGTTGAAAAGCTTTTCAGAACAAGGTCTGGTCAATCTTTCATGGAGCTCCCCAACACCATGGATACTGTAGGGAGAGAAGCAAGTTTATTAGAAAGCATTCTTCCTTCATGTCATGATGTGCAAAGAAAAATAACCAGCAGGTTCATCAGGCTGAGACTAAGAATAGCAGCAAAACATATAAGCAATGAAAGAAAAACTGTTCTGTCCAAAGCCAGACAAAAACATGACAAAAAAACAAACAGCATCTTGTACAACAACAAGCTAGCCCCCACCAAACTCCTTATTTAATTTCACTGATTCTGCATAAGTTATATTAATACATAATTAGATTCATACATAGTCTTGGCATCCTCAGTAAATTTTAGAAAAAGTTGTTGCAATGCTTGCATTTGGTATGGGACAAACTAATTTCTGATCACTTTGATTTGATTTTTATTTTGACAGCCTCCACATCACCCCGTCAGCTCCAGCACTCCACCATTAACTTACCAGGTCCATCTAAAAAAGTTAAATCTGGTCCTCTGGACATTCAAAAAAGCAAAACAAAGCAAATCAACAAAAAAATGTAGAAACGTTTCATCTCTCATCCAAGAGACTTCCTCAGTCTGAGGAGCTGTATTCAGCTCAGTCTCAGGGAGACAGAAAAGTGGGTGAAGAATTTATCTGACAGACAGCTCACCCAGCCAGGGACAGAGATTCTTGCCAGGGGACTGAACTTTGCGGTTGCACCAAGTAGAATTCCTCTGGTGGAGATGATCACAGCTACTG
>NC_056517.1:15009647-15009854 GCF_014905685.2 Nematolebias whitei
CTCTCATCCAAGAGACTTCCTCAGTCTGAGGAGCTGTATTCAGCTCAGTCTCAGGGAGACAGAAAAGTGGGTGAAGAATTTATCTGACAGACAGCTCACCCAGCCAGAGACAGAGATTCTTGCCAGGGGACTGAACTTTGCGGTTGCACCAAGTAGAATGCCTCTGGTGGAGATGATCACAGCTACTGAGTCAGCCATCCGCAACAA
>NC_056517.1:15009954-15011202 GCF_014905685.2 Nematolebias whitei
TTGTGATCAACCATATCAAATGCAGCACTGAGGATTAACAGGACCAGTATAGACACAAGTCCATTGTCTGAGGCCATGAGAATATCATTAGTTACTTTTACTAGTGCTGTTTCTGTGCTATGATAAGCTCTAAACCCTGACTGAAACTCTTCAAACAGATTATTTCTTTCCAGATGTTCACGCAACTGACCTGCAACTATTTTCTCTAGAATTTTTGAGATGAAAGTTAGATTAGATATAGGTCTATAGTTGGCCAGAATTTCTGAATCAAGTAAAGGTTTAATTACATCAACCTTAAAGCGCTGTGGTACATAACCATCCATCCATCCATCCATCCATTATCTTTACCTATTTATTCCATTTTGGGTCACGGGGGTCGCTGGTGCCCATGTCCAGCAATCACTGTGCGAGGGGCGGGGTACACCCTGGACGGGTCGCAAGTCCATCACAGGGCCACATAGAGACAAACGAGACAAACAAACATTCACTCTCTCACTCACACCTAGGGACAATTTAGAGTTACCAATCAGCCTAACATGCATGTTTTTGGACTGTGGGAGGAAACTGGAGTACCCGGAGAAAACCCACGCATGCACAGAGAGAACATGCAAACTCCACCCAGAAAGGCCCCTGGACCGGGGTTTGAACCAGGGACCTGCTCGCTGAGAGGCAGCAGCTCTAACAGTTGCGCCACCGTGCTGCCCACATAACCATCCATTAATGACAAATTAAGTAGATCCAAAATGTGGACATTAATTAGGGGAAATACCTCTTTAAACAGTCTGGTTGGGATGGGATCTAGCAGACATGTGGATGGTTTGGATGACGTTATTATTTTTGACAATTCAGAGAGCTCAACAGGACAAAAACTGTCCAAATATAAATCAGGCTCTAGTGAAATTTTTAAAGCTGCCTCATTTGACAGGGGATTAGAGATAGTAGAAGGAAGGATGGTTTGAATTTTTTCTCTAATTAAAATAATTTTATTTATAAAGAATCTCATGAAGTCATCACTACTTATAGTTGTAGGGATACATTGTTCAACAGAAATGGGACTTTTAATTACAGATCCTTCTCGAAAAATTAGCATATTGTGATAAAGGTCATTATTTTCCATAATGTAATGATAAAAATGAAACTTTCATATATTTCAGATTCATTGCACACCAACTGAAATATTTCAGGTCTTTAATTGTTTTAATACTGATGATTATGGCATACAGCTCATGAAAACCCAAAATGCCTGTC
>NC_056517.1:15011302-15013421 GCF_014905685.2 Nematolebias whitei
TTCTCAAAGTCTCCTGCTCAGCAACGTCCTTGCAAAACACCTGCAAAGAGACGAGGACACACACGAAGACGTTATCTGAACTGTTGGCGAGCTGAAGATGCTTTTTGTATCAACATGTTATCCCTTTATCAGAATGTTCTAGCCACAAGGACAGAAGACTGTTACAAATCAAATTAAAATTACCAGCTCCACAAGAAAAAGAACACCTCGTGCTGAGGACAGGGACCTGTGTCTGATATCAGTGTGAGAAACCATGTACTCCCTTCTGCTATGACGCACGAAACATGTATAAAAATGTGTACTACCTCTTTTGTTTCAGTGCTCATTCTGATTTCGTTCAGAGAGCAACTCCTTTCTGCAGAAAGAATAAACCTTGCGCTCCGATTTGAGCTAAATAGAGATGTCTCCGTTTCTCCTTTTTATTAAGAGTTTTTAAACTTTAAAATAATTACTATTTTTCCACAAAATTTGGAGGCACCGCTGGGATACGCCGAGAGTTCGTCCGATCGACGGGGAATCACGACGGGGCTGATCACCGGACCTCCGACCCTCCAGTAAGACGTTTTTGGGAGCGGGAGGACGTTCTGGTTCTCCGGAGAGAGATTCGACTCCGGCCGTATCCGAGACAGGAAAACTGAGACATCTACAATAAGGTAAAAAAGATCACTCTCATAAAATAAGTGTAAGTTCTGAATTTAGAAGTAAGAACCGAGGTAAGTTCTCACTAGGAGAACCGAGGTAATTTCTCACTAAGAGAACCGAGGTAAGTTCTCACTAGGAGAACCGAGGTAAGTTCTCACTAGGAGAACCGAGGTAAGTTCTCACTAGGAGAACCGAGTGTAAGTTCTCACTAGGAGGACCGAGTGTAGGCTCGTCTTGATAAAAGAGGGCTGAGTGTAGGCTCGTCTTGATAAAAGAGGGCTGAGGAAATAAAATAGTTTTGTCTTAAAGAAAAAAAGACTAACAAAGATAAAATGGGAGCAGCAAAAAGTAAAAACCAAGATTATATACCAAGCGGTCCGATCGCAGAAAGAATGAAACGCTTACATGGGGATTCCTGCCTCAGCTTTGTTTCCCAGTGGCATCACAAATTCGGCTTTCCTAAAAATGGGTCTTTAGAAACCGAATATATTAAGAAACTCGAACAACAATTATTGCAGCAGAAACAGAAAATGATTCAAATGAAGAAAATACCTCAAAAGGTTTACTTAACAATGCACAGACATGAGGAAGCATTTCAAATGTAGAGAAATGAGTCTAAAAATATGATGGGTAAAACTGAGTCCAGATTATTACAGATGTCTCAAAAAGTTGAAGACCTACAGAGGCAGTGCAAAGAGCAGGAGACTCAGAAAGACAAAAAACAGACAAAGAAAGTGACTAAAAAACTGAAAACTTCTCTTTTTCCTCTGTCTTCTCACACACATGCACCGGAGACCCACGGACCTCTTCCTCCCACCGCACCCTCCACCTCGATCTACCCCTCGCTGGCTGGACTCACAGACCCACCACCCTATGCTCCACCACAGATGAAAACACATGAGACCCGCCCTGGACTGAAACCTACTTGGGCCCTCACCTCTGATGACGACTACATTGGACAAAGGCCAGCACCTGCCCCTGCCCCTCAGCAGCAGGATGAACAAGGAGCAGCAGGAGGAGGAGATGTTACAGCTGGACCACTCCCACCACCGTCCCCTGCTACCAGCACAGTCTCATCAACATCAATGTCTTCAAGCCCATCGCTTCCATCGTCTTCTGAGTGTTCTTCAATCTGTAGTGAACTAAGCCTCAGGTCAAAATCTGGCCCTGAGGGCCTTTCTGGGACAAGAACTGTTATTTCATTGATTTGAGTCCAGAAACACAAAATTAAGTTTATCCAGAGACTTTCTAAGTGTGTCCTGCACTGATCAATTGAAAGAACACTCTCTTTTTTATTATCATTACTATTTTACAAATGTCTTGATAATCAAAAGTGTGTTTAGTTCAAACCATTTTAAATGTTGAAGTGAACTACTCATTTTAAATCAACTGTGAAACAGTATAAATGATTTTTAATCCTCATTCAAAGTAGAAATCAAGTTAATGTTTGTTACAAGAGTAATTATGCATTTTGATT
>NC_056517.1:15013521-15019882 GCF_014905685.2 Nematolebias whitei
AGAAATCAAGTTAATGTTTGTTACAAGAGTAATTATGCATTTTGATTCTCTGTCTGAAATGAGAAGGAGTAAGTGGGTCAGAAGTCAAGTTTCGGTCAAAAACATGTTTATTGGAAAGAAATGTCATGTTTAACTTTTTCAGATAGATAGGAGAACTGGCTCCAAAAAGTCTCATTTCTTCAAAACATCTTTCTGTCTGTTCTTGAAACATCTCTCTATCTGTTCCTAAACATTACATTGTTTTTCTGACTTCTAGTGACCTCTTACGTCACTAAAACCACACCCCTGTTGGTTCGTTTTAACCAATCAGGAAGTTCTCAGAGGAACCGGAAGTGACCTCTTTAAAAGGGTCAACACTTCCTAGTTCCAAGCAGTTCGGAACGCAGAACGAAGAAACAAAGTTCCGAGTCTCGTGGGGATTATGGAATCTTCCACATCTGAGTGGAACTCTGACGGGCTCACAGCTCATGCGAGCCCACCCGTGAGGTGAGCTGCTGTTGAACGAAGTACCGTCACTACTCCGGACGGTTCTCTGCTATCCTTACGGAGACGCTGAAAGGTGGCTTGAAGTGGAACTTTACGCCGGAACTGACATATCTTCAGAAAGGTAAAAAGTCGATCTTCAACTGCGAAGTGTACCGTGGGTTAAGCTGGGTTCGAATGGAGAGTGCCGTTCGTTATACAGACACGTTTCCCTCACCCATTCTCTCCATTTAAACTCCATCATTTCCCATCTTTAAAACTCTTCTGCCAGCAATTAATCCAGATATTTTCAGAAATGTCTGCTGCAAAGCTGCAAGAGATACCATGGCCGTATGGTTTCTCATTGTAAAGCTAATTAATTAAGCTGTTGTTGAAATCAATCTGCCAATTATTGTAAATGTGTGATGTGTTTAAATCGTTTTTAAATAAATGACCCACTGTTGTTGGTGAGTCAAAGATAAAACACGTTTCCGTCCACATTTAATCAGTCAATGCACGATAGTACTCAGTCCAGAAAAATGAAAGAATCCGTTTAAATTATGAATAATATCAGAGACAGATATATGTTCATTACATACTGGTGGCCCCGTACGGTATCATAAATGGACTGTTATTCGTGTAACAATTGAATTTATCATGTTGGCATATCTGATCTCAACTGAAATTAGCTTAAGAGTGCAGATTGCTGTGTGAAACGCAGCGTTTTGCACAGCAGGTGTTCAGAGAAAGTTTACAATTGTGGTGTTTTTAGAGCTGAAATAACGTCAATGTGTTTCATTTTAAAGCTGAAATGGTACATCTGTTATCTGTGAGCTAATAAGCTGTGGAAAGCGTTTGATTATGTTTAAACTGTGGTCCAGAGAGGAACGGGTTCTGCTCAGACCCGGTTCTGTTCCGGCTCGGTTCTGATTCGTTCGAACGAGTCGTTTGCATGGATAAACTGCTGTTTTGACCTGGGCGCCGTCTCAGTACGCTTTTGAGAGTTTATTCGTCACATTTTTAACAGAAAATAGTGCATTTTGACAGTTTTAATGAACGAAAGTTGACCGGAATGTTCAGGCTAATCGCTAACACGATAGCTGAAATAACGAGCAACAATTGGTCGAAAACCGCTGTTTGGGTAGCTCTGATTCGCTGAGAGACGAGTGACGTGTCTGTCGTCACTTCCTCTGATGTCAGGTTGTAAAACCCACACCCGCTGCTGTCTCTGACCATTGGTTGATACAGTCACGTGACCCCGGAAATGAGTCTCGGTTCAACCGAAGCCTCCACTGTGTTTAAAATCGCTAAATGGAGCCGCCACTGTTCCCACAAAACTCATGTTTCATGCATAAAAGATGTGCTTTTTAAAGCAACGCCACGTTTTAGCTTTAAATCCGTTCAGAAATGTTGATTTGACCGAGTTGCGCTGATGCTAATTTTAAGCTAAGCGGCTAACAACCGGATATCAACAGAACGATCCACAGGAAGTTGTCATAGACTCCTGCTGGTATAAATAAGCTTACACCGCCACCTGCTGTTTGTTAAGACCGAGGTTGTACCCAGGATGAAGGACCAGAAAACTGAACAGAGACCAGGACTCGAAGTACCAAAAAACAGTGTTTATTTACAAAAGGTGATAATAAAGGTGATGACGTCTCTGTACAGGTGTCGGGAAATATTTACAATATATATATATACAGGATCACCTGAGGGGCAGAGGAAGAGGTTAAGGGAAACGCAGGAGGGACTGGAGTAATCGGTGAGGGATCTTTCTTACGTGACGAGAGGTTGAATAGGAAGGGTCCAAAACACGAATCCAGGTTGGAGTGGCAAGTGGTGGAAGGCAAAAAGGCAGCTGCAGGATCACAGGAGGGATTGAGGAGGAACTTAGGAGACTCAGGCAGGTCCGATGATCACACGAAAAACAGGAAGGCTCTGAGAATGCAGAGGAAGACAAAACTTTAGTATAATCACTAGAGAACGCAGTTTGCTGGCTAGAACATCTACTACCGTTGGCAGGCAATGTCCCAGCGCCTGTAGAGTGGCTTCTGAGTCTTCTTATACTTCTCCTCAGGTGTGGTGCTGATCAGCTGCAGCTGCTGGTAATTAAGGAGCTTGAGGAGAGAGAGGAGTGCAGGGCAGGATCCCAACACTGTTGAAAGAGGAGTATAACAGTTTTCCTGAAGGGGAGACTGATAATTCCTCATTTGTTTTTCTTTTTCTTTTTGTTTACACGACCTGGTTTATGAGTAACTGTTAAATAGCGAAATTCTGGTAAATGAAACTGCTTAAAAAGCGTTTAAAAAACTAAAGTTTCTGTGAAACTTTTAGAAAAATTGCAGGTTTATTTAATGTTAAGTGCTTTAGAGTAAATAACACTGAGAAGCTTGGTAATCTAGTATCTGTTAAAAAATAAGCACATTAAAAAAGTAACACTGCCAGAGAGGCATTTACTTAAAAATTTTCATGCATTGGGGTAAAACCTACGAATAGGTGCCCATCCATTTGAAGAAGTGGCTTACACAGTACTGTTGAGTAAACCCAGAGCTAAAAATGTGTGAAACTCACATGACACTTGAATACAAATATTTACCTGTTAAAATAATCTGAAGTTGGCAACTGTTTAACCAGATAAGTGCTGAACAGTGAATAACCATGGCAGGTGTGATAGAAAAGGATTTTGATCCTTGTGAGATGAAGGACTGTTTAGAGGGAGCGTTGACGCTGCTCACAGACTCCTTACATCCATATGGTGAACAGGTGGACAGCATGAACTCAAAAGAGTTATTGGACAAGCTGAAGGAGGTTGCAGAGAGTGTGACCTCTACAGACAGACCCAAGTCAAGCTATGACAAGCTGGCAAAATTGGCGCTCTTATTGAAAGCATCATTCTATGCAGTGGTAGACAAGGCTGATGACCTTGCAATAAGGTTAAACAGCGACAGAGAGGCTTATCTCAAATTCATGGCACAGTCTAAACTTGCTGAAGAGACCAGTGCACATGAGTTAAAACGTGAGAGGGAGCTCTCACAAAATTACCTTACTTTATAAGCTCACTCATATGAGGAGAAATTGAAGGAAAGGGAGGTCATGTACCAAAAGTTGTGCTCAGACAACGATGCTCTACAACAACAGTTACAAGAAGCATCAAATGCTCTGAGCGGATGCAAATCTGAGATAGATGCGCTTAAAACACAACTTTGCCATGCAGAAAGGAAATATGGTAAGAGGCATGGACAGAATGCGGGGACACACTGGGATTCAGGCCCAAATCTCCTTACATCACACACACCTCTACCCTTACCTGAAGTAGTAGGGACAGACCTGAACAGGTTTCCACTACCAAGCATGCAAGAGAGACCGTTGAAACTTCCACTTTCAATAGATGATCTTCAAAAACTCTCAAAATATGTACAACGCTTTGTACCTGGCCCAATGGGTTCAACTGGAACAAAAGCGTATCTGAATGACCTTGAATTCAGACTGAGTGGTTATCCTAATGCTACGGTTGATGATAAAATCAGTCTGATAAGGCTCACTTTGGACAGAGAGGTGTTCACGTTCATCGAGCGTCAACCTGATGCCACGAGAAGGGATTACAACCTTCTGTGTGAAGCTTTGATCAGGGAGTACGACCCCTGCACGGGACCTGCTGGTTTCCCAGCTGCAGACAAGGTCACGCAAGGGAAGCATGAACATCCAAAGGTTTATTACAAAAGAATCTTCCAAGCTTATTTTGGTTACAGAAATGAAACCGGAATGGAGGAAGAAGAAGGTTTTAAATTTGTTTTCAGCAAAAATCTCCACACTGACATACGCATGTCAGTACAAATTATGCAAATTTCAGAGAAAAATCCATCAATGAGATTAAACAGTGTGCTGTGAATGTGTTTGAGGCATGTTCTCATGCTAAGACGCCCATAGAGGTGTTTCCTGGTGTAAAGATTAAACCCCACTCCCTAGAACTGGAAGGACGGAGTGCATAGCCTCCTACTCCTAAGAAAGGCGAAAAAGAGCAGTATTTTCAAACTAACAAACTGCGTCATGAAGGTGCACGCTGGGACAAAAATGCTCCTCCTTCAGAGGATGAACGTGATTATCGTAAATGGGGTGTGCGTAGGACGCAAAGGTATGGGAACAGAGGTGACCCATATTATCAGGGGAAGTCCGAAAAGGAACCCCCAAAAGACGTACCTAACCGTCCCCCACCTCGGACGAAACGAACCGAGGCGAAAAAATCACAAAGGTTCCAGAAACAAGGCCCTACACCTCTGAGCTCGGAAGAGACAGAGAAACTACGCAGGTTTTTAGAAACTTTGAAACACACTGACACGGGAAACCAACCTGGAGCACTATGCAGTGATGTAATCACTATTACATCTGAGGGCGCGAATGACAACATCACAGATGTTGGTGGAACACACCAAGACATTGTTGTTGTTGCCTCCAACAACCCCTCATCGGAAGAAGGGGGGGTAAACTCACACACAAACGATGACAAGTCATCGCAAGCTGAACACTCAGAAACAGCTACTGCTGTGCTGACGGTTCAGACAAACCAAGATTACACAGACAAGGCTGAACGTGTGAAGAAACGTCAGAAAAAACCTAAGAAGTTTCTGTGTAACTTTTTCAGAAGGGGGGTCGCCAAGAAGGCGTACCTGTCAGTAACACTCGAAGGAGTCCTCACACATGAAGCACTTCTGGACGGTGGGGCGGACATAACAATTATGTCAGCTAGACTGTTCGAGGAGCTGAGGACAGCCGCTGCCGGTGTTAACAGGATAATACCTCTCACAGAATGTGCTATAGAAATGCAGGGTCTCTCAGAGAAGAGGACAACCCTGACAGCTATAGCAATGGTTCACATGCAGGTTGGCAGAATGACACTATACCACCTGGTACACGTGTCCAGTGTTGACTCATTCCCATTTTTGGTTGGCCAGGATTTTATAAATCGCTTCGACGCGATTATAGATTATGGTAATCAAACAATGTGGGCCAAGGTGAGCAAACCACTGCCAATACAAATGCCTCCGGAGTGTAACACAGACTGCCTAACAGCAGGTACCGCAGAAGGCGCAAAGGGCTCAGCCGAGGACACGAGCCCGGTGAGTATTCCTCTGAAATCATGTGAAACCAAACAGACCCACCCGGTGGTCCAAACTCTGACCCAACAAGACAGCCTCCTCTGTGAGCTGGAGTAGTCAGAGTCCACGAAACACTACCTACCACTGGTAGTTAAAGGTGTAGAGATCCAAGGGTCCCACCAACGATGCTGTTCTGTCTCTGTGGACAGATAAATCAGCAATTAACCGAGCTTTCTATGAAACCTTGGTTCACAAACACGTTGGTCTAGAACTAATTAAAAAAGCTTTCCGCTTTCCATTAATTCCCAATAGTTCACAGATAATGACCGCTGAAGGAGTCATTAACCTAAAACTAAACTGGAACCAACGAGAACTGGTTCACCCGTTTCCCGTGATCCAAAACTTATCACATGCAACCTACATAGGCTCTGACATTTTGGTAAGGTTGGGTGTCCACGTGGACACCATCAACAAGGTGCTGTGGTCCCTAAAACCAGCCACAAAGGATCCTCCTGTGCTAGACACAGCAAACCTTAAGGCTGGGCAGACCATTCCAGAGGCCTGCCAGGTTGCTAGCAACCAAACCACCATAGTACCACCTCAGGTGATTAACCTAATGGTGCGAATCCACATCATAGCTGGACAAGCTATTAGCCATAAACAGGCATATTTTCAACCTTCTCCTGCATTTTTCAACTTGGGACTGTCCTTGGAATCCACAAACAAAGTGAGCCTTGACTCCAGGACCACATCTATTGCTGTGTGTAACACAGGCATGGATGAGGTGATGATCCCAAAAAACACTA
>NC_056517.1:15019982-15029855 GCF_014905685.2 Nematolebias whitei
TTCTCAAAGTCTCCTGCTCAGCAACGTCCTTGCAAAACACCTGCAAAAAGACGAGGACACACACGAAGACGTTATCTGAACTGTTGGCGAGCTGAAGACGCTTTTTGTATCAACATGTTCTCCCTTTATCAGAATGTTCTAGCCACAAGGACAGAAGACTGTTACAAATCAAATTAAAATTACCAGCTCCACAAGAAAAAGAACACCTCGTGCTGAGGACAGGGACCCGTGTCTGATATTAGTGTGAGAAACCATGTACTCCCTTCTGCTATGACGCACGAAACATGTATAAAAATGTGTACTGCCTCTTTTGTTTCAGTGCTCATTCTGATTTCGTTCAGAGAGCAACTCCTTTCTGCAGAAAGAATAAACCTTGCGCTCCGATTTGAGCTAAATAGAGATGTCTCCGTTTCTCCTTTTTATTAAGAGTTTTTAAACTTTAAAATAATTACTATTTTTCCACAGGAGAGAACATGCAAACTCCACCCAGAAAAGCCCCTGGACCAGGGTTTGAACCAAGGACCTGCTCGCTGAGAGGCAGCAGCTCTACCAGTTGCGCCACCGTGCTGCCCTATTTTTTTATTTGTCTTAATTAATATTCTAATTTTCTGAGATACTGAATTTGGGATTTCATTAGTTGTAAATTGTAATCATCAACATTAAAATAAATAAACAGTTGAAATATATCAGTCTGTGTGTAATGAATTAATATAATATACAAGTTTCACTGTTTGAATGGAATTACTGAAATAAATGATGATTTACTCTGGTATCGGATGCTGTGCAGCTGGAATGATTTTTACTGAAACTTTTTTACTTTTGGACAATTGTTATGATGCGTAACCATGGCAACAAGGTGTTTTTTAACGACAAGGAGCAGCTGATTAACATCTCAAAAGCTCAGATATCTCATATACAGCCCCAAATCCCACATGAGTTGAAAAGGAGGTGCCGTGGACAAATTCCCGTCAACCTGGCGGTGGTGCTCGATTACCTCACCACCGAGATCCTGGAGCTTGTGAGAAACTCGGCTGGTGAGGAGCTCTGCAGACTGGATTTGAGTCAATATTGGATTTTGCAAATCCATTATTGACTTTTTTGGTGATGAGACAAATATGTTGGTTCAAAAAGTTGTTTTGGGGCTAATACTTTGATAGTTCAAATTTCAAAATCCACTGTGATTTATATATATATATATATATATATATATATATATATATATATATATATCTGTAAGGTTTTTGGTGGATAAAAATCAATTTAATTCATATTAATTCACCGCCGTTTTTAACGTGTGTACACGAGCTGCAAGCTAATCGGTGCGGGGCAGAGAGAACTTCCAGATCAGACCACTTGTCAAAAATGAAATAATGAATATCAAAACTGAGCGCTCATTATTTGTTTATTCCATTTTCATTTTGTGCACAAAATCGGAAATCGGATTACACTTCGTTATCCGATTTTTCATTTTGGTTTAATAAACGGAAAATGACAAAAACAAGTGTGTTTTTGTTTTTTTAATTTTGTGTTTCAAACGAAAAAACAAACTGCTTGAATGTACACGGACCAGAAAGGCACCTGGATCGGGATTTGAACTGTAAGCTACCAGGAATAATTCCAGACTTTAAATACATTTCTCTTTGAGTGGTTTTGTTCAGACATGCAAATATGTTTTTTTTCTACCTTGACATATATTAATTGCTGACTGCAGTTTTATTCAGAAGTGTGACCAAATAAGTGTGACCTGGTCAGTCCTGGTAAGAATTGTCAGGTTTACTGCTTACCACTGTCTGATTTTCTCTGAAGGCACTCCCAGGTCTGTGAAAGCTGCTAGCCCCCTCATCTCAGATGATTCTCAACTGGGCTAATCTCTGCATTTTAACCACAAAACAACAAAAACAATACTGCATCGTAATCTCAACATCCTCTTTGTGTCAACATTTTATAAAGGATAGGGCTTCTGTCTGGACACCCTTTAACATGTGTTTACGCTAACCGTAATCTGGACTGACCTCATCCCACAAATATATATTTATGTGAGTTCTTGTAGCAAACTTATTTTCTCTCCATCGAAGAAAAACAAGAATCCGGTCATTTAAATACTCAATTCTGTAACGTATATTGTCAGTTTGAATAATAATAACATGAAACTTATAGTAAATATGGAATATGAATGAACAGCCAATAGTATTTTTTCAGAAAGTGAATGACAGAAATATGGAGACTTTGAAAAAGTGATATAGATTTAATTTGGACTAAGGTTCTTAACTCTTAACGTTAAAATTTAGGTAAGCTTATCTCAAATTCAGGTACTGCCTCTTTCAGCAAAAAAAAAAAAAAAAAAAAAAAAGAAACTGTCCAGATGACCTTACTGAAAATTTTTGGATTGTTTACCTGGATTATTGAGCATGGATTTTTTGGTTTTGAACCAGTTTGACATGACTGTCGACGAGGAAGAGGGCCAGCACAAGAGGAGGGGGCGTACCAAAGACACCATCTTAGCACCAACATAACTGGTTAGTTCCACTTTGGAGTAAGCTGTTTGGGGGAAGAATCAGTTTTGTGTTGTGTGTTTCCTTGACTAAAGAATCCTTCCGGATGGAAGGTGAAACTTTCAGCAAAAAAAGAAACTGTCCAGATGACCTGACTGAAAATTGTTGGATTGCATACCTGGATTATTGAGCATGGACTTTTTTTTGGTAAATAATGAATCTTATTTTTACACCAAAGTTACTCATAGAGTTCCTCAGGGTTCATTGCTTGAACCAATACTCTTTAATTTATATATGCTTCCATTAGGTATAGTTATTAAACAGTATGGGATAAATGTTCATTGATATGCTGATGATGTACAGTTATAGTTGTCCATGAAATCCCAATGAATCAAATAAGTTACTTAGACTACAAGCATGTCTTAAAGACAAAAACTTGGATGACCCTAAATTTTCTGCTTTTAAACTCAGAGACTAAGGATTTGGTTTTTGGACCCGAGTATTTTAGGAATAATTTTTTCGGTCTTGAACCCTCTTTGGATGGCATTAGTCTGGCCTCCAGATCTAGTGTTAAAAATCGTGGTGTTATTTTTGATTAGGACATGTCTTTTAACCCCCATATTTAAAAAGTTACCAGAACCGCCTTCTTACACCTGCATAATATTGCTAAAATTAGAAACATATTATCTAAAAATGATGCAGAAAAACTGGTCCATGCATTTGTCACGTCTAGACTGGACTATTGTGTGGAACTGCCTTGGAGAGGATTTTGTTATTAGAGCTTGTGAACAATTTACACGATGGTAGCCACTAATATGCCACAAACAAACACACCAACAGATAAGATCAGAAGCATTATTTACTCTAAGCCATTTTTCAATCCATCATAAATGAATATCTGCATAATCAAGCACATTCATTTCATTATCTTATTGTTGACTTATTG
Source organism: Nematolebias whitei (assembly GCF_014905685.2). Lineage (NCBI taxonomy): Eukaryota > Metazoa > Chordata > Actinopteri > Cyprinodontiformes > Rivulidae > Nematolebias > Nematolebias whitei. The sequence goes on from NC_056517.1 coordinate 15,023,421, forward strand.
TGAAAGTCAGACAATGAATGTTGTTGATACTGCTGAATTTTTATTCAGGGCTGTGCTCACGTGCAGCTTGTGGTTGAAATTAAAATGGATGTTGAGTTGTGTGATTTGGCTCCCAGTTCATCAGCAATCACTTAGCCTCTCTCAATTAATCATTTCCTTTGGTGTGAAACAGGATACTTGGCCAACTAGGCAATATGAATGGCAACTGGGATGATAACAGACACAGTTTCTCTATCATGATGTGTATTAATCATAGCTCTGCATCTACCATTACTGCTGCTGAAATAAAGATGGACTCCCACACAGACAGCTCAAGGGAAATAATAAAGTATGTATTTACATGATCTGACATTTATCTGTTGACTGGTAGACAAATGTTAGCATCATACAAACATATAATAAACTTTTGTTATATTAACATATTATTTATGTTGCTACATTTTATACTGATTGATACATTTCTTTCTTATGGTAGCCTTACATTAAGATGTTTAACAGACTGACAGGACCCCCACCTAAATCATATTAATGTAGAAAGCTTGCTACCTACAATCACAAATCATACCGATTTTTAGAAGTACCAGTGTCTTTCAAAACTTCTTGTGTTTTATCAGTGTATTTGGATCTGCTAGCGCTTGATAGCATTAGCTTAGCGTGGCTTCTGGTTCTCTCCTAGCTTCCTCTGTTCACACTTGCTCTGTGTGTCGATGTTCAGGTAATCCTTTGCCTCATTTAGCAGTAATGGTTCAAATGTAGTCTTGTAGTAGCTTTGGAGAAGAGGCCGTCTGAAATGGAAGATCTGTTCCACGCTGGTGAAAAACCATTAGCTAGTCAGGCCCCCCTTAAGTAGTGCAGAGCCACTGAGAATAGCTTATGTTAGCATCCTTCCAGCAGACTCCAAGCCACTGGGACCCCAGGCAGGCTGAGTGACAATCCGGACTAAACATAGTGATAAGGATAAGCACCAAGCTCCCCACATAGCAGGAGACTCCGTGGCGGATCCCACCTTCTTCTGCTAAAAGCCCACCCTACTGATGTACTGATCACCCCTTCGGGGCAGACCCATCCCAAAGCCGCTAAATTCCGGCACTGACGACCCCCTCCACTGTCAGAACAGCTGATCCGCTCTGGCCATGAAATGGATATTCACACCGTACTGCGCATTTTAAACTGTGAGCGTCATTCGGATATGCCCTCTAAGCGGATATGTTCATCTACGCGCTCTTTTTAAACCAGTCTTCAGTTACGGCATCATTTGGAGTTGGATGCAGCTACAGCAAACATGTCCTTCGGTGGATCGTTAACTTCTTGCACTGTAAGTAAGCTGTTCAAACTGTTAATATGTGCTTGTTTGTGCAGATGAAAGTGGGAATTCTGGTTGCTTGGCGAGAGGTCGCTTAAGAGAAATTAAATTTTAACACTTTATACGATTCGCACTTACTACGAAAGGGCAGGAAAAAATAAATAAAACACAGTTTAACGCCACTTGCCTGATTTCAGCTTAATGTGAGTTCAATCTGAGTCATTTCGAACCAATCTGATTAGCTTAGCTTAGCACACAACTAAAGAACCACTTAGAACTACACAACAGCGGTTCATGTAATTCAGAACACATCAAGGAATAAAGAAAAAAACAATAACCAGAAAGGAAGCACTAGAACAAAGTCAAGAAAAAGAAACACCATTTAAAACAAGGGAGACTGGCCTGATTCTTAGCTTTGTGCTAGCATTTAGCACAGCACCATCGGGGCATGTGGCTCAAAGAAAACACCTAAAATAAATCATAAAACCAACAAACGACCAGCATACAAAACTAGCAAACAGTTTGAAGAACAGAAGAAAACCATTTTTAGTTGTATTCTATTTGTTTTTGAGAGCGGAAGGAGCCAATCTCGTGCAGATCTAGTCTTGTGCGATATATGATGGGCCTAGCAAGCTGCTAACTTTCAACGCACCCAAAAGTTGAGACCATATCACCGCTGAGAGACTGCCTGCATCGGATCCACATCGCTTGATCACCCTAATCTTAAACTTATTCCACCATGGTCTTTATTTTTCAGGACTTCTTGTTTCACTATATAGAGATCTGCTAGCTCTCATTTAGCCTTAGCTTAACATAGCTTCGGGCCCGTGTGCCAGAATAGCACTGCTTCGTTTGAAGATAATGGTACAGTACATGTAACAAATGTTCTCATGTTGGTTTTGGAGGAGAGGCTCTGATCTGAAAGCTCGACTGTGCTTTTAAAAAAACATTAACTAGCCAGGCGCACGTAGGCTGCGCAGAGCTGCTAGCTCACGTTAGCAGTCAGAAACTACATGACTGCCGAGAATTGCATGCCCTGTCGCGGAAACGCATATCACTCTAAGCTCTTGAAAAAAGGTAAAAGCTGTGTTTTTTTGGGCAGATTAATTGAAATAAAAATGGTCCAAAAAAAAAAAAAAGAAACTGTCCAGATGACCTGACTGAAAATTGTTGGATTGTATACCTGGATTGTTGAGCATGGACTTTGTTTGGTCCAATGGTTTAGTTATCAGTAGTTCTAAAAACTCATAAATAATACATAAATTAAACAATATAACTAGGGTATGTGAGGAGTAATCTTTAAAATAATTAACAATTCTGCAAGCTTTTTTTTAATCACCATGCTGCTACAAGTTAATTATATTACAGCATGATAGCACAGAGAGCATTTATCATGTAGAAAATTTGATATCACCCTTGACTGTTTAATCCTTTGCTATAGGAGGGGATGCATTTTTTGGCAAAGCAAATACTGAGCCTGCTGATCTGCATGCCATGTTTATTTGACCCAAATACAGTATTGTCCTACTGATATAAAACTCACAATTATCAAAATTACTTAGTTGTGGCTCTTTTTGCCTGAATTATTGCAACAATTCTGCATGGCATGGAGTTGATCAGTCTGTGGCACTGTTCAGGTGTTATGAGAGCCCAGGTTGCTCTGATAGTGGCCTTCAGCTCTTCTGAATTGTTGGGTTTGGTGAATCCTATGTTCTAGAATTGCGCTGCTCAAGGTGGCTGCATGTTGGAGCAACTCTGTTACTTTCATTCTGAAATTTTGCATTTGGAAACATGAATTCCTTTTTCTGGATGTAAATCACATTTTTTGGATGATTTTGTCCTCTGGTATCATATGCTGTCCAGCTGGAAGGATTTTTACTGAAACTTTTTTTAGTTTTGGACATTTGTTATGATACGTAACCATGGCAACAAGGAAGTTTTCTACAACCAACAGCAGCTGATTAACATCTCAAAAGCTCAAATAATATCTCAACTATAGCCCCAAATCTCAAATGAGTTGAAAAGGATGTTCTTTGGACACATTCTCATCTACCTGCCAGCTGTGCTCGAGTGCCTGACCACTGAGATCCTGGAACTAGCAGAAAACACGGCTCATGACAGCGGAAGGACAGGATCGTCCCTCGGTACAAACAGATGGCTGTCCGCAGCAACGAGGAGCTCGGCAGACTGCTGGGAGGAGTGACCATCGCTCTGGGAGGAGTTCTGCCCAGCATTCGGGCGGTCCTACAGCCCAGGGGAACCGAGAGGCCAGCCGAGTCTGGGTGGACGGATCGGACTGCATCTGCAGCCAGTTTCTTAGGATCCACTGTGGGATGGACCTTTACAAGAGATCCTTCCTGTCTACAGCCATCAGTATCTATAACATCTCTTAATGAAATGAGGATAGCGAGTTACAACAACAAATAATTTCCCTTTGGGATTAATAAAGTATATTTTAATAGAATTGAATTGAATCACATCTTTCGCTTCACAATACGCCATAGACTTTCTATGGGGATAAGGTCAGTTGAGTTTGCTGACCAATTAAAAACAGGGATACCAAGGTCCTTAAACCAGGTACTGGTAGCTTTGGCACTGTCCAGATGCCAAGTTCAGTTGGAAAATTGAATCTACTGATTGCTGCAGTGTAGTGGACTAGGCCCATGTCAAAAACTAAGTCTAAGGTCAAAACTCTTGACCTTTAGAACCTTGTGGGACAGGAACTGTCATTTCATTGATTTGAACTCAGAAATACAGGTTCACCCATCCTGAGACTTTCTTTCTTGAAGATTCAAGTGAAAAGAACACTCTCTTTTTATTATCATTACTATTTTACAAATGTTGATAATCAAAGTGTCTTAGTTCAAACCATTTTAGATGTGGCAGTGAACTAATCAATTTTATTAACTGTGTAATGATTTTTATTCTCATGTCAAAGCTGTTACAGAGTAATTATGCCTTTTCTGATTTCTGCTTTTGAATGAGCAAGTGTAAGTTGGTCCAAGGTTGGAATAAAACGCAAAACAAGTTGTTATGTTAAAACTGTCATGTTTTTAAAATCCTCTCAGACGTAAATAGAGAAGTTTTGGCACCTGTTGCTGAAACAGCGCCAAAACAAAACTCTCTCTGTCTGTGAGAACATTTCTGATCTGTTTCATAACAATTCTCGCTGTCTCTAACCTCTTACGTCACAAAACACACCCCGTCTGGTCGTTTCTGACCAATGAACAAATCCCAAAAGTGAACCGGGAAACAGCTCTTTAAAATGTCAGTACTTCCTGGTCTACTCGGTCTTGGTTCTGTTGAAGTTCTGATGGAGTGCTGTTGGAGTTCTGCTGGATACACAGTCCAACCGGTTCTGTGAGAGACGGGATGATCCTGACAACAGAGCTCTTCCGAGTTCCATGGGATTATAACATTTTCCACTGAGGTGAATATGTGTCGAACAGAGCCTCGCCATTACTTCGGACGAGTAACAGCATCCTACTGAGACGCTGAAAGGGTGCGTTAAACGGAATCTCACCTGAGACATCTCCAGGTAAAGGAGCCGATTTCATCACCTAAGTGTACTGTAAGGAAAAGCTGAAGAAAGCCGGAGAGTGTCGATTCTGGTGAACACATTTCACCCCTCACACACCATCTTACTCCCTCTAAACTTCTTTCCATCTTTAAACTTTTCTATCAAGTAGAAATTCTTCCAGATATTTTAGAAATGTCTGTGTAAAATGCTCACCCACATTCATGTGGGTAAAAGATCATAATTGTACAGTTTTCATAACATCGCTGTGGTGAAGCAACGGAAAAATCATGGCCGTATGGTTGAACGAAATACCTTGCTGTTCAACGGATATGAGTCTAAAAAGGAGAGGTGTGACGAATTGTTGAATGCATCTGAGTTGCTGAAACAACAAATTCAGACTGATAGGGACCTCTCAAAGACTGAGCTGTCAGAACAGGCTCAATCATATGAGGAGAGGATTAGGGCTAAGGAGCAGGTGTACGAAGCCGCGTGTGCAGATAACAATATGTTACAAGCACAGTTGCAGGTGGCATTAAAGGAACGGGCCGATTGCAAAGCAGACAAGGAGATAATACTCAGAAATTGGCTGAAATTACAAAGTGAAAATCAGTCAATACAGGCGCGCCTAACAGCTTGTGAGGAGAGGCTTGCTACAGCTACAAACCTGATTTCTGACATGGAGCTAGCTGGTTTGAGACTCGGAAACGAACAGGGTCAGCTACAGCCACCCCAGACAGGTGCTGTTGCACCTCCTCACCTTAACGCCAGGCGGCCACCCCCAACCCCATCTCGGGCGGCGGGGATGGACCTGCACCGATATCATCTCACTGAATCGGTATACACCATGCAGTCATCTCCATCCCCACCACGGGTGGTAGGGACAGACCTGCACCCACTTGCACCTCTTCCTCCTGACACCATGCAGTACTCTCCACCCCCATCTCGGAGGGTGGGGACAGACCTGCACCAATATGCACCTCCTCCTACCAACCCTCATCAGCCACCCCCACCCCCACCATGGGCGGTAGGGGCAGGCCTTGACCAGTCTGCACCACCAGTCACACAAGTTAGACCGTTGATACAGTCTCCTTCAATGGATGATTTGCAGAAAATCTCAAAATATGTACAACGTTTTGTTCCCAGACCCATGGGGTCAGCTGGAACAAAAGCGTATCTCAAAGATCTGGAGTTCAGATTGAGATCTTATCCTAATGCTACGACAGAGGATAAGATCAGTCTGATACGGCTCACTTCGGACAGAGAGGTGTTCACCTTCATCGAGCGTCTACCTGATGCAACGAAGAGGGATTACAACCTTCTGTGTGAAGCTTTGATCAGAGAGTACGACCCCTGCACGGGACCTGCTGGTTTCCCGGCTGCAGACAAGGTCACGCAGGGTAAAACTGAACATCCAAAGGTTTATTACAAAAGAATCTTCCAAGCTTATTTTGGTAACAGAAATGAGACCGGAATGGAAGAAGATGATGGTTTTAAGTTTGTTTTCAGAAAAAATCTCCACTCTGATTTTAAAAAATCAGTACAAATGATGGCAAATTTCAGAGAAAAATCCATCAGTGAGATTAAGCAGTGTGCTGTGAATGTGTTTGAAGCA
>NC_056517.1:15029955-15031843 GCF_014905685.2 Nematolebias whitei
ACTAATGGTTTCAAAAACACAAAGTTTGTTTTCTCAGTTATCCAGGTCTATAACAACAAAAAAGGTTGAATAACTGAGAAAACAAACTTTGTGTTTTTGAAACCATTAGTGAAAAGGCCAGACTTCAGGGGTATCTGAGGCAGGCTTGAAACACAAGAGTCAGGGTGGCTTCTGGGTAATACCAGATGGCTAGGCCTCAGACTGACGAAGCCTCTTGGATGAGGGGCGAAACGTTTCTTTTTAACAAAAAAAACGAAGTCCAGATGACATGATTCAACCTTTTTTGTTGATATCAAATAATATAATCAAATTAAAATTAGTTGCTGCACTAACTAAATGCCAAATCAATGAGTACTTTGTTTTTTGACTAATACCCGAGTAGGGCAAGAGATCAACCACTTGAATCAAATGACAATGTTTTAACTGTTTAACAACATCTGCCATTGAAAACTAAAATGTGTTACATTAACCTTAAAACCAGTTCTAAATGGGCACAATTTACAATAGTTTCTCTTTAACATTAAACAAGAACACTGACCCATTTGTGTATTTGGTCCTACGGGCTGAACACCTGCAGAGCAGCTTTTAAGGAATCATTTAGAAACCAAAACAGTTTCGAACTCAAGAGGACATGCATTCAATAAAACCTTTCATCGATGAGTTTTTACAAATGTATCATCAGGTCATTCTTGAGAGTTTGTAACCTGGGCGACAGTTTACCATTTTCTAGACCAGTAAAACCTTCTGAACACATTCAAAAGTTTTGGTAAGTGGTTTGAGATACCTGAGGTGAGCCAAACAGCAGGAAGGCATCCACAAATCTGGGACAGCTGACAATGATGTCACTTTCAATGACTACGCCGACTTTCACAGGCTGGTAGTGAACTAGTCATGGTCACTGGTGCTGGTAACAACGGCCACTGCAACATCTCCATCAGCTCTGGTTCATCTGGCTTATCCTAAAAAGAATGAAAGAGATCATCAGAATCTATTGTTTCTATAACAGTTTGACTTTATTCTTTTATGTCTTTTTCTAATAAAGTTTGGTTTATTTATGGACAAATCAACTTTCCTAATTGATTAAATACTGGTGGTAAGAAATAATTGTGAATTGATAATATTTTAGCCATAACCGCGTTTTATTTAGAACAAACTGATTGTTTTATTTAGCCAGATTATTCTTATTGAGATCACATATGTTTTACAAGGGAGCCATAGGTCTTTTAGAAGTGTGTTCTGTACATTACCAGAGAATCTGAGTGGCAGGAGAGAGACTGAGACTAAACTTAGCATATAGGTGCTGGCCATAAAATTAGAATATCATGAAAAAGTTAATTTATTTCAGTAATTCCATTCAAAAAGTGATACTTGCATATTATATTCATTCATTACACACAGACTGATACATTTCAAAGGTTTATTTCTTTTATTGTTGATGATTATAACTGACAACTAACGAAAACCCCAAATTCAGTATCTCATAAAATTAGAATATTACTTAAGAACAATTAAAAAAATGATTTTTAGAAATGTTGGCCAACTGAAAAGTATGAACATGAAAAGTATGAGCATATACGCACTCAATACTTAGTTGGGGCTCCTTTTGCCTGGATTACTGCTGTAGATGAACAGATGCTCAGATATATTCATCATTTAACACGGATTCCTCATTTTTCTGGACTGAATAAAACGTGCATTGAATTTAAGGAAATGCAAACGTGAGACGTCATTTATATTTGACCCATCAAAATGAATGCGGTCATTTATTTACAGAATCAAAATTTAACATCAAACATTTACATTAATTTGGCAAATTATGAAAATAACAACATAAGCAATCAATCAGGAAAAATCATACGGCCATGATTTTTCCGTTGCTTCACCACAG
>NC_056517.1:15031943-15036834 GCF_014905685.2 Nematolebias whitei
CGTTTCTTTTTAACAAAAAAAACGAAGTCCAGATGACATGATTCAACTTTTTTTGTTGTTATATACCTGGATAACTGAGAAAACAAACTTTGTATTATTTGATATCATTATTTATTAGTTTATTTTCTGTATTAACTTATTAGTTGCTCAGTATTTCCTTTTGCACAAATAAAACCAGAAACTGTTCGAGACATTAGAATCTGAACATATGGCTTTCATCTGAAATAATGTTTCAAAACAATTAAAATAGGTGCTTAACAATTGATAACTAATCAGTCACTAAATTGTTCCAGTTGTACATTCTATGTAAATGTAAAGTTATTTTTATACTGCTCTCATTAAATGTTTTAGCGTGTTTTTTCTCCTTTCCAATGTTTATTGCAGATTTTCCTTTGGGGAAACAGTTACTAGTTACAGTTCCTAGGGGGTTCCAGCCCCTTCCTCCAGAAGTCGCAGTTCGACTGCTTGCATTTCACTCACTTGTAAATGAACACGGCTAAAACTGTTCCTGGTCTTGTGGTTGCTCGTATGATTCACAACTATTCAAGGTCCTTAGTAAATCATTACAGAATGCACCAGCTTGACAAAATCTAGACTGTGACAATTGTGGAGTTTTATCAAACTTGTTGTTCAATAAAATTTAGAAGACTGAGAACTTTTGTTAAAAACACGTTGCAAAGTTTATTTCTCTTCTGCAGAAGGAGAACACATGAAACGAAAACACAGCTAAGAGTTCTGTGTGTCCTGAAAAACCATGAGCAGTACGACTTCATTTATACACCTTCACACGTAACATGCTTTGACATAACAGGCGCTCATTTACAACATATCAGGGTAAAAACAGACAGTACATTTGTGGTCAGTGTCAATCTTATCAGGGTAAAAACAGACAATGCGTTTGTGGTCCGTGTGACCGGCTCTGGAGCTGGGGTTCCGTACCGGCAGTCTGTGAGAAACAGAAATTAAAAAGCTTCACACACTGATGCAACTGCTACAGTTTAGATAAGCTTTTAACAGAGTGTGATATAAAGTAAATGAATAATAAGAGTGATGTTAATAAAATTGAAAAATGAAATAAAATAAAATTGAACAAAATAAACTGGTATCAATGTTTTCATTTCCACAATTCCACAATTCCTCCTTTTTGTTCCCATAGGAACAACAATAACACGAATATGTACAGATAGAGATATAGGCACTGATTAACAGAACCTTCAAGGCACATGTGTCATACGGAGTATGGTTTAATATATGGCTATCATAAACATCAGTTTGAAATCTGCTAAGGCTGTTTTTGTGGGGGACAGACCCCTTTAATGAGAGCAAGCGAAAAGTAAAAGAAATCTATCCATCCATCCATTTTCTTCCGCTTATCCGGGGTCGGGTCACAGGGGTAGCAGCCTAAGTAGGGAGGCCCAGACTTCCCTCTCCCCAGCCACTTGGGCCAGCTCTTCCGGGGGAATCCCGAGGCCTTCCCAGGCCAGCCGAGCAACATAGTCCCTCCAGCGTGTCCTGGGTCTTCCTCTGGGCCTCCTTCCAGTGGGACGTGTCTGGAACACCTCACCAGGGAGGCGTCCAGAAGGCAACCTAAACAGATGCCCAAGCCACCTAAACTGGCTCCTCTCGACATGGAGAAGCAGCGGCTCTACTCTGAGTCCCTCCCGGATGATCGAGCTTCTCGCCCTATCTCTAAGGGAGAGCCCAGACACCCTGCGGAGAAAACTCATTTCGGCCGCTTGTATCCGAGATCTCATTCTTTCAGTCACAACCCAAAGCGGAGTCCAACTCTCACAGGGAACAAGCCCGACTTACTGCCGGCGATGCGGACCAGGCTCTGACACCAGTCATACAGAGACCTAACAGCCCGTATCAAAGGGCCCGGTACCCCATACTCCCAGAGTACCCCCCACAGGGTTCCCCGAGGGACGCCGTCGAACGCCTTCTCCAAGTCTACAAAGCACATGTAGAACGGTTGGGCAACCTCCCACGCACCCTCCAGTACCCTGCTGAGAGTGTAGAGCTGGTCCAGTGTTCCACGGCCAGGACGAAAACCGCACTGCTCCTCCTGAATCAGAGGTTCGATTATCCGATGGACCTTCCTCTCCAGAACCCCCGAGTAGACCTTACCAGGGAGGCTTAAGAGCGTGATTCCCCTGTAGTTGGAACACACTCTCCACCACCCCGGTCTTCCAATCCATGGGATCTTCTCCGATCTTCCACGCAATATTGCAGAGTTGCGTAAGCCAACACAACCCTACAACATCCAGAGCCTTAAGGAACTCTGGGCGAATCTCATCCACACCTGGGGCCCTGCCACCGAGGAGCTTTTTAACCATTTCGGTGACCTCAGCACCAGAGATTGGAGGGCCCGACCCAGAGTCCCCAGGCTCTGCTTCCTCAGTGGAAGACGTGAGGAGGTCTTCAAAGTATTCCACCCACCGACCCACAACATCCCGAGTTGAGGTCAGCAGCACACCACCCCCACTATAAACAGTGTTGGTGGCGTACCGCTCCCCCCCCCCCCCCCCGAGATGCCGGATGGTGGACCAGAATCGCCTTGAAGCCGTGCGGAAGTCATTCTCCATGGCCTCTCCGAACTCCTCCCATGCCCTAGTTTTTGCCTCAGCGACCACCCGAACCGCATGTCGCTTGGACTGCCGGTACCCATCAGCTGCTTCTGGGGTCCCACAGCCCAAAAAGGCCAGATAGGACTCCTTCTTCAGCCTGACAGCATCCCTCACCATTCGTGTCTACCACCGGGTTTGAGGGTTACTGTTGCGACAGGCATGGCAATCTTGTGGCCACAGCTCCCATAAGCCACCTTGACAATAGAGGCGTGGAACATGGCCCACTTGGACTCAATGTCCCCCGCCTCCCCTGAACATGTTTGAAGCTCTCCCAGAGGTGGGAGTTAAAGCTCCATCTCACGGGAGACTCTATACGTTTGGATCTGCCAGGTCTGACCGGCATCCTCCCCCATCATTGGAGCCAACTCACTACCAGGTAGTGGTCAGTGGACAGTTCCGCCCCTCTCTTCACCCGAGTGTCCAAGACATGTGGCCGCAGATCAGATGAGACGACAACAAAGTCGATCATCAAACTGCGGCCTAGGGTGTCCTGGTGCCAATAGCACATATGGACACCCTTATGCCTGAACATGGTGTTTGTTATGGACAATCCATGACGAGCACAGAAGTCCAATAACAGAACACCACTCGGGTTAAGATCAGGGGGGCCATTCCTCCCAACCACACCCCTCCAGGTCTCACCGTCATTGTCCATGTGAGCGTTGAAGTCCCCCAGTAGAACAAGTGAGTCGCCAGGAGGTGCACTCTCCAGTACCCCCTCCAAAGACTCCAAAAAGGGTGGGTAATCTGAGCTGCTGTTTGGCGCATAAGCACAAACAACAGTCAGAACCCGTCCCCCCACACGTAGGCGGAGGGAGGCTACCCTCTCGTTCACCGGGGACATACAGGCACCGAGATGTTGGGCAACAAGTACTCCTGCTCGGCGCCTCTCGCCAGGGGCAACTCCAGAGTGGAAGAGTGTCCAACCCTTCTCAAGGAAACTGCTTCCAGAGCCATGTGTTGATGTGAGTCCGACTATTTCTAGCTGGAATCTCTCAACCTCACAGACCAGCTCAGGCTCCTTCCCCACCAGAGAGGTGACATTCCATGTCCCAACAGCCAGCTTCTGTAGCTGAGGATCAGACCGCAAGGGTCCCCACCCTCGGCCACCACCCATCCCACATTGCACCCAACCCCTTTGGCCCCTCCTACAGGTGGTGAACCCATGAGAAAGGGGACCCATGTTGCCTCTTCAGGCTGTGCCCGGCAGGGCTCCATGGGTAAAAAGCCCGGCCACTAGGCGCTCGTAAGTGTGCCCCACCTCCAGGCTCCAGAGTGGGGCCCCAGTGACCCACGTCCGGGCAAGGGAACATTATTTCCATAGTTTGTATTCATCATAAGGGATCTATTTTAAAGATTTTAAAAACAATAATGACAAGACCTTGGTCTAATGCTGAAGTGCAGGCGTTTTTTGTGCTTGGTGGCCGAAAACAAAATTCAGAGCGAACTAGATGGAGTTCTGCCAGTCCCCCCGGTCCTCTCCACCGGAGTCCCCTCCGGGCGGGCAGGGCGTCATCACCCCAGTGTTGAAGCCGGACTCTGATTGACTTCAACTGAGTTGGTTTGGTCAGAAGGACCACAGACTCTTTCACACTTTTTAACAACTTTATTTGAATAAAGACAAATGTGTAAACAAAATTATTACAAGTCAGATATGGAGAATTGCCTTTGTCTCTCGCCAACAGTAGCCTCAGGTCAATTCTGAGAAAACAGGAGCTGCCCTCTGGCTAGAGGTGTCATTTATAACCCGAATCCAAAACCCGGCCTGGACCAACACGGATTAGGGCCTGGTCGGGCTGTTATAATATGATTAATGGGCGGGCCTTACCAGTCTCGGGCTTTTAATTAGGTCAGGATCAGCTGCGATCCAATTATATGATAACATGGCCTGCCACACTTTCACCTGCCGCATGCGGCCATTTCACTGACTGGCCTTGAAAAGAGGTAAAAAGTTCAGTTAAGCTTCAGATGGGACTGTACTGCCAGGAAAGCAATCCATCGCCCAAATGGACGTTCATTCAGCTGCTGAACTCAGCGGATGTGCCCGGCCGATGACCCATACAAGTGAGATCCCAAAGCAGACGTGTGAGTGAGCTGTCCGTGTGTCTTAGTAATTCAAAAGAATGCAGTCAGAAGTGAGGAGTGCTTTTTTATGGCCATGACAAAGACAAAGACCTCTCAGCTCCAAATCTTCTGCTGTGTTTATTCAGCTGCCCGTTATTGTACGTTAACATCTTCACCAACTTGTTTCAGGTTCTGCTTTC
>NC_056517.1:15036934-15045495 GCF_014905685.2 Nematolebias whitei
AGAATCCCACCGCGTACTTGGAGTTGTGTAAACAGGAATGGTATGACAGGACTCTCTGCCATGGTCAGACAGCCACCCAAAAACAGTTCTTCCGACAAGCAATCCTTGATGGAGTGCCAGCGGCCGTTAGTAAAGCAATGAGAACCAATCCTGATTTGCCCTCCGCTGATGCCACCCAATGGGAGCGTCATCTGATTCACCACCTACAATGCGCCGCTGATGAGGAAAACAAAAACTCTACTGAATTAAAAGACATGCAAACTCAGCTCTTAAAACTGCAGTTGAAACAGGCCAGAGACGTAGTTCAGTCTAAAAAAGAACCAAAACAGATGGTACAGGCTGAACCAACTTACCAGTGTCCTGTAACTATCCAAACACCACCTCCTGTTGCATATCCTCGGGGGCGGTCTAGAGGACAATGGGGAGGGAGAGGGAGCTTTCGGGGCAGAGGTTTCGGCCGTGGTTACACACAGGGAAACAGAGCACAAGATGTCTGCCATTACTGTCAGAAGCCAGGCCATTGGGCTCGTGACTGTTACCACAAGCAGGCCCACGCCCAAAGAGAAGGAGCACATTCCCACTCAGCTCCCAACCACCAGATGGCGCCACAGGCACCGAACCCTGGAATGCAGGGTCCACCTCGCACGACACCAGGTGGATATTATCAGCAATGACACACCCCACAGAGTAATCACACCGTAGGGGGAGGAGCAGACCCTATGGTGAGAATGAAGGTCATGAATAAAGACCTAACATTCCTAGTGGACACAGGAGCCACCTACTCGACCCTTAACGATCAGGGATTTATTGAACACGCCACTTCGGACACTGTCTCTGTGGTTGGATTCTCTGGGGTGCAACAAAAACTGCCATTAACCGAACCCCTCCTGATTACAGCAGGTCCACAGTCGTTGACTCATCCCTTTGTTTTGTCTAAGGATGTGCCAGTTAACTTACTGGGTAGAGACTTGTTGAAAAAGATGGGAGCAACCATCTTATGTGAACAGACTGGTTTGAGAGTTACTTTGCCAAATGGGACTACTTGGACTTGTTCTGCATCTCCCTCTTCTCTGTCATCACAATGCTTGGTACAGCCAATACAAGAAGAGGTCGCTGACATCTACTGGGCACTGTTGCGCCCTGAAACACCTGACCACACTGGACTTTGCTCGGTCTACCTGATGTGGAAGCCATGGTTGGACGCCCTTCGTCCCTATGTTCCACCTCTCGACCCCCTTCACGTTACTCTGTTTTATGACCGACATTCCGACGATTGCCATAAGGAGTGTTTCTCCCAAGACTTGCAGGACACTGAGTGGCCTCTAACATCTGATAGGCTTATTATAGGTCCACAAGGCGTAGCTTCTCATGTCACACTCACACCATCCCAACAGGAATGGTACATGATGTCCTCTGAAGCAGTTTCACATGTCTCACTAGCATTAGCTCCCACACATCAGGCTAAGGACCTGGGCCCAATGGTCAAGGCAGCAGTTACTGCCACTGATTGGGCCCCAACACAAATACCACAACTTGCTTACTCACCATCAACTGACTGCTACAGTATTGATATTGTGGCACATGATGTTGGAAAACTAGAATTTCTAGAGATCATGGCAGAGAAAAAACTGACCATTCTAAGGTTTCCCCAATGTTAGACACACTCCCTCCTACACTTTGGTCCCAGGGACCTGAGGACGTGGGTCTTGTTAACTGTACTCCTGTTACATTTGACCTAACCCACTACGACCCCATCTGGTTGTACCAATACTCTCACAAACCAGAGGCTGAACAAGGACTAACTGACACAGTCCAAGGGTTACTGAGAGCAGGGGTCTTAGAACATTCACAATCAGCTTGGAACACTCCCATTTTACCGGTTGAAAAACCTGGAACTGGGAAGTACAGGATGGTACATGATCTGAGGTCAATTAATGCCATGCTTAAGACACCCACATCACCGGTACCAAACCCCTATGTTGCATTGACACAATTGACGCCACTGCAGAAGTGGTTCACCTGCATAGATCTGGCTAATGCATTCTTTTGCTTACCCTTATCACATGAGCTTCGTGACATTTTCTCATTTACATTCAACGGCCGCCAGTACAGATACACACGCTTGCCTCAAGGTTTTGCTCTCTCACCTGGCATTTTTAACCAAGTGTTAAAAGACATTCTAGTACAACTTTCCCTACCTAAGGGCACTACTTTACTACAGTACGTGGATGATTTACTGATAGCCTCTGAAACAGCACATGACTGTCTTACAGCCACACAGACTGTCCTGCTCCATCTAAATGAAGCAGGATTCAAAGCCAGTAAATCCAAACTCCAAGCTGTTCGTACACAAGTCTCTTTCTTGGGGAGGTTGGTCTCTGCAAAAGGTACGACACTTTCACCAGAACACAGAGCATCCATTTTACACCATGAAAAACCCAAAACTGTACAAGACATGTTATCCTTTTTGGGTTTGACGGGTTACAGCAGACATTACATCCCTGATTACAGTGAACTTACCACGCCACTCAGGCAGCTGGTGAAGGAACAAGGTAACAGGAACCTGAAAACCACGCTCACCTGGACAACAGATGCTGAACAGGTGTTTATCAGACTGAAGCAACTCCTGTCCAGAGCAGCTGATCTCGCTCTGCCTGACTATTCATCCCCATTTTTCCTTGATGTTTCTGAAGCAGAACACACTGTTAATGGTGTTCTGTTTCAGAAAAAGGGGGGTAACAGACAGGTGTTGATGTACACTAGTGTGCTTTTGGATGGTACTGAAAGGCGCCATCCAACATGTACACAGGCTGCGGCAGGTATGACCAGGATTGTTTCAAAGACAGCACACATTGTGATGGGCCATCCATTGTACATTTTGACTTCACACAACATGGTAGCTTATGTAAACTCTGAGCTTTTTACAATGACATCATTAAAACAACGACGCATGAGCAACATTCTTGCATCTCCAAATTTATTGTTTCTCCATGAGGGAATAAATATGGCAGATGGTATGAAAACGACACATTCCCATGACTGCGTTCAAAAAGTGCATACCGACGAACGAATCAGACCTGATTTACAAACTAAACACATCCCACACTCTAACACACTCTACACAGATGGTTGCTGTTTCAGGCTTGAGGATGGGTCTTTAAGATCAGGATTTGCAGTAGTGCAGCAGAAAGATACTGAGTATGAAGTTGTCAGCTCAGGACAGCTGGAAGGTCATCAGTCAGCTCAAAAAGCAGAAATTCAAGCGGTTGTACAGGCTTTGAAAATAAGTAAAGGTCAAGAGGTAACAGTATACACAGACTCTGCGTATGCTTACGGTGTAGTTCATGTTCAGTTACCACAGTGGAAGAGAGCAGGTTTTCGAACAGCAGGTAATAAACCAATTAAGCACGAAGAGCTTATTAAAGACCTTGCTGACAGTCTGATGTTGCCAGCAAAAGTGGCAGTTGTGAAGTGTAAAGGGCATGATACAACACAATCTGATATTGCAGAGGGAAACAGACAGGCTGACAGAGCAGCTAAGATTGCAGCCGGTTATTTGACAAGGGTTCAGATGGTGACAGTGGAAGAGGAATGTCAAGACGTGCATCAGTGGGATGAGAAAAGTGTTGCAGAAGCTCAAGCTATGGCGTCTCCAGAGGAGAAGACATTGTGGATGAGAAAAGGGGGTCAAAAGACAGATGAGATCAATTTGTGGACTGGACCCAATCAGAAGTGGGTCTTGCCTATGACTCTAAAACAGGCAGTGTTTCAGGAAGCACATGGATTAGCACACGTGGGATGCAGACAAATGTTAAGAAATCTTCGACAATGGTCACACCCTCATCTGAAAGACATGGTAACTGCATACATTGACACCTGCAGCGTTTGTTTACAGTACAACATTCGACCTACAGTAAAACTTGAACAAGGTTCTTTTCCCCTCCTGCATCGTCCAGGTCAGGAGGTGATCCTAGATTACACTGACATGCTGGAACCTGTTAAAGGGTACAGGTATGTACTGATGTGTGTGGATGCATTTACAGGGTGGCCAGAAGCCATACCTGCAAGAAGAGAAGACAGCAAAACAGTGGTGAAGTTTCTGATTAACCATTACATCCCCAGACACGGTTTCCCAACAAAAATAAGATCAGACAATGGCACACATTTTAAAAACACAGATCTGTAGGCTGTGGAAAAAATGTTAGGCCTAAAACATGCTTTTGGAACCGTGTATCATCCTCAATCTCAAGGGAAGGTAGAAAGGATGAACCAGAACATAAAACAAAAATTGGGCAAAATCTGTGCACAGACTAAATTGAACTGGGTTGATGCATTACCAATCGCACTAATGACAGTGAGAGCTTCTGTTAATAATGGAACTGGCTTCTCTCCCTATGAGTTAACCACAGGTCGACCGTTTCCCGGACCAACTACAGGCTCACTGACCAGTGAGGAAGACCGTAAGATGGACCATAAGGTATACTTTGAAGAATTAAAAGCATTAGTGTCTAACTTTACTCAGCAGGTACACAACAAACAGAGCCTGACAGACAGATCAGAGGAACCTGGTCTCCCCACCGCGGAGTGGGTTTTGCTGAGGGTCATTAAAAGAAAGTGTCAGGAGCCCAGGTGGACGGGCCCCTATCAGGTGACGGAGAGAACGTCCCACGCTGTCCGCCTTAGAGGAAAGGGGGACGTCTGGTATCACTGGAGCCAGTGTGCACCAGCCTCGGAACCAGGAAGAGCGAGAGAGCTGGTAGGAACCATCTAAAAGTCGTAAATCTGGACATTGACGTCAAGGTAGACCGAAGCAGCCTGGTGTAGTTGCGAGCGAGGCCCTGAAGGACTTTGTTTGAATGGGTCGCCGGGTGCTGGAACAGCCACATTTAGTGCAGACACTTAGAAAAGACGGAAACATGACACTTTAGAGTCTCACACTTCACGAAGAAAACTCAGAGACATAGGAGGATCGGTCTCTGAGCACCCCAGGGGTATGCCCCTGAGTATGTGTGAACTATAACAGCATTGTAATTACATGTGTACTAATCATTTTTCTCTCTATCCCTCTTTTTCCCATTAATTGCAGTTTTGATTTAGAGCGCATCCATTTATTTACTCAGCTTGAAAGTGATAAGTATACCCGGCTTGCAAATTTACAAAAGCAAATATCCATAATCAATTATAACCCGCATATTAATAGAGTGCTATTTTGTGCTTCTTTTGTGTTAAAGGAGCTGCCTGCTTGACTGACTGCTGAGGAACTGCTGTGTGTGGCACCATTGTTTGTTAAGTACAGACTCTGTTTGGAAAGTCAAGATGTGGTGGCCTGAAAAGCATGTAATCATTGGAGTAGGGGGGATATCAGGGATAGCGTTATCTCTGATTTTTTCCCTTGAATACTTCTGCGTGATCCCAGGTGTAGAGAGGTGCAGGGCTAATGAGACAGCACATAGAGCCAGACGTAGTGTGACAGAACTTCCGGTTATGAAAGACGTAAATGACAAACCAGTACTAAACATAGAGTATTTGGCCAACACCTCAACTACTCTGAGACTTCCCATCTGTGAAATGTTTGACTGCAATGATTCTCGTTTCAGAGGCGCAGACTTTTACATCTGTCCATGTAACACCTTCGCATCCTTGTGTACTCTTTGGTGTTCGTGGAAGGAAGTGACCCTGTACACAGGGTCATGGAACCCAGATATGTCAGGTTATCATGACAACTATGTCAGCTGGTGGAGAACTCATGTCACTCTAGCCAAAGGAAGCAAGGACTTACTGTTATCGTTTAATCATGTTAAGACCTGGAATAGAGTTAAAGTTCATGACCCAACATCAGGAAGAACATTTGTTAAACAGTACTACACGTATAGCTTGGTAACTGACCCAATTTATGTTGTATTAGCTGCGGAAGTCACTAATACGGACCCCTTCAGAATAATACAACTCACCCTGGTTAATCGTCTCTCGCCCACTTCCCCGACCTTGGAGCCAACACCTGCTCCACCACCATCTTCTCCCCTTCCAGTTAAAATGCGAATTGAAAGTATTGATTACACCACTCTAAAACCTAAGGACGTGATAGCCATGTCCACAGGCTACACTGACTCCAACATCTGGTTAGCATGGCTTGCTGAGGCTGCTAGACAGGCCTCTTTATCTGAATGTGTGGCCTGTGCTGCGGCCCGACCAACTCTGTACACCCAGCCAGCTCCATTACATCCGGAGGATGAATGGGGCTTTCGCTGTATGATTAGTCTAACCAGGAAAATCAAAACAGGAAATTGCACCACTCTAGACCAAATATTCCCGCCCATATCCAACACCACTAAGTTAGGGGCATTCACTCCAGCCGAACAATTTGATTATTACTGCATTAACTATACCTCGACAGCAACAAAACGAATCGCGCTAGGACAAATTCAACCCAGCTGGTGTAACATCACTCACCAAAATGGCTCCGATAATTCTCGTATAGGTAAAGTCGCACGCGCTGATTTATACTATTACTGTGGAGGACAACGTCTCTTAATTTATATTCCTTTGAATTCGGAGGGATTATGTGCCTTAGTACGTTTGACCGCTTCCTTAACGCTGATAGGCCCTCGGTTGGAAGATTTTAATGACACCTCTAACCAACATGGTAGACATAAACGCTCTACTCATAACTTCGATCCCACTCTAGGCTCGACCACGTACATTGATGCAATAGGAGTTCCCAGAGGAGTCCCAAATGAATACAAATTGGTAGATCAGGTTGCTGCTGGTTTTGAACATCTACCAATCATCTCTAATATCTTCCCCGTACTTCCACATAAGAATGTTGATAGAATAAATTACATACATTATAACGTTATGCGTTTGTCCAATCTGACTAGAGATGCTGTAGAAGGACTGGCAGAACAGTTGGCTCCCACTTCTTTGATGGCGGTGCAGAACAGAATGGCTCTGGACATGCTGTTGGCGGAAAAAGGTGGAGTGTGCAGCATGTTCGGGGACTTGTGTTGTAGTTTCATTCCCAATAATACTGCCCCTGATGGTAAGGTAACAAGGGCTTTAGAAGGTTTGAGAACTCTGTCTGATGAGATGAAGTCACACTCAGGAATAGACCATCCTTTTGATGATTGGCTCCTTAGTGTGTTCGGTCCCTGGAAGCAAATGATTGTATCCATGTTAATCTCCATTGCAGTTTTTGCTGCTATTTTGATTACATGTGGATGTTGTTGTATCCCCTGCCTGAGATCTCTGACCGTACACTTAATCACTTCCACTCTGGAGAAACGCGATCCAGAAATTGCTCGCCAGTTTCTTATTCGTAAAGGCTACAACTTAGAGGACTTTGAGATGACCCCACGCCGCCGTAAATAATCTTTGCTACTTTTGTCGACCTCAGTGAGGTGAGGTCGAAAGGGGGAATTATTGTACGTTAACATCTTCACCAACTTGTTTCAGGTTCTGCTTTCCATTTGCTTGTGCGTGACATGATGAGTCACACCTCCTGTTTTGATTTGTATCGGCCTGACCTGGATACTAACAGAACTGGAATTGCACAAAAGAACTGCAGTTTGTGTGTGTAGGATTGAAAGGGAAACGCCCTGCTGTGTCTATAAGAACTGCTATGTGTTCACATAGCACTTCCTCCTCAGGCAGACGATGCAGCGCAGCGAGCAGACTTCTGAACAACTCTTCAGGTTGTATTCTCTCCATTGGAAGCGCTTTCAATGACTTAGATGCTAAGATAATTAACTGCATTATACTAATCCACTGTTTTGCTTGTGAACCTGTGAATTCTTTTGAATTATACTCATTCAGATACGTATAAAACATTCTTAAATTTGAAGGTGTGTCTGTCATATTTTGAGTACGTGTTCCTGACTCCTCTTCACAGGGAAATGAGAAACTGAATTCGGGCGGAATACAGAAGGTAAAAACCGCAACACCGTTAATAACTATGTCAGGTTTTTTTTCCGGGTTCCGACCTGTAATTACTGTTGTCAGGTCGGGTGAGGTTCGGAAATTATGACTGCGGACTGGGGCCGGTCAGTTCAGATTTTTTGGGCCTGAATGCAACTCTTCCTCTGCTCAACCCCTATGAGATCACACATCCTGTAAATTACTCACTGTGACCTTTCACCCACTAAACTCGTAACTCACCTCCTGACCATCACACAGAAGCTGTGATATTTTCTCCGGACATTCACACATGTAGGGGAACACCACCTTTGAACAAGTGTTCACCTCATCTCAAAGCAAACATCATTCATGTGTTGTGTTTGAAACTGTTAAAACAAGGTGCATTTATTCCCTTGGGAATGAACAGACTTTATTTTACAGGTGTTAAACTCAGCTTACAAACTCCTTAGTTGACACTAATCTAATGTAATGAAAAACTGTCATTGTGTTAACTTCACTTTCAATGTGAAATCATTTCCCATGAAACGGCCAGATCGTTTTAATGGGAGCTTGTGCATCAACAACCTTGAAGTGAAACATCTGCTGAGAGGAACTTTTATCATCAGAAAAGGAGTATTACTCCCAGTATGATTCCCATGCAGATTAAC
>NC_056517.1:15045505-15096465 GCF_014905685.2 Nematolebias whitei
TTCTGGTGAGAAAGAGGCCTTTAAATGCCTTTCTGGTGATCATACATTCACAATAACATTAATTTAGATACACCACAGTTAATTTAGACAATTTTAACTACACCCCAACAAACCAGTCCAAAATTCTGCCTTTTATAAAAAGTTACACTGAATTTAATAATCAAGTAACCTTTGACACAAGGTAATTTTGTTATTAATTTGTGTATTTTTTTTAAATGAATAATCTTCATCAGTTGTATGCTTTGTACATCAGAACATTATTTTTGTGATACAATACATAAAAATCAACTAAATTTGTGATTATTTTGACACATCTGTGTGTATTAACTGATTTAATGCCCTTTAAACACGGGGAAAGAGTTCACATTTCAGTTACATTTAATTTGAGGATTTTAGAGACTGATTTTCCTCTCCAAGAGGTGGTGCCCACATAACGAGGTTATTTGCATAATAAATGCATATTTTATGAGCTTAACTCATAACTAATAAATTATATAGATATCCACCCACAAATCCCTCTACACACAGAACATTCATTGTTGTTTTCACAGGTGTCCTTGCTTCTCCAAATGAGACAGACTCCTCTTTTATGGCTAATCTAATTTCCAGGCCTTTCTTTTCACACAATAGCTCAGTAAGCACTTTAACACACATAAGTTACTTAATAATTATTGATACTCAATGATTACTACTCTCATACCAGCTCCGCTGGTCATCATGGAAGACCTCCCTGCTGTCTACTCGGGGCTCAGGCTCTGGGCCGGCCTTGCATGCTCTGTGGACTCCGAGCTCCGCTGGTCACAGCGGAGTATCATACAAGCTGCTGACTCGCAGAAGGCTGTTGCCCGGACCCCGGTCTTGCATGTTCATGAAGGCTGATCCCGGCAGATAGGAGGACCGGGACGGGTCTGGTGCATGGAGGGTGGAAACGATTTTTACAAACATTTTATGTATGTATTTATTTTATCAGTGAAGATAAAATAAATAAATAAATAAATGGTGCCAGCTTTATCAGGAAATCCTGTTTTCACTTTAATGATTATTAAATAATCTGTTAAAGCTAACTCAGCTGAAAAATCATAAAAATACACAAAATTATTGGCTCTCTCAGGAATATTGCCCGCAAATCCATTTAAAGAAGAGCTACAGCCTTTAGTCAACTTTATTCTAACCCACAGATGTACAAATCACAAAACAAGAGTTAAACTTTAAAGCAAAGCTAAAAAAAAAAAATCTGAACAAGAAACAAAACTATACATCTAGCTGTACAATAAAAGTAATCAGATAAGTTTTTAGAGAAAAGTGCTGCTCCATTTAAGGTGGGATGGATTCCATCTCTCCATATCAGATGGGTTTTCCCCAAAATGCACTCCAGTTGTCTACAAGTCCTATGTTGTTTACAGAGCCCCACCTGGATGCCCAGTGGTTGAAAGCCGACATACAGCTAAACCTCGTCACTGGTCAGTTTGGAAAGGTGGCCAGAGAAAACTACGGAGTCTGACATAGTTTTTGCCAAGTTACTCACCGAAGCAATGTTAATTTTAGTGATCTCTAATTTGCATAGGCAAGTGTCATTTTTGCCTATGTGAATAACGGTGAATAATGATTTTACTGTAGTTAGCCTTAGCTATAGCCAGTCATTTCAGGTGAGATTGAATGTTACTTGCTCTAGCTCCTGGAATGCATTTTGTTGTGGTTTGAGTCACAGGTGCGACGTTTTGGACTGTGGAGCTGCCAATAACCAGGGTTTGCTCCTCGGCGGGTTTCTCACTAAGAATGGAAAACCGATTTGAAAGTCGGACAGGTCGGTGGTTGACTGAGGGCTTAGTTTTAGTATTATTTTTTCTTTGGACCACCACCCAGTGGGCCTGTGATTCAGGACAGCTGGGGGGGGGGAACAGATTTGAAACATGGTTTTGAACAGGAGAAAAATCATTTGAAACATCATTCAAAATGTGAAGGTGTTGATGGTGAACTATGCACTTAGTTTTAGTATTTAGTTTACCTCGGGCTGTCACTGAGCTGGCCTGTGGTTTCTGACTAACGTGAGCTAGCATTAGTGGCTCTGCACAGCCTACGGCGGTAGAGGCTCAGTTATTGTTATTCCTTACGAGACAGAACTGTAAAGGATTTTATTAATATTACTTATCATTTTAAACTATTCAAAGTGCCTGTTTCAATAATTCACAGTCTGTGTGATGTTTCTGCTCGTTCCTGTGCGTGCAAAGCTGACAGAAACAGTATCAACCTACACCTGATTAACAGGAACTGCTTGAACTTGTGCAAGAGAAGACTTTTGTACCGAAACCACAGAATATTCCAACCCTGTTTATCTCATCTTGTGAAAAGAAGAATTTCTCTGTTTTGTAAAAAAGAAGAATTTCTCTGTATCTGCTGCTTTAAACTTGTTGTTCCCATTTCCACTCCCACTCGCTGTGAATAAAAGATGGGCTCAAGCAAAGAGACTTTGGAGTTCACAGAAAACAGCTCTAAGTAGCCATAACTGTGAATTGCCCTTTTGCAAAAGTTCTGTTCAAAATCTTACTCTCTTGTCTTGTGTGTTTTTTTTGTATTTCTAGGTACGAGAAAAATACCTAACATTACTTGGTGCCGTGTTAGATCTGGATTTCCAACATACCTGTTCGTTGGTCGACAGAGTGGGACTCACTGTTCGCCCGTGCACGGCCTGGTCGACCTAGCGATTGGTAACAAAGCCCCAGGAGGTATTGTTCCTCACCAGGCCAGTGACTGAAACCCAGCTTCGTCCATCAGTGACAGATTGACAGAATTCGAACCCGTATCGAACCACAAGGACGGAGTAAGTAAAACAAAAGTTTTTTCAAACGTTTTGTTTTCTGGAAGGGGAGAGTATTTTTAGAGCCCTCTCCCTGGATGAGTTTAAGGGTTTTGACAAAACCTGAGTCGCGTTGGCAGGAAAAGAAGTGAAAAATAAATAGTTTTAAAATTGAAAGTAAAAAGTAAAAACTCGAATAACAGGAAGGAAAGAGATTTTTAGTGTTCTCTTTCTGGATAGGAAGGAAAGAGATTTTTAGTGTTCTCTTTCTGGATGAGTCAGACTCTATATAATTAAAGACAAGACTCGCGTTGGTAGCGACAAAAAAACGTTGTGTGTAAATGTTTGTGCATGATTGAGAGGAAAATAGATTCTGCTGTACGATCCTGAAACCTAGCGGTGTTAACTAAATATATTGATCCTCTATTAGGACTTTTAGGTTAAGTGGGTTTTTGAATATAAAACTTTCTGCTTTCGGGATTAGAACCTTAAGTTAAAGACCGGGTTAATCAAAGCCTGTCTTTCAGAAAGCACTAAGGCTCGTTGGAAGTATTTTCATTTAAACCACTCACACATATATTAATAAAACACAATGCCGATATTTTTTTCACGATCATAGGGAACCAGAAAAGTAAGACCTCCTTGGAGGCAGAGACAAAAGATGTTAAATTTATGATTCAAGCACACCCAGACACAGCAAAGTATTTAGAAAAGTGGAAAAAACAGTTTAAAATCGAGCCTACTCTTAAACCAGATACCTAGAAATTAGTGATTACCATTTTACAAAAAAAAAACTGTTAAATAAAGGAAAAAAGAAAGAAAAAGTAGAAAAACAAAGTAGAGAAATAAGCATGATCATGCTGAAATGATCCTTGAGAAAAAGTGGCGCTGAAGGACCACAGAAAGAAGAGCTGTGAAGATACTATGATCTATACTGACACAGGCTCAAAGAGCTGCCAAAGACACACATATATATATATATATATATATATATATATATATATATATATATATACAACAGCTTGACACATAGATAAAAGATTGGCAGATCAGATGGCCAAAAACAATGCAAAAGGCAATTATGGTACATCTTACCTGGCCAATGAACAAGACACTGATTTACTGAATAAAACAGTACTAAAAGACATGCAAGATGCTGCTCCAAAACAAATGTGGGAAACGAAAGGAGCCAAATTAAATGATGAACAAATTTATGTGCATGACAAACCAGTCCTCCCAAAATCACTTTAAAGCTGCTAGTCTAGGGACACATGGCCCATGTCATGTGTCATCAGGAGGGATGGTATCTGTCATAAAAAACATTTTATAACTTATGGCCTGGAATCTTACTTATTTTTTTTATTTTTTGTAAAGCATGTCCTGTGTGCATAAAACACAACCCACAACCCACAAGGTAACGTGAGACCACGACAATGGCCCACATTTTGTAAACTAGGTCATACACAATATGGCCTCACACTTTAGACTGACTTAAAAAAAAACATTGTGCCTACCATCCACACAGTGCAGGGTTGGTAGAAAGAACAAATGATACAATCAAAAGCAGACTCAGAAAATGTATGGAGACCACAGGTTGAGCCTGGCCGGAATGTTTGGATCTTGTGAAACTCTACATGAGAATAACTCCAACTTCAAATAGCTTGACTCCTTTTGAAATCATTCATGGCAGACCATATCGTCTACCTCTGTTCTCTCCAGATCTAGGAAAAGCAAAGGAAGAACAGACGTTAGCAGATTATATGATAAAAACACTTAAAGAAAAAGAAGTGTTAAAGACAAATTTACTGCCTTGTGATTCTTCTCCTTCACAGGAAACAACACCTATCCAGCCTGGGGATTGGGTCTTCATTAAGGTCATCAAAAGAAAAATCTGGGCCAGCCCACCTTGGGAGGGACCATTCCAAGTTTTGCTGACCACACCAACTGCTGTGAAGATCAATAAAAGACCCAGCTGGATACATCTCAGCCATTGTAAGTTGCAGAAAGTGCTGGATCCTTAGAACATTGGAGCAGTGGGGAAGTCTGATGTACAAAGGGGGCTTCCTGAGTAGGGGGAGTCGTCTCAAAGCCAGTGAAGCATGCAACGATCCCTGATCTGTTAGGATTTCTTTGGATCTATTGTTTCTGCATACCTAGCAGTAATGGGAGTGCCACAAGCAAGGTGGGCTTTGTGCTGTGTAATGGTTGTAGTATGTGGATGGAGTTTTTATCATCTTACAGGTCCAAAAACAATAAGACAAAGACGTTGGTCTGATACAATCACGACGAGTGGACCTGGGATCCGAAGTATCCTCAAGATACTAATGCATGGTATTGATATGTTAAGTTTAGTGCTGCTAGAACAGTGACTACAGAAGGCTGCTATTTGTGTTCTCTGCTCCCACCCTCTTCTACTCAGGTGTACCTGGAGGTGAAACCTATGTATACTACCAAAGCTAAATGCATGGCGTCCCTGGGAGCCCGGAACTACCAATATCGTGGTATAGTGACCAAAGACACTGACCCTGCTCGTACAGGGATCAGGAATGGCACTTGTGATACTCTGTTCTGGGCCCAAACTAATTTAACAGTAAGGGGCACGTTAAAACCTCAGATACCTTACCTCACAAACCCTGACAGACTGAAATATACGTGTTATTCTCAAGGAAACCAGACTCACATGTGTAGTACTGATTCATGTTCTAAAGGAGGCCATTGGTTGGGAGCACTCAACATCACCAATCTGTTCCAGCGGATGTGCCATGGCCCAAGAAGAAGAAGTGTCTGTGAACATGTCAGCCCCATCAAACGGCACATACTTCATCCAGAATGGATGGTGGCTCTGTGGACACAAAATCTACTCAACACTGCTGGTGAATTGGACAGGAGTGTGAGCTCCGATTTGGGTAACAGACCACACTTTCCTCATTTGGCCACCAACTGTCAGAAGATACAAAAGAGAGGTAATGACTTTCACACCCCACAACCCAATCTGGGGATCTGATGTTCCAAACAAATTTTGGTCAGTGGGAAGCAAAGTTATACATGCCCTGTTTCCTTGGATCAGCATGGGAAAACATGCTCTGCACATAGAAACACTCAGTTATCGTTTTCATGCCTTTGTGAACATTTATCTTGACCTAGAGGAGGCACAGAACCAAGAAATAGCCATTCTCCATATCATGGTGTTGCAGAACAGGATGGTGCTCGACTTGCTGACTGTAGCGCAAGGTGGGACTTGCACTATAATCGGCACCTCCTGTTGTACTTATATCCCTAGCATGAATGACACTCATACTGTTGAAGCCATGACCTCACTGCGTAACTTGAAAGACACTCTCAACCCCAACACTGTTAACAATAACTGGGACTTGTGGTCATGGTTCATGTCTGGACCATGGTGGCATCTGCTGTTGAAGATCTGCACTCCGATATTGACGGTGCTCATCCTCTTCTGTGCCTTTACCACCTGCATCCTGCCATGCCTGAAAAACATGATAATGAAAGCTTTCACTGGAGTACTGATAAACATTCAACTTGCAAGAACACACGAAGATGACAGCTATGTTCCACTTAAACAGGTGGACTCTGACGTCTACGCCCAGGTTGAGCATTATGATGATGCTGTGTAAAGATGCATTGTGATTCTTGTATTGAAAATGTTTCAAGCAATAGGTAAAATGATGATGTCTGCTCTGATACCAGCTGCGTTCACATTTAAGTTCTATACTTTTTGTTGTTTTTCATTTTTTAAGGTTTTTAATGTTTTTATTTTTCTATACTTCTTTAAATTGAGCAATTATTTATTTCTAATCATTTTCATCAATTACACATTTAAAATCATTTAAACCACTTTCATATATTACTCATACTTTTATATTTGTATTTTTATGGTTTTGTGTCCTCTAAGCAGACATAAATTGAAAATTTTTCTTTTCATGTTTTTATATTTTTAAAAGAGTTTAAACTAATAAACAGGAGGGAAATGTAAAGGATTTTATTAATATTACTTATCATTTTAAACTATTCAAAGTGCCTGTTTCAATAATTCACGGTCTGTGTCATGTTTCTGCTTGTTCCTGTGCGTGCAAAGCTGACAGGAACAGTATCAACCTACACCTGATTAACAGGAACTGCTTGAACTTATGCAAGAGAAGACTTTTGTACCGAAACCACAGAATATTCCAACCCTCTGTTTATCTCATCTTGTGAAAAGAAGAATTTCTCTGTTTTGTGAAAAAGAAGAATTTATCTGTAACTGCTGCTCTAAACTTGGTGTTCCCATTTCCACTCCCATTCGCTGTGAATAAAAGATGGGCTCAAGCAAAGAGACTTTAGAGTTCACAGAAAACAGCTCTAAGTAGCCGTAACTGTGAATTTCCCTTTTGCAAAAGTTCGGTTCAAAATCTTACTCTATTGTGTGGGGTTTTTTTTTTTGTATTTCTAGGTACAAGAAAAATACCTAACAAAAACATCCATGCATTCCTACTTTCGGAGTGCAGTGTGGCGTGGTAGGAAACATGCAGCTTGAACAAAAGGTTGTATCGTTTAATTCCTCTGCAGTTTGAGAGAATACCACCAAAATTCAACAAAGTGTTAGAAACCCATCTAACATCTCGAGAACAAGGCGTAATCCTCCACTCAGAGCTGATGGAGCTTCTGGAAAAAAGACGTGATTTTCATAGTTCCCCCGAGAGAGGAGAAAGCCGGTTTTTACTCCCGATACTTCCTTGTTCCGAAGAAGTCGGGAAGTCTCAGACCAATTCTGGATCTGCCTGCCTTCAACAAATTCATCACGGAATAACTCTTTCACATGCTGATGGTTAAACGTGCTCTCATATAAGTGACACAAGGGGATTGGTTTGTGTCCATAGATCTGAAGGATGCATTCTTCCACATTCCGATAATAAACATCCATCCATCAATCCATTTTCTTTACCCGCTTATTCCATTTCGGGTCACGGGGGTCGCCGGTGCCCATGTCCAGCAATCACTGTGCGAGGGGCGGGGTACACCCTGGACGGGTCGCAAGTCCATCACAGGGCCACATAGAGACAAACGAGACAAACAACCATTCACTCTCTCACTCACACCTAGGGACAATTTAGAGTTACCAATCAGCCTAACATGCATGTTTTTGGACTGTGGGAGGAAACCGGAGCACCCGGAGAAAACCCACGCATGCACGGAGAGAACATGCAAACTCTACCCAGAAAGGCCCCTGGACCGGGGTTTGAACCAAGGACCTGCTCGCTGAGAGGCAGCAGCTCTACCAGTTGCGCCACTGTGCTGCCATCCAATAATAAACAAACACAGGAAATTCCTCAGTTTTTCCTTCCAGGGGGCCTGTTTTCAGTACAACCGTCTGCTGTTAGGATACGTGCTCGCCCCACGCACATTCTCAAAATGCATGGAGTCAGCCCTCCAGCCGCTTAGAACGAGAGGGATAAAAATCCTGTTTTATCTGGATGACCTCCTGCTATTATCTCCGTACAGAAAGGAGGCAGAGACACAAACAGTTGTTTTAATGAAACATCTGTCTTATCTGGGATTCACAATGAATTGGGAGAAGAGCTCTATAATTCTTTCTCAGCGAATTACGTTCTTGGGAGTGAATCTAAACTCAGTGAACATGACATCTGCTCTGTCAGAACAGAGGAGGGAATCCCTGACATCATTGCTTCAGTTTGTCCAGCCCCTCAGAACAGTAACAGTGCTGACAGTCATGAGACTGCTAGGAATGATGTCAGTGGCTCACGTTGTGGTGCTGCTGGCATTATTGTTTTTGCACCGCCTGCAAAGATGGTTCAGTCAACTGAAAGTCAACCCTATACGTCAAAAATGGCGCCTGATCACCGTTCCCCCATCTGTGGGAATGGATCAGAACCACTAGGGGAATTCCCCGAACCTGTTGGAGGGAGTTCCCCTGGGCAAGGTGACGTCATTCATGTTGGTGTTCACAGACGCATCCCTTTCCGGCTGGGGAGGGATCTGCCTGTCACAAACGATAAGAGGTGCATGGCCGGCCAGCACGTCTTTTCACATAAATGTTTTAGAACTTCTCGCAGTAAAAAAAAAAAAAAACTACTCAGACATTTTGCTCCACTGGTTCAGGGTCATCACGTGATGATCCACACAGACAACAGAGCTGCAGCAGCATACATAAATCGCCATGGGGGTGTGCATTAAGCTCAGCTGCTGAATGCAGCCCAGAAACTGCTCTGCTACGTGCGGACACATTTACGATCGACCAGAGCAGTTTCCATCTCAGACGTTCTAAACAGAGGAGCAGATATTATGCTGAGAGAAGGTCCTCTGGACAGGGATTGGTATCTTCGTCTAAATCTAATCTCGCAAATCTGGAGCAGGTTCGCGAGAGTGGAAGTGGACCTGATGGCCACCTGGGAGAACTCTCAATGTGCCCTGTTCTTCTCCCTAAATCCACGTGATGCTCCGCCATTGGGGGTGAAGGCGTTTGCACACAGATGTTGATTTATGCCTTCCCTCCAGTTCCTCTGATAGCAGCACTGTTGGAGAGGGTGAGAGAGGAGGATCTGAAAATGATTCTGATCGCCCCACAACACATGAACGCCTCGTCGTTCCCGGTTCTGCAAGAGCTGACAGGTCAACCATGGAAGTTGCCATGGAGAGAGTATATGCTCCTGCAGGCGGGAGGAACAATCAAGAGCCCCCCTAGAATAGGTCAGCCCCTTTGGGTCTGGCCGCTGAACGAGAATGCTTGAAAAAATTTGAGTTTTCCAAAGACGTAATATGTACCATCCAGGGGGCATGCGCAAAATCCACTACGGCTGTTTATGTTTCTAAATGGGCTGCTTTTCAGCGCTGGTGCATAGAAAAGGGGGTGAACCCTGGGCTGCATTTTATCCTACCTGCAGCTGCTGTTGGACTGAAATTT
The DNA here is from genome assembly GCF_014905685.2 of Nematolebias whitei. Taxonomy (NCBI): domain Eukaryota; kingdom Metazoa; phylum Chordata; class Actinopteri; order Cyprinodontiformes; family Rivulidae; genus Nematolebias; species Nematolebias whitei. The sequence continues at coordinate 15,055,216 of NC_056517.1, forward strand.
AGCTTTCAACACAATAAAAAAAAATTATGCTACAGCAATCTCCTCCTGTCATGAAGGTTTCAACGATAGAACAGTTTTCAATCACCCTTTAACAAAACGGTTTCTGAAAGGTGCGGGCCAGCTCAGGAAACTACCGGAAACTACTTTTCTACCGGAAACTGACTCAGATCATGTTTTAACACAATATCATTCTAAATATCAAAACAGGATACATATATCTAGACATTTCATTAAGTTAATATATTATCTGATAAAATTATATTTCATCTTCATCCTTGAAAGAGTGACCGCTGGCCTGGAGCTGAGTGTAGAATGCAGAGTCCATCAGGCCAGATGGTGTTGATCTTCTGTGCTGGGCCATCCTTTTGGCCAGTGGCTGTTTAGTTTCCCCGATGTAAGACTGATCACAGCCCTCCTGACACTGAATAGCATACACAATATTACTCTGTTTGTGCCGAGGGACTGGATCTTTGGGATGAACCAGTCTTTGCCGTAATGTATTTTGGGGTTTAAAAGCCACTGGGACATTGTGTTTAGAAAATAAACGTCTCAGTTTCTCTGATACTCCCTCAACATACGGAATGACCACTGGTCTGGGTTCCTCCTTTTCACCTGATGGCTGACTGGAGTCCTGTTTGGGTTTCTTTTCTGCTTTCAGGAAGGCCCAGTTAGGATATCCACATTGCTCTAGAGCCTGTCTTGTGTGGGATTTCTCCTTCTGCCTGGCTCCTGAGTTAGTGGGGACGCTGTCTGCTCTGTGGTACAGAGTCCTGATGACTCATAACTTGTGCTCCAAAGGGGGATGGGAGTCAAACTGCAAATACTGGTCTGTGTGGGTGGGTTTGCGGTACACCTCAGTTTGCAAATGTCCTCTATCAGAAACTGAGACCTTACAGTCCAAGAAAGCCAACCTGCCATTTTTTTCATCTTCTCGTGTGAACTTGATGTATTTATCCACATAGTTGATGTGGTCAGTAAAATGTTGGACTTCCTGGGATTTAATTTTAACTCAGGTGTCATCAACATACCTGAACCAATGACTTAGTGGTGTCCCTGAAAAGGATGTCAAGGTTCTCTTTTCTACCTCCTCCATGTACAGGTTGGCAACAATAGGAGAAACTGGAGACTCCATAGCACACCCATGTTTCTGCCTATAATATTGCTCCCCTTAGTTGGCAGCTCAGAACATCACATACAGTACACCATGGACTTTGTGGATAAATACATCAAGTTCACACGAGAAGATGCAAAAATGGTAGTTTGGCTTTCGTGGACTATAAGGTCTCAGTCTCTGATAGGGGACATTTGCGAACTGACGTGTACCACAAACCCATCCACACAGACCAGTATTTGCAGTTTGACTCCCATCACCCTTTGGAGCACAAGTTAGGAGACTGCCAGATCAGCCACCTAGTGGACATGAGATGGCCTCTACACCTTTTCTCCATGCACCAGCACTGAAAAGCTTTCTACTTCGATATAAGTGCAAAAAGAAGCATTTTTGGCCAAGGGCTGTGAGCTAAGGCATCCACCCCTAACGGTGGGTGGTCCCGTGGGCTCAGTGAGAACCATAATTGACACTGGGTGTTCTCCCGTGTGGCGAACAGATCCACTGCTGCTCAGCCGAACCTGTTCCAAATCCGAGAAATCAGCTCGGGATGGAGGCTCCAGTCTTTGTGGCGATGACCGCCCCTGGACATTATGTCCACTCCTCAGTTCAGGACGCCGGGGATGTACACTGCTCTGATGGAGAGCAGGTTTTAGTGTGCCCAACACAGCAGCTGTCTCACAATGCGTAATAGTTGGGCTGAGCGCACGACCCCCTGCCAGTTTATGTAAGCTGCAGTAACTCTGTTGTCTGTGTGGATCAAAACATGTTGATTTTGCAACAGAGGAGCAAAATGCTGAATCACATTCCAAACTGTGAGACAATCCAAGACATTTATATGAGCTGATGTGTGGGCTGGCCACTACGCCCCCACCGCTTGAGACAGGCGCATTCCTCCCAGCCTGACAGGGACGTGTCTGTGAAAACTGAGATGTCCGATGTAGGCCTGCAGATAGGAACTCCCTCTGACAGAGTGAGAAGTTTTCCCCAGTGATTCAGGTTTGTTCCCACGGATGGGGGCACAGAGATAATCCGCCTCTTCTGTTGCACCGGATCTATGTGCAGACGGTTGAACATCTCTGAAGGCGTCTCATGTGGAGTAAGCCCAGAGGAACCACAGCGTGAGCTGAGGACATCGTACCCAAAAGTTTCATGATCGAGACAGCCGTTACTACCCTGCTGGGGTTTACATGGTGGAGCTGGGCTGTCAGAGCCTCGGCTCTCGGCTGTGATAAACGGGCTCTCATAGTGACTGAGTTTAGTTCCGCTCCCAGATAAACGATCATCTGGGACGGGAGAACCGAACTCTTTTCCCAGTTTATGGCTAAACCTAGGTTCAACAGATGTGACGTCAGCGCTTTGGTTTGTGCTGCTTCTTCCTACCTGGATCGAGTTAGCAGCAGCATATCATCCAGGTAGAAAATAATTCTCATTCCTGCTCTGTGTAACAGCTGCAGAGCCATCTCCACGCATTTTGCAAATGTGTGTGGGGCGAGAGAATAGATGAAGGGGAGCCTGTTGTACTAGTATTGGGTCCCCTGGAAGGAAAAGTGCAGGAACTTTCTGTGCTTTGAAATGATTGGAATGTGAAAATAAGCATCTTTTAGATCTATGGAGGTAAACCAATCTTTCTGTTGAATGTTGTCTAACAGCTGTTTGGTTGTCAGCATGTGGAACTGTCTCTCCATGATCGACTTGTTGAATACAGATAGGTCCAAAATGAGTCTCATCCCTCCGGTCATTTTCGGAACTAGAAAGTAACATGAGTAAAACCCTGTGTTTTCCTCTTCGTTGGGAACTCTGGAAATTACATTTTTTATCAGTAGTTCCTGAACTTCTGAGTGGAGAGACGAGATCTGTTCTGGAGATGACAGAACCGTCTCTATAATCCCTCTGAATGGTGGGGGTTGAGCTGCAAACTGCAACTTGTAACCCCTGCTGATCAGACAGTCCATCCATCGGTCTAGGGAACACACTCGTTGCCACTCTGCGTAACGCTCAGAAAGCGGGCACACATATTTGTGTTATGACATGTCTTTTACAGACATTAGCCAAGTTAAAGCCCCCCACCGCCGTCACCTGCTCCGGAGATACTCCTCGAGCGAACCAGGGGGGGGGGGGGCCTTGCAGAATGGGCCCAGGAAACGCCTCAGTGCTATGCTCAGGCTGTGGGCACAAATTAGAGATGATGTGAGCTGACGCGCACTGAGGAGAGGCGTGAGTGCTTTTAGAAATGTAACGCCATGTGCGTGGAGACTGTAGATGCCGTGAAGAAACATGTTTCCCCCTGCTACGGTCAGAAATGTCAGAAAACAGCCTGGGCTGAAAGCAAGGGTCTTTTCTGGTCTCGGTCTGCTGAAAAAGATCATTTCTAGCAGATTTGTCAAGCGACAATTTTGTATGATTTCTCGAGCTATTGTGACTTTTAAAAACCAGTTTTGAGGTTACCGGCTCATTATGTGTGGAGGATGTGTGAAGAGAGGCCACTGTGAGATCATTCTATCTGACAGTTGGGCGGGGGGAGGTGGGCTGCAGCTTCATCAAGTGGCGCACAGTTTCTGACACCTCCTCTGACTTCTTCATCTTTTCAAGCATGGCCTTGACATTGGCCCCGAACAGCGCGTCCGTCGTGATGGGGCCCTCCAGCAGGTCCTTCTGCAGCTTCTCTGGCATGGATGGGGAGAGTCAGAGCCAGGTGGAACTCTGAGATGCGAGACAAGCAGATCGCAGAGGGGGCGCACAGGTTGAGGATGACGTCAGACGCTTTGTAGAGCGAGCTCTTCGTCCCCTCTGGCAGGTCTGTGTCCTCCAGCCTTTTGGAAATGCTGTAGGCCAGCAGGGCAACATTGTTGTTCACTGCGGCCACATGGAAAGCATCCTGTCCCTCTAGGAAACCTGAAGGGACAGGATGTTGGTCCAACCTGGACACATTTGCTCCAAGTGCTTAACCCCTCCTGATGGGAGTGAAGGTGGAGACGGGCACCTTCAGCTTACCAGGTCTGGCTGCAGCCTCGTTCCAGTAGAACGTCACTGCTGGGAAACGAGGCCAGATGAGGTCAGGGCAGCGAGCCAGGTTGGAGCCAAACCTTCCCGCTAGATCATCCAATCTTGGCGGGGGGAGTAGAGGGACAGAAAGTCCCTTCATGTCAGCCGCCTCCTGAATTATGCCGGGCAACTCTGAGAGGAGGGCACCGACGGCTGGGAGCGGTGTGTTCGCCGATGCGGACAGGCCCGTGGGGGGGGGGGGGGGAGGCTGCTGACGTCGCCTTTTCTGGGGGAATCATCTAATTCGCTCCGTGACTCTGCATCAAAAAAGGCGATGGCGTCGTCCAGCGAACAGTCCCCCGTCACGGAGAGGCACTCCTCGATGATAGCCTTGAACACGGCTGCTCATCTCTGTTTCTTCTCAGGAGGGAGGAGGTCATAGGGACGGCAGGAGGAGGCAGGAGGAGGCAAGGTCGGCGTGGCGGGGACCCAGGCATCCTTCACAGATGTTGTGCTGGTCAAAACTCAAAATGTAGCCCGTCTGGCAGGACGGACACAGGCAGACGGTGCTGGTGCTGGACATCGTGTTCTTGTAAAAGCAGTGCTGGTTGCTGAAGACAAATTGAGAGCCGATTACCCGGTCTCACCGTAATTTATACGGACCGGGGGGTGAGGCCCACACAGCAGGTGCGTGGACTAAAGCTTTCAGTGCTGCGCTGCGTGCAAAAGGATGAACCCACTAGCGACAGCCTTAAAGGGCCAAGCCTATACGAAATAGAACTGCGATCTATTCAAAGCATGCAACAAAATACAAAAACAAGGCACCAAAAGTGAAAAAGAGATAAATCTACAGCAGCATGGCAGAGCTCGGTTCGGCTGTTTGCAGTCTCCTTTGTTAGCTGGTTTGTTAACAGGCCTTACTAGCATGCCTTACCAATTTACTTACTATTTATTACCTATCAAGGCAGCGTAAGAACAAAACAACACAGTTATTTTTCAATAAACACAGTAAAGATAAAAGTAATAAAAAAAAACTTACTACAGAAGTGCTCAGAGCCAGTTGCAAATGGGGCAGCTTCAAACTGAGTTAAATGTGTGGCTGGAAGTTCATCTGTTTTTGGGACATACCACTCGTGTAGAGGGGTGGAATATGGACTGGTCCACTCCTTTTAGTGACTTGTAGAAGTTTCGGGAATTCACATTAGGCACAAACAGTAATACTATTTACAGGCAAGTAAGAAAATGTACAGAGAAAAATCACAACCCACTGTTCTCAACATAGTGCTTAATTTAAAAATATGATAAACCCCGCACAGTGAAAAAATGTTGCTCTGACCCAGAGCGCAAAGAGGAGGAGGGTAGGAGGAGGAGAGGAAGAGGAGAAGGAGGATGGAGGTGAGCATACCAGCAAACAACTTTTCAACAAACTGTTGACCAGAGGAACAAAACAAAAAAAAATCTAACCTCTCTCTCAAGCGTGTTTATCTGGAAATGAAAGATACAGATTGCCCTAGTGGGTAATTATTATTATTATTATTATTATTACTATTATTTTTTTTATCTTCTTCTCTCCAGATTTCTGGGGCTCCCCAGGGGACCGCGGACCCCACTTTGAAAAACACTGGATTAGACAACAGCATGTCAATCATTGGAATTCAACCACAAAACAACATTGATTCAAGTCAAGTCAAGTTAACTTTATTTATAGAGCACATTTAAAACAGAACCTGTTATCAAAGTGCTTAACAACAACAACAATGACAACAACAATCAATGAGAGTAAATTTAAAGAGAAAAAAATACACTAATAATAATAACTGAAGAATTAATAAAAAGCATTTAAAACATAGGGTCACAGATAAAAAAATAAATAAAAAAAGCACTAGATCAATTTACACTGTGTGAAATGCCTGTGTGAACAGATGAGTTTTCAGCAGGGATTTGAACTGAGGAAGGGAGGTGGCCAGCCTGATGTTGGGGGGGCAGGTTGTTCCAGAGTTTGGGGCCCATGACAGAAAAAGCCCGATCTCCTCTGAGCTTCAGTCTTGTTTTTGGAACAGACAAAAGCAGCTGATCGGATGATATCAGGGCCCGAGAGGGAACGTAAGGTTCCAGTAGCTCAGAGAGGTAAAGGGGTGCCAGGCCATTTAAGCATTTGAAGGTCAACAATGACATTGATTCAATTATATATTTTCAACATTGGTTAAATGGCTAGAACTGAATGATTGATTAAATTAAAGGTTGATAAATCATCAATCGTCAACCTTAACCAAAAATCAACCTTTCTGACAATAATTCAACATTGAATTAACATATTTTGCTATCTGGGGAGCTTCCAGCCTGAGAAGTGGTTCTGAATTCAGACAAAGATTTATTTTACCTTCACAGTGCTGGAAAGGGAGACGTCTCGCATGCACCTTACATCCATCTAACACGTCTAAGTTACAAAATGTCTTTGCTTCGTTTAAATACAGCGTTATCAGTTACATTGGGATTTCCTTATCATGATGTTGTTCTGGGTCAGTCGATGCTCCTGCGCGTGGTCTGGCATGGTCTCGTTTTTTTCGCCCACTGCCCCAGCTGAATGTGGTCTGTTCCGGCAAGATAGCAAAAGTCTCTGGTTCTCTTGTACAAGGAGTTACGCACATCATGAACTTCTATGACGTACATCAAGATTTTGCAGTTTTTTACCATACACAGAGAAATATTTCATGTCAGAGCATAGCAAAAAAGATGACATTATACAACACACACAATGCATGTGACGAAACCTGAAGTCATGCTAAGGTTAATAAGAGCTAGCATACCTCAGTACACTGATAAAAACCAGAAGTCCTGAAAGATAAACACGGTGGAATAAGTTAAAGGTTAGGGTGATCAAGCAATGTGGATCCAATGCAGGCAGTTTCTCAGCGGTGATACGGTCTCAGATTTTGGGTGTGTTGAAGTCAGCAGCTTGCTAGCCCCATTACAATGTAGCCCAGCATGTTGTAGCACCACAAGACTGGCTACTTCTGCTCTCAAAACAAATAGAATACAGCAAAAATCAACAAGGGGCAGAAAAAAATGTTTAATGTTTAAAACAAGGGCGACACTGATATCAGCTTTATGTGAGTTGAATCCGAATCAATCTGAACCTATCCGATTAGCTTAGCTTAGCACACCACTGCATAACCTCGCAGCAGCAGTTCATGTAACTCATAAATACCTAAAACAATAAAGCAAAATTTTCTGTGGGTCCTCCCACAGAAATTTTTAAATAACGGATGCTATTTCCTGCATCCTCGTGTATTTTAATGTTTTAAACATCAACATTTACATACATTTGTAAACACTTGATTAAATTAATATTTTAGAGAGCAACGGTTCTCGGCACCACCATCACCCAGGACCTCAAGTGGGAGCCGACCATCAGCTCCCTCATCAAGAAGGCCCAGCAGAGACTGTATTTCCTGCGACAGCTGAAGAAGGCCAAGCTGCCAGCCAAGCTGATGGTGCAGTTCTACACGGCCATCATCGAGTCCATCCTCAGCTCCTCCATCACGGTGTAGTACGCCGGGGCCACTGCCAGGGACAGACTGAGACTGTAGCGCGTTGTGCGCTCAGCTGAGAAGGTGATCGGCCGCAGCCTTCCATCCCTCCACGACCTGTACGTCTCCAGGACTGTGAGGCGAGCAGGTCGGATCACAGCTGACCCTGCTCACCCTGCACATGGCCTGTTTGAACCACTCCCCTCAGGCAGGAGGCTTCGGTCCATTCGGACCAGAACCTCATGCCATAAGAACAGTTTCTTCCCCTCTGCTGTTGGACTCCTGAACACTCATAATGCTACCTCATAATTTCTGCTTTGGTCACATTACATCTGTATTATAATTGAATACTCCATCTGTACTGTTTTCTAAGCTTTTTTATTGTTTTCTATTGTATGGGTGTACACATGTTTATGTTATGTTTTTAATTTTACTTTATTTGTGGGTGTACACAGGTCTTATGTCTTATGTCTTATGTAATGTTTTAATTTTTACTTCATTTTTACTTTATTTTTACTTTATTTTACTTTATTACTATTCGCACCTTATGTCGAAGCAAATTCCTAGTTTGTGAACCTCGTTCATTGACATGGCAATAATAAACTGATTCTGATTCTGATTCTGAACAGCAGGTTGTGTGTGAATAGAGCAGTTCAGTTGCTGGAACACAGCCTATCAAATGAGAGAGTTCCTGGATCTTGTTCTGGCAGGATCCGGCTCAAATTAACCTCTGCCTAGGACGATCATGCAGTCTGAACGTGTGTTGAAAGCAAGCTATATTCTGTGAAACACCATCCAATGGCTGATTCTTGTACTACAACAAGAAAGCTGCACATGCCAGAGCTGGCTGGGCACAGATCCTGATGAAAGGTGGACGCCCACGGCTAAATAACTGAAGCATCTTATTTATGTACAAAATTATCATTTATCTTATGTTTACAATGTACAGCTTAGAGAAAGGTGCATTCTGTAGCCTAAAAATTATGGTAAGTCAGGTCCTCTGGATGGTTTCTTTGCCACCCAACCAACGAAACCATCCAGAGGACCTGACAACTATCTAGATTATTGAGCATGAATCAGGATATGGTCAAAGTCTATTGTCTGTAATGTAAATCCACAACTTCCACAACAAGTTTGTTTGCCTACTAACTATATTCCATACATTATCTTCCACTTGTTCTGAAGTCGGGTCATGGGGGCAGCAGCTTGAGCAGGAGGCCCAGACATCTCTTTCCCCAGCCACCTCTTCTAGCTCTTCTCGGAAAACACCAAAGTGTCTCCCCGTCATCTGAGAGTCATAGTCTCACCAGTGAGTCCTGGGTCTTTCCCAGGGTTTCCTCCGAGTCGAACATGCCTGAAGCACCTCCCTAAGGAAGTGCCTAGGAAGCTTCATTACCAGATGCCTGAACCACCTCAACTGGCTCCTTTCGATTTGGAGGAGCAGTGGTTCTACTCTGAGTCTCTCCTGGATAACTGAACTTCTCACCCTATATCTAAGGGAGTCCAGCTACCCTGCATAGAAAACTAATTCCAACCACTTGTATACACAATCTCATTCTTTTGGTCACCACCCAGAGATTGTGACCATAGGTGAAGGTAGGAACGTAGACCATCCGGTAAACAGAGAGCTTTGCCTTACAGCTCAGCTCCCTCTTCACCACAACGGGGCAGCACAGAGTACACAGTACTACAAACACTGCACGGATCTGTCTGTCAGTATCACTCTGCATTCTTTCCTCATTTGTGAACAAAACCCAGAGATACTTGAACTCCTCCACTTGAGACAGAACCTCACCCTTGACCCAAAAAGAGCAATCCACCCTTTTCTGACTGAGGGCATAACCATATTCCATTTACCATTTAACATTCATCAGGTTTAGTATGCCTGTTTTCTAAAAAGTATTTATTTCTTTCACGTTCTCTTTTTTTTCCCTTAAAAATAAATAACCAGACTAGAAGTGGCTGAAAAATGTGTCTTTGTGATATGAAAATCTAATCAAACAGGACACTGGATAAAGCTTGTACTTTATGAGCTCATATTAAAGCTGTTTGACTAAAGTTTCCTTTATTAAACTTACATGCATGAAGTTTTAAAGTTTAAAAAAAAAATCTTCATTCAGTCACTAAATGAGAGGTGAAATTTACCTGTTACACTTATTTTTGAAGGTTATCTTTGAAAAAAATAAGAACTCAGAAAACCCTAACAAAACAATCCATTATAAAACTCACCATCCATAGCCACCTCGTCACAAACTAAAAAAAAAAAGGTAAAAAATAAAAAAAAACACACAAAGTTTTCAAACAGGCCCCACATGGGGGTATGAACATTTATTTTGCTGCAGCGGTCCACCCCCTGATTTTGTCCTTATATTTTTAGTTAGTCACTCATTAGTTTATCATAAATTTCTCTGAATTCTTTTTTAGTGTCTCTTGCTAATTTCAGATCTGTTACAGCCTAGTCGAGCATGCACTCAAATCTAAAGGTAAGGTACTCACTGCCTCTGTGAATGTTATTCTGCCAGATAATTAGCTTCATCGGACATTTGCATTCATTGCCCCTCCCTGTCCAAATCTGTTAATTCCTCTTGAAGTGCTGTGAGAGGAAGTCCAAGGTTGCTCATCGGAGAGCTCCATCACTCAAGCATTTTCATTAACTCCAACCTTGATGTCTTAGCGATTAAACCCTGAGTGAACAGAAAGGGTGAGTAGGATTTGAGAAATATTTGTGAGAACCCATCAGCAATTAACAGTATTTGGTAGGGAAGCGTTGAGATGTATTTTGATGTCAGGTTGTGCAATATTTCATTGGTTTTAATGGCTGGGTGGAGGCCTGATCAGATGTTTCCTAACTTTGTTTCTTTATGTTTAAGGCAAAGGTTTCAGGAGGATTTAGTCTTATTACAGGTATGTTACACAGATTTAGATATGACACACACTCAAATGTGCTGACATACTATCAGTCACAGTGGCCTCCAAACAAAAGGTTCAAGCAGGTGTCAGCAGGAGAGAAATGTCAGACTCATGAGCCAATGACTGCAGACCTTGTTTTGATTACTGCAATTATTTTCATCTTCTTCTAGCAAACACCCCTTATAGTATCCTGATGCATGCTCAATAATTCAGGTAGAAAAAAAAAAAAAAAAATTCAATCTGGTCCTCTGGACATTCAAAAAAACAAAACAAAGGAAAACAATCTAGATACGTTTCGTCTTTCATCCGAAAGACTTCCTCAGTCTGAGGTGCTGTATACAGCTCAGTCTCTTAAATAACATATAACGTTATTTAAGAGACTGAGCTGAATACAGCACCTCAGACTGAGGAAGTCTTTCGGATGAAAGATGAAACGTATCTAAATTTTTTTTGCTTTGTTTTGTTTTTTGTTTTTTTGAATGTCCAGAGGACCAGATTGAACTTTTTTAGACCCCTTATAGTGTTCTCACTCTTTTTTTTTGTCTTTGTTTTCACATTAGTCAATTATATATCCAGTTTTCCCAGATTAGTCATTAATCATGTGTGTATCTATGAATTCATAATCATATCCAGTGCAGTGTGCTCTGCAAATGTGATAAAGAATGTAATTGCATGCTGACAATCTATTTTAATCACAGAGTGGGTGTGTTTTCAGTATTATTTCAGTTCATTTGGCTATCACTACTGGCTATTCACGGAGAGGGAGTGCATGAGAGATAAATAAGCACATTCACAGCTGGGCACAGGAAGTAGGCTGAATAGGAGGAAGAAAAAAAAAAGCCAGGCTTGCGCCTCCTGACTGATGAATACACTCATGCATGTGGACACCTGGATGGCGTATGGCGAAAAACAGGGAGGGGATCTGGCACTTCATCAAGGAGACCCACTATTGGGAAATCTTTGTGCGAAAGTGATGAGGGTGATGCATTTATCTAGTTTTCTTTGTAATGCATAACTGGCTTTGCTGGTCTCACTCTCCCAGTATGCAGCTTGGATGCTCCTAAGTATTACCAAAAGATGCTTTTTGTTCTCCTGACATATCGTAGGAGGTTTTGTGCTGGTAGATTGTAACTCCCATGACTCCTGTGTTCATTGTTCAGTAGATTAAGTATGATTCTTAGAGAGAGTTAAACAGTTATTTTTCACTTGATAAATGTCGTCAACACAATGGACCGATGTGGCAGAGTGGTTAGAGGAGTCGCCCTCCAATGTGAGAGTTGGGGGTTCAATTCCACCAGCAGTCACATGTTAAAGTGTCCCTGGACAAGACACAGAACCCTTCATTGCCTCCGATGTGTGTCACATCAGTGTAGAAATCTGATCTAAAAAGCAATGATGTGTGTCTCTAGAATGATTTGTTTGGATTTGTAGAGAAGTATTAGAGTGCTGTAAGAAAGTAAATGGTAAAGGGACTGTACTTATATACAGTAGCACCTTTCTATCTGATCAAGATACTCAAAAGCATTTTACACTACAATCTGTGCCCTCATTTACCCATTCATACAGCACTCTACTAGATCTCTACAAAGCTAGTTGAACAAATCATTCTAAAGATACTAATCAGTGCTTTATCAAATTCATATACCGATGGGACACACATTGGAGGCAATGAGGGGTTTAGTGTCTTACCCAGGGACATTTTGGCATGGTGGATTCGAACACCCAACTCTTGCATTGGAGGAAGACTTCTCTAACCACTCAGCTACAGCCACCTAAAATGTTATGTCCTCATTTACCCATTCATACAACATTCTACAATATATTTGCAAAGAATAATCAGTGCTTTATCTTATTTATACACCAATGGGACATACATCAGAGGCAATGTGAGGTTCAGTATCTTGCCCAGGGACATTTGGCATGTGCCTGCTGGTGGAATTGAACCTCCAACTCTTGCATTGGAGGACGGCTGCTCTAACCACTCAGCCACAGCCGCCCACAAAGTGTGTGTTGATGGGTAAATGAGGGTATAATTTGCCTGTGATGGACTTGCGACCCGTCCAGGGTGTACCCCGCCCCTCGCACAGTGATTGCCGGACATGGGCACCGGCGACCCCCGTGACCCAAAATGGAAGAAGCGGGTAAAAGCTAATGGATGGATGGATGGATGGATGGATGGATGGATGGATGGGTAAAATTTGTGTTGAAAAGTGCTTTGGTTATCTTGATTACATAGAAAGGCACTTTATAAGTATAGTCCATTTACCATTTACAAGCCACATCAGGTGAGATAAGACTTCAACCTCTAAAATCGCAATTCTGTTTTAGTAATAATATGGAAATCAGAGAGCAAACTGTTAGAAGATGTACAGACATGAGGTTTGCCCACTGCAACACGTAATGAGGTTACTGCTCACGGTAAATGAAAGACCATTTGTGCATGTGTGAGTTAACACTAGAAGTCCCAGGAATTTCGACCTCCCCCCAGAAGTCCTGAAAAAGGGTCAAAAGACCCTTAGCACAAGAGTGACTAGATTTTCAAGATCCTGAGGACAAACCCCCTACTTCTCCTCAACAATTTGCGGGCCATTAACTGTCATTTGTTTTAAATATGCACACAAGTAACTCAGACACACCCACCTCACCAGACTGCATTCCAATGTCCAATCCAGGGAGCGGGGGATTTAGAAGCCAGGTTCACTTGCGCAAAAAAGCGCAGCCTTAGTCAAAGTAGTGCTCCAAACCGGACAACTCTGATGGCTCCAATTAGCATCCTTTCATTTGTAAATGTGGCCATTGCCTTTAGGAATCAGCAGGGGAGAGATAAGCTGAACTCACACAAACGTCCGTCTAATACTCCAAACAGATGCGAAATCAACTGGTTATATTTTGAACTTATATCTCTTGGTGGCACGTTGGTGCACATTTTGAACAAATTGAAGTCGATTTACCGTTTATTTTTCAATTGGTTTGGCTCATTTCTTGAAACCGAGATGACATTCTCAAAACACCATGTGAAACACAACTCAAGAGACTTTGCATTTTGAGGTTACTGACAATTTGTATGAAACACATATTTTGTTTTGAAGCATACATGAAGTGTTTTGGGAGAGATGCATTATCCAGGTCATTTTGCCAAATGAACAAAACAAAACAAAAGTTTGCAAAACATACAATCTGTTTCAAGATATATGCAAAAGTTTTTCTAAAAGATTTTAGTAATGTTTTTCTTTCAGAAAAAAGAGAAGTGGGTTCAAAATGACAGTTTAGAAAAAAAATAACCAAATTAATTGTAAGAAGAAGGCACGCAAGGAGAAACTGCTTCAGCAACAACCTTCCACACCCAGCCCTGGCAAAAGGGAAAAGTGTCAGATCAAACATCGATGCACGAACAATTGTGCAACTGTGAGATGCGTCAACTGCTACAAATACACATGTGGCAAATGTACCAGGGACATACCATGGCAGTGCCAGGTATGTTTCGACAGTGCAGATGGACTGCTGAGTGAGTGCTCAAATGCCAGTCACACAAGGAGGACATGCCACTCACACACACGCAGCCCCCCCACTAGAGCATAGTGTAAATATGTGTAGAATTGTTTTATCCCTTGTATTTTTATGACAAAAATAAAAAGCATGGAAACAAATAACGGTTGTTGTTTTTTATATTTCTCATGCTGAAGTTTTAGTCCTCTTGACTTACACACAATTGCTTATGGTCTGTGCTTTTTTGCTCAAAACTAAGCTAAATACTATATATATCAAAACAAAATATGTGTTTCATACAAATTGTCAGTAACCTCAAAATGCAAAGTCTCTTGAGTTGTGTTTCACATGGTGTTTTGAGAATGTCATCTCGGTTTCAAGAAATGAGCCAAACCAATTGAAAAATAAACGGTAAATCGACTTCAACTTGTTCAAAATGTGCAACAACGTGCCACCAATATATATATAAAAAATCTTCATATTATAAAATACAATAAACTGAACTAATATAACTAACTAGAAACTAAATGGCTAAACTCAATGGAAAACAGTTAGTTGGGAGTTAAGCGTGCCCCCTCCTGTGGTGCACCAGTAATGGCCTTATTTACAAAACAAAAGCGCCTGTTAACAGCTCATTATAGGATGTTAGCTAAAATCCTTCAGGTCACTCGACCCGTCTCTGGGTTCCAAAGGTAGAAATGTTAAATGACCCTTCTCTGGGACTTCTAGTGTTAATTGGTAGTCAAAGAGCGTAAGAGAGAATGTTCTGTGAGCCACGCAAATAGTTATTCAGACCCAATGTAACACTAATTATTCTAGGCTTCCCGACAAATTCACAGTATTACAGCTTCATGACACAATCAGAGTGTTTGTGCTTCCCCATTTTTTTCTTTTTGATGGTTCTTCTTCTTCTTTTGGCTTATACCATCTTCAGGATTTGCCACAGTGAGTCATCCTCCTCCATCTCACTGTCCTCTGCATCCTCTGTCCTCACTCTAACTATGTCCATATCTTTTATAACTGCATCCATATATCTCCTCTTTGGACTTCCTCTTTGTCTTTTTCCTGGCAGCTGCATTTGTAATATCCATCTACAACAATACCATTGTCCCTCCTCTGGACATGTCCAAACTATCTCAGTCTGGCCTCAGTAAACTGTATCTCCTAGTTGTTCAACCTGTGCTATACCTCCTATAATCTCATTCCTAATCTTACCCATCTTTCTCACTCCCTAGGAGAACCTCAACATCTTAATTTCTGCCACTTCCAGTTCTTTCTTCTGTCTTTTTGTCAATGCCACTGTCTCCAGACCATACTGTATAACATAGCTGATCTCATCACTGTCTTGTAAATGTTTCTTTTGACATTTGCTGCCACTCTTTTGTCGCAAATCGCTCCTGAAACTTTTATTCCATCTCCTCCATTCTGTATGGGCTCTCTTTTTCACCTCTTTACCACATTGCCCATTTTCCTGAACAGTGGACCCAGAGTACTTGAAATCCTGCACCTTTGTGACCTCTGCTCCTTTTAGTCTCACTGTTCCACCTGCCTGCCTGTCATTCACACACATGTACTCGGTCTTACTATGACTGACTTTCATTCGTCTTCTTTCAAGTGCATACCTCCACCTCTCTATGTTCTCTTTCACCTGTTCCCTGCTCTAATAAAAAAATAGCAATGTCATCTGCCAACATCATAGTCTACAGGGTTCCTGCCCTCATTTGTTAGTTGGTCCATCACCAGAGCAAACAAGAAGGGGCTCAGAGCCGATCCTTAATGCAATCCCACCTCCATCTTGAAGCTGTATGTCATTCCAACAGCACATCTCACCACTGTCCTCCTGTCCTCATGCATGCCTTGTACCAATATATCATACTTCTCTGTCACTCCAGATTTCCTCATGCAATACCACACCTCCTCTCTCACCACCCTGTCATATGTTTTTTTTCTAAATCCACAAAGGCACAATGAAGTTTGTTCTGACATTCTCTGTACTTCTCCATCAGCATTCTCAAAGCAAAGATGGCATCAGTGGTGCTCTTTCTCAGCATGAAGCCATAATGCTGCTCTCAAATTGTTACCTCTCATCTAAGTCTTGCTTCCACAACTCTCTGACATCTTCATCATGTGGCTCATAAACTTACATCCCCTATACTTGCTGCAACTCTGTACATTACCCTAGTTCTTAAAAATGGGCACTAGCACACTTCTCCATTCCTCAGGCATTATCTCACCATCAATATGCCAGTGAAAATTTGAGATCTCTCTCAAATCTCTCCTAGACATGTCCAAACCTCTACTAATATGTTATCAGGTCCTACTGCTTTCCTCTTCTTCATTCTTTTCAGAGCTTTCCGAACTTCACTCATTAATTTTTCCAACTTCCTACACAGCTTCTATGACCTTTACCCTTCTTTCCCTTTCATTTTCTGTATTCCTTAGCTCCTGAAAATAGTTCTTCCATATTTACGTCACAGTCTCCTTACTTGTTAGAACATTATTATTCCTACCTTGAACAAGCCTAACATGCTGCACATCATTTCCAGCCTGATCCATATGTTTCATCATTCAGTACAAGTCCGTCTTGCCCTCCTTTGTTTCCAGCCTCCCAGACAACTCATTATACAACTTCTGCTTTAGCTACCTAACTCTTTGCTTTACACTGGATCCCCTTATGTCCCTTTTCCACCACTCCGCTTCAGCCCGGTTCGGCTCGGTTCTACTTTACTCAGCTCGGTCCTTGTTGGATTTCCATCGCACTTTCAGGACTGGTTCTGAAGGCGTGTCCAGAATGCAACTTGCCTTACCTGCTGGTGGCACTAGTGGTCGCTTAAGCTATTTACTAGCCAACACTGAACGTGCTAAGAAGAAGACCCTGAAAAGATACACAACCGAAATGGAGGATTTTGTTACTTTATTGAACATTATGCTCAGTCAAAGATGCTCTAATGGACTACCTCATAAACTGTAACTTGTAAACCTAATCCCAAATCCTAAAATTTTTGCCTCCCCTGCCTGCTTTAAACCCATCTATTTTACATTTTAGTATAGATTTTTACAATAAAGATGTATTAAAATATATCTTAACTTTTATTATTTACAGATATGCACAAGGTTTATGTTAAAATTGCAAAACATATCCCATTGTGCTGTAATCACTGAAACTACTTTCATAATCAGCTACAGATTTGAATAAAAAATCTGTTTAAATTTGTCCTTAAACCTTAAAGGTTTTTGTTTCATAAAATTTAAAAACATAAAAGTACTATATGGACTGTAAATGGTAACTGCACTGTACTTATATAGCACCTTTCTATCTGATCAAGATACTCAAAGTGCTTTATAACACAATCTGTGTCCTCATTTACCCATTCATACAGCACTCTACTAGATCTCTACAAAGCTAATTGAACAAATCATTCTAAAGAAACTAATCAGTACTTTATCACATTCATACACCGATGGGACACACATCGGAGGCGATGAGGGGTTCAGTGTCTTGCCCATGGACACTTCGGCATGTGACTGCTGGTGGATTCGAACTCCCAACTCTTGCATTGGCAGACAACTGCTCTAACCACTCAGCCACAGCTGCCCCCTATATTAATTAATATACATATATGTAAATAAATATATATATGAATATAATTATATATATATATAAATATAACTATATATAAATAATAAATACTAAATATAATAAATAAATAAATATATATAAATATATATATATATAATGTAGTAATGCGAAAGGTGTGAGGTGGAGGAAGAAGGGTGACATTTTCTCCACTCCCCTCCACTACATTTAATTTATTTATTTAGCCCTCATTAAAGTGGGGCACTAGCTGGTCAGTTTACTGACCAAAAACAACTTAATAAATACTTTCACCTTTTAATAATCAGAACTCAGTCACTGAAGTAGAATCCGTTAATTACAGGCAGTTCTATACCATAAAAAAATAAATATTCATCCGAATGAAGAGGCCAAAATTGTCTTTTGAAGTTTTATTATAAAAATATTCAACCTAAAAATCAACAACAACAATAAATAAACAATAAAAATGAATCAATCAAGGCTTAATTATCTTTTCTAAGGCAAAACTGACTCTTTGAGCAGGAATTATTTAAGTTTTATACGCGCATGAATGCAGATAAAGTTTTACTATTTTAATAAATAGTTTACTTTGGATTTTGGTTTAAATAAGTTATTTAATCTGATCAGATAAAGTCATTTATCATCACTGCAAGCCAGGAAATGATTTGCAAAGTTGCATCAGCTTAAAATAGCATAACCAGACCAAGAGTTGCATCATGTCACCAGGTTTCTGCTCCTTACCAGGTCAGTGTTGAAGGCACCACTCATCTTTTTGGGGTTCTCTGGCGGATCTGACCAGAGACACCATTAGGAGGGAACTGCCCAAGGTAGCTGACCATCACTGTGACAGCTTCAGGGGTCTGTGACGGCAACAGCTGATGAGAAGGTGCTCTTCATCGCAACCTTCAGCCGATAGCATGAATCTTGCAATGAGAAAAAGCTTCATCTTCTGTGGTTATTTAAATATCTAACAATTGAAATTTGAGGGACATGTTTATCTGCTCAGGAGTTGAACGAGTGGACCTTGACACAACCACCAGGATCAGGTCCACAGGCGAACCGTCTTCTGGTTCAGGGCCAGAGACAAACTGCTCAGTTCGGGGGTCCAAGGCGAACTGCCTTTTACCCAAAGAGACTTTGTGCAAAACAACAGCTATGAGAAGATTGTTTTGACTAACTAGGGAACTTTGTGGCTCCCCTCTGAAGAAAACAGCTTCTAGCTCAAAGACTACTTTTTCACAGGTATCTCTGAAGGAATAATCACTTTCTGAAAAACAGAACAGAGAAATATATTGTTCACATTGTAATATTTCACATGATTTCATTATAGTGATTGAAAACAACAATCAAACTGAAAGTTGCAAGCAACATTGCAGGCCCTGGCAGCAAAGCACCGCTCCGGCCTTAGGGCGACCGCGGGAGCTCCAGCTAGTCCACCCAGTCGCTATCGGGAATGCTCTCGTGCCAATCCCACACGCGTTCACTATGGGGTGCATTTCCCGAATCTTCGACATCGCCTTCTGTCCATTTTGTTACTTGTCCAGCGTCAGGACTTACAATATCAATGTGTTTATAAGTGCTCACTGATCACACACAAAAAAATCTGGTACATATTGAATGATATTTCACTGAGGTATAACTTTTGAAATAATGTAGGAGGCGCACTGGAGTCAAAAGTTAAACAACAATACCAGTGTGTCTATAAGTGCTCACTAATGACGTACCAAAAATCTGGCCTAGATCGGATATTTCACTGAGATATAACTCGTTGAATAATCTAGTGGGCACACTTGATTCATTTGTTAAACCCCAATATCAATGTGTCTAGACGTGGTCACTGATTATGCACAAAAATTCTGGTTCAGATTGGATGATGTATCACTGAGATATAACTGTTGGTATAATCTAGGGGCGAACTTGAGTCAAATGTTAAAGAACAATTTCAATGTGTCTATGTGCTCACTGGTCATGCACATAAAATCTGGTACATAATGGATGATATTTCACTGAGATATAACTGATTAAATAATCTAGGGGCACACTTGAGTCATATGTTAAACCACAACATCAATGTGTCTAGATGTGCTCACTGATTATGCATAAAAAATCTGTTTCCGATCGGATGATGTATCACTGAGATATAACTGTTGGAATAATGTAGGGGGTGCACTTGAGTCAAATGTTAAAGAACAATACCAATGTGTCTAGAAGTGTTCACTAATGACGCACCCAAAATCTGGTTCAGATCAAATGATATATCACTGAGATATAACTTTTGGAATAATCTAGGGGGCACACTCAAGTCAAATGTTAAATAACAACACAAATGTATACAGAAATGCACACTGATCACGCACAAAAAATATGGTGCAGATCGGATAATATGTCATTGAGACATAACAGTTTGAATAAGCTAGGGGGCACACTTGAGTCAAATGTTAAAGAACAATGTGTCTAGAAATGCTCACAGATGTAGTGAGATAGCTGTTAGAAGGTAATCCCACAACGGTTTTGGTAATTCCATAATGTTGTTGGTAATTCCATTGTAGCAACGGATTTTACATAAGACCTTAACCTATATGCACCTGGTGTGTAAGCTACCATGGTTTAGATCAGCTACAGGTACCAGTTAAAGGGTGGGTCATGCTGAAAAATTATATATAGGGATTTATACCTATAGAAGGGCATTCCAAACTATTTTTCCATTCCTAACTTGGTTTAAGTTAGATTTACATGGCAAAATATAGTTTGGTTCAATTATCTGTTGTCCCTTTAGACGAACGACTTGAGTTTTGGGTTTTTGGTTTCCCCCTAAATGTTTTTGGAGTCTATGGCGAGACTCAACTTAAGGATTAGCTAGCCCCCACCACCACCACCAAATAGGATTGTTCGAGTAGGTTCGGCTTGAGCGTCGTGAGACCAATGTACTGTAGGTTATGGTACTTAAGGTAGCATTAATCTACATTGACTCCTCAAAGATTGAAGTTTAACAAATGAACTGCATGTTGGCATAGTTAAAGTCCTCATAGTCTCTAACTAAAGTACACACAAAATTCATTCTTGTTAGGGGTGTTCAGAAACAATACCAAAACCAAATAAACAATGTCTCAACATTGACAACAGTAGGGATTAAGCAGCCAATAAACAAAATTTCAACATCGACAAAAGTAGTGATTAAGCAACTAGAAAACAACGTTTCACTGCGTCACTCACTCTGATTGTCAGATTCAATCACGTTATCGCATCTGAGTTATTATCTTAACACTTAATTAAGCTTAGACTTATTTAGTTTCTGCTTGGACGACCTTTTTTCCCACAAGGTCTGAGTTTGTGAGATATTTGTCTCCTGTGGAGTTATTGAACGCCTTGTGTAGTTTGACCTGGTTTCGATGTACCCATTTAACAATTGGCTCTTTTTGGCCTTTGCTGGTTTTGATCTGGTAGACAACTGGAGACAGTTTGTCTGTTATCAGGTGGGGTCCAGTCCACCTGGGCATCAGTTTGCGGGCGAGAGTTCCGGTCCTGGACTCTCCTTTCCCGGTTGTGGGGGTGAACGTGTAGTACCAGACCCTATCTCCCACTTGGAGTTCTTCGTGAGAGGCCTTTTGGTCATAGTAAGCCTTTCGTCCTTCAGCGGATTTTTCCAGGTTTTTCTGGGCAAACGCAAAGGTGTTTTTCAGGTGTTTTTCAGGTGTTTTTCCAAGTCATTCATGTATTGTTGTGTGGTGTAGGCTGTTGCCATGGCAGCATCGCCTGGTTGGTACAACAGGTGTAGAGGGAGAGTCATCTGTCAACCCGTCATCATCTCGAAGGGAGAGATGCCAGTCAATGTGTGTGGAGTGGCCCTTATGGCCATGAGGACCAGAGGGAGTTTCACGCCCCACTCCTTGTGGTTTGCAGCTACGTATTTCTTCAAAATACTTACCACAGTTCTGTTTGCTCTCTCCACTTGGCCTGAGGCTTGTGGGTGGTAGCCAACATGGAAGTTGACTTTGATGCCTAGCATCTTCCACAGTTCTTTCATCACTTCAGCTGTGAAGTGTGTACCTTGGTCTGAGTTCACCCTGAGGGGAAGTCCAAACCTTGAAAATACATGATTCATTAGTAACATAGCAGTTGTTTGTGCTGTGTCGTTAGGAGCTGGTAGACATTCTACCCATTTGGTAAATGCGCAAGTTACCGTGAGAAAATTTTTATTTCCTCTAGTGCTCTTAGTAAGTGGTCCAACCCAGTCGATCTGGAGGTCGGACCATGGGAATGCAATGCCTCTACTTTGCAGTGGTGCTCTGTGGAGTGGTCTGGATGGCTGAAACTGGCCACAGACCAGGCACCCTTTTATATAGTCCTTGACATCCTTTTTCATTCTAGGCCAATAAGCAACTTGTTTTAATGCTTTCAGCGTGGCGTTATCTCCCTTGTGTCCTACGGACGGGAGGTCATGCGCATGAACTAACATCACCCCCCTGTGGTCATGGGGGACCACAAACACGGGTGAGGACGTCGGTCCATGAGCAAAAGTTAGGATGCCCTTGATTAGTTTTAGCTGTTTGCACAGCTGAAAGAGGACTTTAAGGTCTGGATTGGAATCAAGGTCGGCTTAGGATGGAGTGTTTTTGTCTGGGTCAGTCAAGTACAGTATTATTGAGTTTATCGCAGGATCCAACTTCTGAAGTTGGATGATGTCTGGGTCAGTCAGCATGGGTTGTACAGAGACTGTGTTGTCAGCCGGTTTGGCTGCAGCCTGTGCACGTATGACTGTCATTACCTCGGCTGTAGGTTGTACTGACAGAGTTGCGAGTAGCCAGGAGGGGTCAAAGGACCACGGAGGGCCGTTCACAGCTCCGTCCTTGACTAGGAAGTCTGCAAGGTCATTATACCGCTTGTCATCGCATAGGACTATTGAATGTCCTGGAACCTTCTTCCAGTAGACCTGTAGGTCATGTGATGTCACCGAGTGATCACATGCCATGAAAAGCTCTTTGTGTTTGACCACTTTCTTGTTACTTGTGAGAAAGCCGTTCTGTTTCCACAAAGCGAGATGACACAAGAAACTAAGTCGAGCATAATTAGAGTCCGTGCAGATGACTAGCATTTGGATGGAGCGTTCTACTGCCATCTGGAGAGCTATTAGGATTCCTGCTATCTCAGCATACTGAGAAGTTTGAGAGCCTAATTTATAGCTAAAAGTGACCTCTTTTTGGTTCTGGAGGAGGATTCCTCTAACACCTGATTTGCAGGTTTTTTCCTGGTAGAATGAGCATCCATCCACGTACAGTTATATGTTTGCAGATATTGCTATCAAAGTAGTGGTGATTCGGGTCATCACTTAATGAGGGTTTTTCCACAGCTGGCGGTTGGGTGGCTGGTACATCTTGTGTACATTCCTGGCAGACCTCTGGAGTGGTCTGTCTAGCTGTAAGGTTTGCTGTGTCTAGCACAGGAGGATCCTTTGTGGCTGGTTTTAGTGACCACAGTACATTGTGGCTGGTGTCGACTCGGACACCTAATCTTACCAAGATGTCAAAGCCTATGTAGGTTGCATGTGGTAAGTCTGGGACCACGAGGAATAGGTGGACCAGTTTCTGTTGGTTCCAGATCAGTTTCAGGTTAATGACTCCTTTCACAGTCATCACTTGTGAACTGTTGGGATACAATGGAAAGCGGAAAGCTTTCTCTATCAGAACTGGACCCAAATGTTTTTTAACCAATGTTTCGTAGAAAGCTTGGTTAATAACTGATTTATCTGTCCACAGCGACAGTACAGCATCATCGGTTTGGGATCCTTGGATCTCTACACCTTTAACTACCAACGGTAGGTAGTATCCGGTGGGCTCTGACTGTCTCAGCTCGCAGAGGAGGCTTTTTTGTTTGGTCAGAGTTGGGTCCACCGGTTGGGTCTCTTCGGTTTCACATGCTTTTGAAGGATTACTTACCAGGACTGTGTTCTCTGCTGAGAAGTCCTCGGTGCCTTCTGCGGTGCCTGCTGTTGGGCAGTCTGTGACTGTCTCAGGAGGCATGAGTATTGGCAGGGGTTTGCTCACTCTTGCCCACATTGTTTGTTCACCATAATCTATAATCGTGTCAAAGCGATTTATAAAATCCTGGCCGATCAAAAATGGGAATGAGTCAACCGTAGACACATGTACCGGGTGGTATAGTGTCATCTCGCCAACTTGCATGTGAACCATAGCTATAGCTATTAGGGTTGTCCTTGTCTCTGCGAGGCTCTGCAGTTCTATAGCACGTTCTATGAGAGGTATTTCCCTGTGAACACCGTTAGCAGCGGTCCTGAGCTCCTCGAACAGTTTGGCTGACATAATAGTTATGTCGGCTCCACCGTCCAGTAGGGCTTCATGTGTGAGGACCCCTTCAAGTGTGATCGGTAGGTAAGCTTTTTTAGCGACCCCCTTTCTGATAAGGTTACACAGGAACCTTGTAGGTTTTGGCCAACTTTTCTTCTTAAGTTTACCTTTGCCTGTGTAATCCCGGTTTGTCCGAACCGTTGGTGCAGTCACTGCTGCTCCTGAGAGTTCGTTTTTTGATGGGCCTCCATCATTGATGTATGAGATCACCCGCTCTCTGTGTGTTGAGGGGCTCTCATTGTTTGTAACAACAGGGTCCTGGTGGCTGTCCGTGACAGCGGCAATGTTGTTGTTTGTGTCACCTTGATTTGTCTGAACCATTAGCACAGCTGTTGCTGTTTCTGAGGTCTCAGTTTGTGACGGGTCACCGTCGGTGACGTGTGAGTGTACCCCCCCTTTTTCTGATGAGGGGCTGTCAGAGTTTACAACAACAACGTCATGGTGACTGTCTGTGACAGCAGTAACGGTGTTGTTTGTGTGTTCTGACTCATCAGCAATGATATTGCCACACAACGCGTCAGGTTGTTTGTCCGTGGCAATACCTTTCAACATTTCCAAGAACCAACGCACACTCTCTGTCTTGTCCGAGCTCAGAGGTCTGGGGCTCTCTTTCTGGACCCACTGCTGTTTCTTTTTCATCTCAGGCTGTTCAGGCCGACGTGGAGAGGGAGCAGGCCCCCTCCTCTGGGGTTCCTGGTGGGATCCCTGGCTGTATGGGTTACCTTGGGTGCCATACTTTTTACCCTTAGGGCGTTCGCCCCCCTTCTGGTACATTTGTTCATCCTCTGGTTTCTTGGGAAACCATTTAGGATCTTGTCTGGACCAGGGTGCACTCATCTGTTGTGGTTTGGCTGTTGGGAAATCTTGTTTCCTCTCACCTTTCTTGGGAGGGGGAGCTGAAGCTCTCATCCCTTCCAATTCTAATGACTGGGAAGGAATCCTCTCACCTGGGAACACCTCAATGGGTGTTTTGGCCTATGAACAGGCCTCAAAGACATTCACAGCACAATTTTTTATCTCACTGATGGCTTTTTTCTTTGAAATTAGCCATCATCTGCACTGACATTCTTTTGTCAGGGTAGAGATTTTTGCTGAAAATGAACTTAAACGCTTCCTTCTCCTCCATGCCGGTTTTGTTCCTGTAACCAAAATAAGCCTGCAAAATTCTGGAATAATATGCCCTTGGGTGCTCATTCTTACCTTGCATGACCTTGTCGGCAGCTGGATATCCACCAGGTCCCACGCAAGGTGTATATTCTTTGATTAGATCAGGACATAACAGGCGGTAATCCTTGTGGCATCAGGTTTACGCTCTATAAAGGAAAACACTGTCCTGGCTGAAGTGAGCCTGATCAAACCTATTTTATCTTCAACTGTAGTGTTGGGATAGCTTCCTAATTGGAAGTCAAGGTCTTGCAGATAAGCCTTAGTGTCGGTCGAACCCAACGGCCCTGGCTCGAAGCGTTAGACATATTTCGCTATTTTATGCATTACCGCTAATGAGAGCAGAGGCTGAGGGTTTGGTGGAGGCGGAACAAAGTAATCACGTGGAGGTGGTTCACCAGAATCACGTGGAGGTGGCATTAGGAGAGTTTGTGTAGGAGGTACAGCAAAATCCCTCTGAGGTGTGATGGTTGACCTGGACTCTGACCCAGTTTGTCTTTGAGTTACAGACATCCTTTCCCCTCGTCAGAGATTTTATTTGTGGCTGCGGCAAGTTTTGCCTCACAGGTTGTTAAGCGTTCACGTGATGTATGACACTCACTTTGTAAACACACGCCTTGTTGGACTAATGCTGGTTTTTCCAATATGCACTCGTTCCGAGATTTTGAAGTTAGCTGCAACTGTTGGTGCAGAACATGATAGTCTGAACACAGTGATTGGTACTTCATCCCTCCTTCACGCAGCTTTTTCTCATATGAGTCTGCTTGTAACAACAACTGAGCTTGTGAGAGCTCTTTTTCACATTTCAATGCATTCTCCCAGGTCTCCTTTTCAAATAGAAACTGTGTCTTGAGTTGTAGGCACTCATCAAGTGTTGCTGCGCGGTCCTCTGTCTCGCGTTTCAACTTTATTTCAAGGGCTTCTGTCCTGTTGACCTCAAGGTATAATTCAGCTTTTAGCAAGAGTGCAATTTTAGCTAGCTGTTCGTAGCCTGACTTCTTTATGGCTGTAGAAGTTACACTGCCTGCCACTTCCTTCAGCTCGTCCAATAACTCTGTTGAGTTCATGCTGTCCACCTGGTCACCATATGGAGATAAGGAATATGTGAGCAGCCCCAAAGCTGTCTCAAGCCAGTCCTTCTTAACACCACAAGGAGCATTAGCATGTTCAGCTTTTGTTGAATCTGCCATGGTTGTATTTACTGTTCAGAAAAACCTATCTGGTTAAACCGTCGCAATCTTAGAGTTTTCAACAGGTAAATGTTTGTATTTAAGCGAGCAGTGAGTTTCACACACCATTTAGCTCTGGGTTCCATCAACAGTACTGTTATAAGCCAACTTTTCAATAATTGGGCACCTGTTTTTAGGTTAGGACGCATCAAAAATCTGATGCGGATAGGATAATGTATCATTGAGAGCCCCCTGGGCTGACGTTGCACGTTCGTGGCGAGACGTATTGTGTCACTTCCTGTTTGTCTGTTGGTAGCTTGAGTGAATTGTTTGCTCGAGTCGTCTCTATTTTCTGTCTTTTGCACAGTTTTTCATTCTAGTTCACAAACACACTTAGTACAGTTGTTTTTCTTCTGTTGGATAGTGCTTAAAACTGTTATGATTAATCTCAGAAATTTTACTCAAATTCAGACCAGGGCTGAGAAGGATTACAGACACGGAATAAAAGTTCAGTGAGTTTATTTACAGTGCTGGGGTAAAAGAAGTCTGAGTTCCTGGAAGGGGGGAAAAAAGGGGAAGACAGATTAATGATGGGTAGGAGAATATTGTAGCTGTTTTGGATAATTTAATCCTTCTCTTACAGGTGGATCTTCGAAGGCAGACTCAGGGAGGAAGGCGAAGTGTCGAAGGTGAGTGAATCCTTGTATTTTCCAAGTAACTTGATTAGTATCTTGTAGGTGGCGGCTGATGGAAGAGTGTCCCGCTGGGAGATAGAGTTCCACAGGGAATGAGTCCAGTTTGGAGACGATTCGTCAAGTCTTAGTTCTTGGAGGTGAGTCCTGGTTTTGCCTTGAAATCACAGGGAGACACAGGTTGATCAAACACAGGTTCACAAGAGAAATACTAAAATGGCTGTCTCACAGTACCCAAGGTGACTGAATGATTCAGCGAAGATTGGAACCTCCTCCAAGGCTTAAGTAGCAGCTGGACTCATTAACCAGATTGAAGGCAGGTGGTTGCTCAGGAACTCCGTCACTAGCACTCAGCAATTGCAGGGTGAGTACACTCAAACGGCACAGGCCTAACAGTACCCCCCCCCCCAAACATCGCCTCTAGGCGATCGGAGACGTTTGTCAGGGTGACTCAAAAAAAAGTCCTTGATGAGACCAGGATCCAAGATGAAGGACCTGGGGATCCATAATCTCTCCTCAGGACCGTAACCCTCCCAATCAACTAAAAACTGATGTCCACGACCCCGTCGTCGAACATCCAGGATCCTGTGAACGGTGAAGACAGGCTGATTATCAACAAGGCGAGGGGGCAGACGATCCAGGTCAGAAGGAAGCAACGGATCCTCCACGAAAGGTTTGAGTTGAGAAACGTGAAAAGTCAGATGAACCCGCATAGAGCGAGGGAGTCGGAGCTTGACGGCCGTGGGATTAACAAGTTCGATAACAGGAAAGGGGCCAATAAACCTGGGTCCCAGCTTCCTGGAGGTGTCCTTGAGGGGGATGTTCTGGGTGGAGAGTCATACCTTTTGCCCCACGGAATACAGAGGAGCCGGGGCACGGTGACGATCAGCCTACCTCTTGGCCTGATCACGGGTCCGTAGAAGAGCCTCCCTGGTCTGCCTCCAGATTCGTCTGTAACGACGTAGATGGTGCTGGACTGAGGGGACAGACACATCGACCTCCTGGTGGGGAAACAGAGGGGGTAGGTAACCCAGAGATGCCTCAAATGGGGAGAGCCCAGTAGCTGAGGACGTGTGAGAATCATGGGCATACTCGACCCAGGGAAGAAGAGAGGACCAATCCGCAGAGTTATCCTCAATGATACAGCGGAGAGGACTCAAGGGCTTGGTTACATCGTTCAGACTGACCGTTAGTTTGGGGGTGATAACCAGAAGATAAGCTCACCGTGGCACCAAGAGCTCGACAAAAACCCTTCCAAACCTGGGACACAAATTGAGGACCACGATCTGAGACGATGTCACAAGGTATGCCGTGAAGTCGAAAGACATGTTGGACCAAGAGGTGAGCAGTCTCCAGAGCTGAGGGGAGTTGGGTTAGCGGGACAAAATGCGCAGCCTTAGAAAATCTGTCAACAATGGTGAGGATGACGGTGTTACCTTCAGAAGGGGGTAGGCCCGTCACGAAATTCAGAGCGATGTGAGACCAAGGGCAACCAGGAACTGGAAGGGGCTGGAGCAGTCCCGCAGGAGGTTGATGGGTACTCTTATTTCGAGCACAAACAGCACATGCAGAGATGAAACGTTTGACATCACGGTGAAGAGTAGGCCACCAGAAGTGTCTCTTAGTGAAAGAAACCATACGACGGACACCAGGATGGCAGGAGAACTTAGAAAAGTGGACCCATTTCAGGACCCGGCCGATCACAGACTCTGGGACAAATAATTGATCAGGCGGTCCATTACCAGGATCAGGGTCAGTCCGTTGAGCCCGAATGATGTCCCTCTCGATCCCCCAGGAAGTGGCACCCACAACACAGCTGCGAGGAAGAATGGCCTCCATGGTTTCGGAGGAATCTGTAGATGAGAATTGTCTAGACAGGGCATCGGGCTTAACATTTTTAGACCCCGGGCGGTAAGTGATGGAAAAGTTGAACCTAGTGAAGAACAGAGACCATCTGGCCTGTCTCGGGTTCAATCTCCTGGCACTCCGTAGGTAAGCAAGGTTCTTATGGCCAGTCAGAACAATGAAAGGCAGGTTGGACCCTTCTAACCAATGCCGCCATTCCTCGAGAGCCAGTTTTATGGCCAACAATTCACGATTACCCACGTTGTAGTTGGCCTCAGAAGGGGATAGGCGACGTGAGAAAAACGCACAAGGGTGGACCTTGTTATCGACAGGGGATCTCTGAGAAAGGACAGCACCCACACCGGTATCCGAGGCGTCAACTTCAACAATGAACTGTAAGGCGGAGTCAGGATGGTGAAGAACAGGATCAGAGGAGAAAAGAGTCTTGAGTTTAGTGAAGGCCTCCTCAGCCTCACTACTCCAAGAGAATGGGCGGAGAGGAGAGGTGAGTTTAGTCAATGGACTCACCACTTGGCTGAAGTTCCTGATGAAACGGCGGTAAAAATTTGCAAAACCCAGGAAGCGCTGGAATTGTTTGCGGGTCTGAGGAGAGGGCCAGTCCAGCACAGCTTTGACCTTCTTCGAGTCCGTCCAGACCTGACCACTCTTAAACACAAAACCCAAAAAGGTTATGGAGGGGACACTGAACTCACATTTCTCTGCTTTAGCAAAGAGTTGGTTCTCCAGCAGCCGCTGGAGAACTGCCCGAACATGTTGAGTATGTTACAGAGGGTCATTGGAGTAGATCAGGATGTCGTCAAGGTACACAAAAACAAACTGAGGCAAAAAATCCCTCAGAACATCAGTAACTAAGGCCTGAAACACCGCAGGGGCGTTAGTCAACCCAAAAGGCATCACCAGATATTCAAAATGCCCAAAGGGGCTTCTGAAGGCCGTCTTCCATTCGTCCCCCTCCTTCACACGAACTAGGTGATAGGCATTTCTGAGGTCAAGTTTGGTAAAAATGGACGCCTCCCTGAGTTGTTCGTAAATGGATTTGATCAGAGGTAGAGGGTATTTGTTTTTAACAGTGATCTGGTTTAGTTCTCTGTAGTCAATACAAGGCCGCAACGTCCCATCCTTCTTATCGACGAAAAAAATCCCGCTCCTACAGGGGACGTAGAAGCACGAATAATGCCCGAGGATAGGGATGCTGTAATATAGTCCCTCATGGTTTGCTTTTCAGGCCCAGACAGATTATACAGACGGCAGGAAGGCAAGGGAGCACAAGGCAGTAGGTCTATGCAACAGTCATAAGGCCTACGGGGGGGGGGGGGGGGGAAGGAGAGAGCCCGGGCCTTGCTAAACACAGGGGCCAGGTCATGATAACAGGACGGAATAGACGACAAATCGATCTCTTCCACCGCATGACAAGGTGGAGGAGAGGTGGTGACGGCAGAACCAAGGCAGTTGGAGGAACAATAACGGCTCCAGGAGACTATCTGGTTACGAGACCAGTCAATTTGAGGGTTATGTTGTCTGAGCCAGGGAAATCCCAATATGATTTGAGGGGTCTCGGAATGAAAAACGAAAAATTCACTTTGTTCATGATGGTTACCAGATACGATGATATGCAAAGAGGAGATTTTATGGGAAATGGTGGAGATGGACTGACCGGTGAACGCTGTCATAAAGAGGGGTTGGCGTAATTTGTTCATAGGAATGGAAAGGTGAGCCACCAAACCATCACTGACTAGATTCTGTTCTGCCCCAGAATCGATCAGGGCTTGTACAGGGAAATTAATGTTATTATAAAAAACTGACGTGTTAAGGGTAAGACGATTCTCAAGAGAAATGTCCGCAGCGCCCACCAGTATCTCCTGTTTTACTGGTGGGATCGACCTTTTAAACGAAGAGAACATGAAGCAATGAAGTGCCCCTTCTTTCCACAATATAAACACTCTTTGGCAGAAAAACGCCTTTGTCTCTCCTAAGGGGTGAGGCGGGCACGCCCAATTAACATGGGTTCTGTAGGATCAGGTTCATTCATAGGATTACATACCGGGCTGCGGCGTACCGGATCCGGAAGTGGAGTCACGGAAGTGGTAGGACTCTGGGATTTGTAGTCCAAAAGGCCCCGATATTCCCTGTGCTGATCATCAATGCGAATGGACAAATCAATTAAATTGTTTAGGTTGTCAGGTTCATTTACAAGGGCCAACTGATTCTTAATGTGATTGTTGAGGGCATTCACAAATACTCCCCGTAGAGCGAGGTCCTCCCATCCGGCCTGTCTGGCCGCGACCCGGAAGTGAAGGGCGAAGTCCGTGGCAGATTGGTTCACCTGACGTAGCGCCATTAGCTTCTTGGAAGCCGTCTCCTGGTACAGAGGCCTCTCAAAGACTCTCTGAAAATCATTGAAAAAGGTGGAAAAGGGACAGGCACTTACAGGAATGGAACCAAAGTAAGCATCTGCCCACCTTAAAGCCTCTCCTTGTAAGGCAGAAACGATGTAGGAGATGTGGGACGAGTCGGAGGAAAAGGTCTGTGGGGCTCTGCTAAAGGCTAGGTTACATTGAAGCATAAACCCACCAAACTGTTCAGAATTACCAGAAAATAGTTGACTGGGCTTCATCTCGGGCTCACAGACAAGGTATTGGGTTGGTGGTACTGGGGATTGTACAGCGGAGGCAGTGTTGGTTGTTCCGTTGTGGGAAGGTGGGGATATCTGTTTTCCCAGCTTGTGGACCATTCCACCCAGCTTAGTCACGTTCTCTGAGGTAGTTTGTTGTTGACTCAACATCTGTTGAAACAAATTTTGGATTGTAGTTAGTCGTTGTTCTTGGGAAAGAATAGCTTCTCTTAATTGATCCATCTCAGTCTGGTCGTGAGTACTCATGTTAAGGCTGAATCATTCTGATATGATTAATCTCAGAAATTGTACTCAAATTCAGACCAGGGCTGAGAAGGATTACAGACACGGAATAAAAGTTCAGTGAGTTTATTTACAGTGCTGGGGTAAAAGAAGTCTGAGTTCCTGGAAGGGGGGAAAAAAGGGGAAGACAGATTAATGATGGGTAGGAGAATATTGTAGCTGTTTTGGATAATTTAATCCTTCTCTTACAGGTGGATCTTCGAAGGCAGACTCAGGGAGGAAGGCGAAGTGTCTGTCGGGTGAGTGAATCCTTGTATTTTCCAAGTAACTTCATTAGTATCTTGCAGGTGGCGGCTGATGGAAGAGTGTCCCGCTGGGAGATAGAGTTCCACAGGGAATGAGTCCAGTTTGGAGACAATTTGTCAAGTCTTGGTTCTTGGAGGTGAGTCCTGGTTTTGCCTTGAAATTACAGGGAGACACAGGTTGATCAAACACAGGTTCACAAGAGAAAATACTAAAATGGCTGTCTCACAGTACCCAAGGTGACTGAATGATTCAGCGAAGACTGGAACCTCCTCCAAGGCTTAAGTAGCAGCTGGACTCATTAACCGGATTGAAGGCAGGTGGTTGCTCAGGAACTCCATCACTAGCACTCAGCAATTGCAGGGTGAGTACACTCAAACGGCACAAGCCTAACAAAAACACCTTTTTTCTTTCAACACTTCTCGGTTTCATTTGTGTATTTGGCTCTGTTAGCTCTTACTAGCGTTAGCTTAGCATGGTTGCTGCTTCTCTCCCTGCTTCCTCTGTTTTCACTTGCTCCGTGTGTCAGATGTTTAGTTACTCCTCTGCCTCCTTTAATGGTAATGATACATGTAACAAATGTAGTCTTATGGTAGCTTTGGAGGAGAGGCAGGCTGAACTGGAAACTCGGCTCCGTGCTGTAGAAAAAACAGTAGCTAGCCAGGTCTCCTTAGACACCGCAGAACCACAGAGGCTATCTCCTGTTAGCGGTCCTCCAGCAGATCCTGAGCAGCCAGAACCCCAGGCCAGCTGGGTGACGGTCCGGAGCAAGCGTTCATGTTTCTAATTGATTTTCATCGCTCAGTGACACACCCACTGAGAAGCAGACCCTGGTTATTGGCAGCTCCATAGTCTGAAACGTGGCTTTAGGGACTCCAGCGGCCATAGTTAAATGCATTCTGGGGGCCAGAGCGGGCGACATAGAATCTTATTTGAAACTGCTGACTAAGGCTAAAGCTAAATACGGTAAGAATGTTATTCACGTCGGCGGTAATGACACCCGGTTACACAAATCGGAGGTCACTACAATTAATGTTGATTCCATGTGTGCCTTTGCAAAAACCATGTCAGACTCCGTAGTATTCTCTGGCCCACACGCCAACCTGACCAGCGATGACATGTTTGGCCGTATGTCGTCATTTAACCCCTGGGTGTCCAGGTGATGTTCTGGCACATGGGCTACATATGTCCCTTTTCCATTAGTACATGTAGTACCTGTACAGCACGGCTCTACTCTACTCGGTACGGTACAGAATGTGTTTCCATTATGCTTTCAGTACCAGTTCCAGTGGGCGGGGGTTCAAATTGACGTCACCACCTCTCACCAGCTGGTGGCGCTGAGACACTGAAACGGTTTTTAGTACAGGGTGCGAAATTATTTGGAAGTTGTGTGTATGTATGTGCGTGTATATATATATATATATATATATATATATATATATATATATATATTAGGGATGCACCGATCCCACTTTTTTATATATTTCCGATCCGATCCCGATACCTAGATCTGAGTATCGGTTGATACCGATCCAGTTCAGATATCATGATCATCATTGATTTTATATGAGGCTGTAATAATCTCTTCTCAAATACAATTTGTACAAATATATGCATGCATGTCCAAAAAAGCAATAGAGGTAAGTTTTATTAATGTTGGATAAGTTTCAAAATTAGAATGAAATTCTACTAACACAAAACATGTTTCTTTTTATTCCTAGTTTTAAAGAGGATATTAAAGTGATGAATGTAAGTGATTGTTCAAAGTTGTTTTATATTTTATAAGGGGCAGATAAAAGATTTTTTTCTTTTTTCTGCACTCTTCATTCAATGTTTTCTTTTTAATGATTTTTTTTATTTTGTTTCATTTAAATGAATGAATAAATGAATCAAAATAAAAAGTTAAATGGCTTCAAACATCTGCTAAGTTCATGGCATAAACCAACAGACATGTTCCTGTTTTTAGTATTTTACATCACTTTATAATGTAGCTGTTTATGTTTTTAATATATATAATTTTCAAATCATGTTTTTTATGATTGTCTACTGTTGT
This sequence comes from Nematolebias whitei, assembly GCF_014905685.2. NCBI lineage: Eukaryota > Metazoa > Chordata > Actinopteri > Cyprinodontiformes > Rivulidae > Nematolebias > Nematolebias whitei. The sequence goes on from NC_056517.1 coordinate 15,089,293, forward strand.
ACTGATAAATATCTCCTGGAGGGTAAACTATATCTTGACTACAAGTATCAAGCTGCAAAATCCTTTGTTTTTTACAACTGATAGGAGTTGGTCATTAATTATGATGAAGTTTAGCAACTTCTCAGTAAACATTTGAGCTCCGTGGTTTCAGCGAAGTCTACTTCTTGTTCAATCCGAAGCAGGCAGCCTGATTTGGGGCAGCCACGCCCAGCCTGTCCCTCCTCAGAGATGGGCAGACTGAGCGGGGCAGAGTGGACGCGGCTGGCCGGTGTCGAGTCTCCTCTTTCGGTTTGACCAAAGAGTAGTGCCCTGCTGAAGGAGCTTGAATGTCCATCGTAAAACTAACTTTAACGTCGTTTAATGTGGCACTATGGCTCTGCAGACATTGCACAATGCTGTCTTGTGGTGTTTCTAGTGTAAAATATTTTCACACAGCGGACATTTAGATGAAAAGTTTGTTAGCTGTTAGCCTCAATGCTGCTAACTCAGCCCTCATGTTGTAGCTGTCTGCAAACTATGAACTGGATTTCCTGAATGTGAGGCGGGTCTTATTACTCTGGGTTCATGAGACACGCCGCTGTTCAAGAAATCCATCCCATGGCTTGAAGCCAACATTCATCATGGATCGGAAATATCGGCAGGTGGATCGGAAAATTCGATACGTAAATTATGCTGGTATCGGAGGCCGATACTGATACTGGATCGGATCGGCCCCATCCCTACTTTGCAGGAGCATGTACAGGCACTGTGGCCGGTTATCAGGTAGAAATATCCTACTTCTATGAAATCAACAGACTTGTGCGAAATACCTCCTGCAGTTACAGAGAGGGGGACTGCATATTTGGCTAGAGTGAGACTGTTGTGGGAAAACAGGACTGGCCATGATCCAACTGTTGACCCCACTACACAGTTGTTATTTAGGGGGGATGTGGAGAGCTCTCTTGTCAGATGAGGTCAAAAACTGTTTGACCTCTGTTGTGGGCCTGAGTAGGATGGATTATGACTTGTGGGCAGCTCACATAGTACATTTTGTGGACCAACATTTGGATAAGAAAGAGTCAGATGATAGGGAATTAAGGTCTTTAGAGCCTCCGTTTTTCTAAGGCTCAGTTGAAGGATTTACGCGAAAAGATAAATCTCACCAAACTAATTGCTAAACAGATGCCTCTACTACAGCCAGCTCCAGTTGCCAATTGTTACGGGTCCTGCTGCTTCCTTTGATTATTTGTATCAGCAGAGACCTCAGGGCCCAGTTGGGTCATGGAACAGAGGCTAGAGACCCAAACGACAGAAGCGCACAGACGTGTTTTCTGTGTGGTGTTTTTAGACATTGGGCTAATCGGTGTCCATCTGCTTATCAGGAGTACTTGAGACAGGAAGTGACACCACTTCATTACCCATATGATGTGTATCCACCACCACTGACTGTTCCTTCTTTTACTCAGCCTGGCCCTTTACCGGGGGCTCATCATCAGGCCCCAGGTCAGTTTCCAGTTCAATAGGGTTGCCCAGGATCGGCAGTAGGTGGCGTCTTGTATCCTGAACCTGTGGTTTCAGTCACCATTAATGGCCGAAATCACATGTGTATAGTTGATACTGGAGCCAGGTATTCAACAGTAAACAACTCACTCCCTCGATTTATGAATACTGTACCTGTTGGATTTTCGGGCAATACTGAGGAGTGGCCCCTGTCCACATATGTTCCTTGTGTGTGGAATAATCTATGGTTTGAACATTCTTTTTTGATTTTGGACTCATGTTTAGTGAACTTGCTGGGAAGGGACATCCTGTGTGATCAGAATGTGACTTTGATAATGACACCTGACAGTGTACAGCTAACTTTCCCTGATGATATGGTCCAATGCTGTGCAATGGTGAAACGCTCACTGTATCAGATGATCCAAACCCTTGAAACTTTGGATGAGTCCTGTTCAGCTGAACTTCAAGCTGAAGTTTGGTGGGGCGTTGTGCCTGATTTCCCCACTACATCCTTGTGTGACACCCTAAACAGCTGGGACACCTGGATCAACGTCATAAGACTATATGACTTGCCTCCTGATAAGGCCCACTGTACGCTGAATTATGAACTGTGTGATGACGAGGCCTATGATGAACTCTGGGCGGGTCTTATGGAACATTGTCAAGAGACTGGCAAATACCCAGTGGTGGAGCTGATGGACATTTATGTTGGTCCTGAGGGAGTGGCAGCAGCTGTAAAATTGCCAGAACCACTGACAGAACTGTATATGCTTGGTGATGTATCAGCTTCTCATGTGTCATTGAAGGTCACGAGTGGTCGTGAAGCCAAGAATTTGGGTCCTATGATAAGGCACTGTCTTGCTGTCTGGGAATGGGTACCCACACAAAATCCTCTTTTACATTATTCTCCAGAGACTGACACTTACAGGATCACACACAGATCGTTTACATTACTGCTGCCTGAGAAACATTTTCTGCCAAGAACACATGGCAGAGAAAACACAGATCATGTTGATTTGGACAAACTGTTAGCCAGTTTGCCTGATACACTTTGGGCCAGGAACTCTACGGATGTAGGTTTGCTGAATGTCCCACCTGTCTCAATTACTCTGAAACCAGGAACAGTTCCTATTTTCCAACATCAATATCGACTCAGAAATGAGCAGATCGTAGGTATTGAGCAAACAATTCAAGGATTGTTAGCTGCTGGGATGTTGCTACCTACCGTTTCAAGCTGGGACACACCTCTTAATCCTGTTCCTAAACCTGGTAAATCTGATTATCGTATGGTCCATGATTTGACGCCCATTAATAAAGTCGTTGTGCCTACTAATTATGGTACTCATAACCCATATGTTATGATGAATGCAATTCAACCGGAGCATAAGTTCTTTAGTTGTATTGACTTGGCTAACGCTTTTTTTTTCTGTGGCCCTGGAGGAGGGGTCGAGGGATCTGTTTGCATTTACCTATAAGGGGAAACAATTTACTTATTCTCGGCTGCCACAAGGATTTGTAGACTCTCTATCCATCTTTAATCATGTTTTGAAACAGGTGCTGGCTGATTTGCCATTACCGCAGGGGGTGGTGTTGTTACAGTAAGTGGATGACATTCTTTTTAGTGGCTACATCCTCAGGAGATGTTATGCAGGCCTCTGAGATTGTGCTTCGATGTTTAGCTCAGTATGGGTTCAAGGTGTAAAAAGATAAATTGCAGGTTGGCCATTCTAAAGTCACATTTCTAGGTAGGGTTATTTCTTGCTCAGGCCTACAATTGACACCATCTCAGAAGAGCTCCATTTTACATAATTCTAAACTGGTTGATGTTAGAACAATGATGAAATTTTTGGGTTTGATCAATTAAAGTAAGAACTTTGTCCCATATTTTAGATGTAAAGTTGCTCCTCTGAGGAGACAGCTGTGGGGTGTAAAAATTATATGTCTCTGCAGGAATGGACAGAGGATGCAGACAGGGCTTTTGTGGAAATAAAACAGGCTTTGTTTGCTACGTGTTCTCTGCAGTGTCCTGATTACTCTTTGCCATTTCACTTAGATGTGGATGAAAAAGACGGATTTGTGAATGCCGTCTTGTTTCAAAGGGGAGGGAGTAATTCAGAGAGACACATTTTGATGTATTCCAGTGCTAAATTAGATCAAATTGAGATCAGTCACCCTGTCTGTGTACAACATGTAGCGACTATTGGCAAAGCTGTTCTAAAGACAGCTCATATAACGATAGGAAATGAAATTTTGGTTCACACAATTCATGTCTTTCCTCGACTCGTAGGTTTTTACATTTTCAGCACAAAGAACAGAAAATCTTAGACAATTACTACATAAATCAAACAAACATTTTACAAGCCAGAGTGTTAACATGGCTGTACAGATTGATACAAAACAGGATCATGACTGTGTTAGTGACACCACAGAGGAAATGAGATTGCATGAAAACCTTTTTAAAGATCCCATAATGGATCCAGATTTGATATTGTTTTGTGATGGACGCAGTCACCAGAATGAAACGGGAACATTAGTTACTGCCTTTGCTGTTGTGGAAGGAAAAGATGGAGGTTTTGTTGAAATCAAGGCAGAAGTTATCCCACAGCCAGTTTTAGCACAGTTAGCTGAGCTCAAAGCGTTGACAGAAGCTTGTCATGTAGCAGCAGAAAAAAAGGTGAATATCTACACAGATTCTGCTTAAGTTTTTCAAGCAGTATGTGTAGATCTTTGCCATTGGAGGAGGAAAGGATTTGTCACTTCTTCTGGAGAGCCAGTCAGACATTTTAAACAACTACTTGAATTGTATTATGCGTTGCAGGAACCCAGAGAGGTCTCAGTCATTAAATGCAAGGGACATCAAAAGATAAATAACTTCATTTCTCATGGTAACAACAAGGTGGATCAGGCAGCCAAAACAGTTGCAGGTTACACTTTGAGATCACAGATGATCCAGAGACATGAGGAAAAGGATTCTGAAGAGTATTTTGATAAGGAATTCATCCTGGAAACTATTAAAGAATTACAAAATGCAGCTTCTCCGCTTGAAAAACAGGTGTGGCTAGAACGGGGAGCCCAAAAGGGTCCTGGCGGAATTTGGAGAAATCATGAGGGCAGGATGGTGGCCCCAGCTGGATTGTTGAACATGTTGTGTCAAGAGGCTCACAGCAGAGGGCACTGTGCTAGCTCGAAGATGATTGACTTGATATCACAGAAATGGTGGCATCCCAAGTTGACAGATATAGCTAAATATTTTGTACAGACCTGCGAAATATGCTGTCATCATAACCCAAGGGCTGCACTTAAGACTGGACTTGGTAGTTTTCTTCTACCTCATGCACCATAGAGAGAGATAGTTATTGATTTTTCTGATATGGGGGCAGAAAATAGAGTACATGGAAAACAATATTTACTTATGTGTGTGGACCCATTCTCTAGATGGGTTGAAGCTTTCCCAACAAAGACTGAAAAGGCGGAAGAAGTCATAAAGTGGTTTACGAAGGAATTAATCCCCAGATTTGGAGTCCCTGCTGTGATCAGATCAGATAATGGAACCCATTTTGCAAATGAGGAACTGAGAAAAGTTGAAAAGATATTTGGCATTCAACATAAGTTTGGAGCTGTATATCATCCAGCTTCCCAGGGGTTAGTAGAGCAAGCTAACCGCACTCTTAAGGAAAAATTGGCACAAGTCTGTGCAGACAAAATTAAAATAACCTGAAGCTCTTCCCATAGTTCTGTTTAATTTAAGGTCGACCCCAAATACTACTCTGAATGTAAGCCTACATGAGATACTCACATGAAGGAGAATGCCATGTCCTTTTACTCATACTTTGCCTTCAGAAAGTAAAAAAGTACAAATACAACATCATGACATATTAGAGTACATGAAGAAGCTTAATAATACTGTGATGAGTATCTCTCAACAGATACAGGAGATCCAGTCTCAAGAGGGAGAACCAAACTGTACCCTCGTGGAAACAGGTGACTGGATTCTACGGAAGGTGGCTCGGTTCAACTGGACAGAACCCAGGTGGCAAAGTCCCTACAAAGTAGATGCAGTAACATCTCATTGTGTAAAAGTTTGGTTGACTGGGGATAAGCTCAGTAATTGGATTCATAAGACACACTGTGTTATAAGTTTTGACCCTGCTCAATGCACTTTACAGCAGGTACGAGAGGACTTGGCTGAACTGAACGTGGCAGCAACATTCCAGGATGACGTTGAACCTTCATCTCCAGCTGTGAAGCATCAACCACCTATTCCAAGTTCACGATACAACTTGAGAACAAAATAAAAGAAGATTTAGAATATTACATAAAAGGGGATATCAACTGTTACAGTTACATGTTTTAGGGAACCAGATTAGAACAAATGAATATCAGAGTAATCAGGTTAAGTGTGATAACTCTTTTGGGAATCACTTTAATCACAGGCTTCATCCTGTGGTGTGAAACTAAAGCTAAGATAGATTCTTCTGTGGTTGTTTGCAATAATGTTAACAGGTCCTGTGATGAGAATTCTCACTCCATGTCCAGAAGAGAAACAGGTAAAACAGAGTTTGCAGATGTGTTGGATGATGTTCAAATTCAGGTAAACCCAGACAGTGAGATTAGAAGGTCAAGGAGATCTACGTCCGCTGGGTTTATACAGTTTAATTTTACTGCAGGAGTCACCACATCAGTTAAGTTTGATCTCTGTGCTGTAGTCTATTGTGGAGCAAAACAGGAGTCATTTGCTGGGGCAGTTAGGTATATCTGTGTGACTTACAGGCATGACATGGGTTGTAGGGAATTGAGTCGTGTTTTATGCAATACAGGACCTACTGATTGGGGTTATAAACCAGAGAAGGCAAGAAGAGGGAAGTTTCCGTTAAAGGAGCAATTGTCGATTATACAAGATTTGACAAAGAGCACCAGATGTCTAGAAAAAAATGCTTGCAATTATTTGATCTTGACTTTAAGAAATCCTCAAAGGCAAGACAGTGATTATTATATTTTAGGAGTTCATGTTTCAGGTAAAGACCCACTCAGTACATTTAGGATAAATGTGGTTCAGAGGGAGAAAAGTCAGATTGAACCAGACCAAGAGGTGTCCTATTTGACAGATGTGACGTATGAGGAAAAACTAGCCCTAGAGACAGGTTTTACTCAGAACAATTACTGGATAGAGTATGAGGAGAATGCAGCAGAACAGGTAAATTATATGGATTGTGTAGTCTGTGCCAAGGCAAGACCAGCGTTACTGCTGGTACCGTCTCCTCTCACTAATTACACTTGTTTTCACTGCATGTTGGAACTACATATGAAGGAAAATCCCTCTGACAGTTGTAAAAATCTGGAGAAATATTTTCCCATGGTCCCTAGAGATGCAATACCGCCTGTTTTTACGCATGTAAAGAATGGTTACACCTGTTTGGTCAGAAAAATTCAGGGAGGTATGAATGTAGGTGAGATGGAATCAGACTGGTGTAAAATAAATGTGTATGTTTCAACCTGGATTAATATGACAAGGTTATCTGTAGCTCTTGCAGATGTTTACTGGATTTGTGGTGGAAGACTTTTGAGAAATATGATGCCACCAAGATGGTCTGGAAGATGTACAATCATTTCTCTAATTTCTCCAGTTAGAATGGTAAATCTGACTGTTTGTAAGGTTTCCACTGCCTGCAGCCTTCTCCATGATGGCCGCCAATT
>NC_056517.1:15096565-15110374 GCF_014905685.2 Nematolebias whitei
CATGGTACACAGTATCCCTAGAGGGTGCTAAAGCAGAGATCCAACACATCCTAAAACAACTGCATAAATTTACTTACACTCAACAAGAGTTGGGCGGAATAAGTACAAGGCAAAAGCGCGGCATCGGCGGACTTTTGCTTGCTGCATCGTCACTAGGATCACTGTTCAGCCTAGGGTTGTCCGCATACAACACTGTCAGTATAACGTCCCTAAAACAACATGTGTATGAAGTAGAGAGCGAGGTCCCAAAGATCCGAGCGCAAATGAACCTTCAACTAACACAATTGACACAGGTGACTAAAACCGTAAAGGATACTGTTCTAGTGCTGAATACTCACACCCAAGAAATCAAAGCCCTCGTAATAGCGGTAAATGAGTTAACTCTTAAGGTTGAAGCGGATTACGCTGTCGCACACCTAATGGATAGGATTTTTGCTGACATGCTTAGAGATATCAGTTCGTCGGTAGATACACTAGCCACCGGTAGGATCCCACCGTATCTAGTCTCTCTACAGATGGTGAACGACATCCTCAGCTCCGCTACGCACGAAAAAGTTACGCAAACACAGGCACACCTGGCTTACACTCTCGGTAGCGCAATTCCAATCTACGTCAATCACAAAACGTTGGAAATGGCGTTCATTATCAACCTACCGATAATTCCCTCAAACGGCATATATAGACTCAGGGACGTCGTAAATGTTGGCAATTGGCACGGCGAAAACCATGTTCAAATTGACACACCAAGGATGGTTGCGTACCACGACGACAACCCCTCAGTTTACCTAGCTCCAAACCTGCAGATGTGTGTTCTCACTCGGGAGATACACTATCTGTGCCTGAGCAAACCGTTTATGTGGAATAAAACCGCGGGCATATGCGGATTAACACCTATTCCGGAAAATTCTAAGTGCTCAACGACCGTAACGCCTCGACACCTGGCTAAAGATGCAAAAGCGGAAATAATTGGCTCTCGTTGGCTAGTGAACGCTCCTCAAAGAAAGGCGATCATAGCCTACGACCAACCCGGGGCAAATAGACCTTTGACGTTACCGGACAAAACGATGTGGATCAGTGTTCCCCAGGGAACAACCATACACATTGGTGATTTGACGCTCCATCACCTCGATCCGGAACGATGGGACGCGACTCTGGATGACTCAGAGTACCTGGGAAATATGTCTATAGACATAGATCCAGAGACTCTGGGAAGGATCCGTTTTGAAGGCACCCAAGTCGTCGACGTGGAACCAATAAACCGAGTTCTCAAGTCCCTCAGGTCCACAACTAAGAACCCGATCCAACCAATTACCTATGCGTGGTCGAGCGCGGACACATTAATCATAGCCCTGCTAATGACGATAACCCTCGTATTGTGTGGGATACTCGCATCCCTGTTCCGGGGCCAAACGTCACTCCGAGTCGACGTGGATCGCCATGCAGCGCACCTCGATATGATTATGCCTCGCGTAAGCGGGTCCGCAAAGAAGCCACTCACACGGGACAGCGTGACTGAAACTGACAACCAGGGTGAGGAGGAGCAGTGAAACGATGTTTCTAGATGCTTAGTCACTACTCTTGTCGGTGTTGAAACGTTGTTTAGTTGATTTTGGTTGTTTCTGAGGTAAGAATGAATCTTGTGTGTAGTAAGTTAGAGACTAAGAAGCCTTTGACCATGCCAACATGCAGTTCATTCATTAAATTGCAATCTTTGCGGAGTCAAGGTATATTATTGCTACTTTAAGTACCATAATCTACATTGATCTCACAACGCTTAAGCCGAACCTACTCGAACAATTCTATTCGGGGGGGATAGCTAATTCTTTTTGATAAGTCTCGCCATAGACTTCCAAAACATTTATGGGGAAACCAAACACCCAATCTCAAGTCGTTCGTCTACAAGACAACAGACATTTGAACCAAACTATATTTTGCCATGTAAAGCTAACTTAAGCCATGTTAGAAATGGAAAATAGTTTGGAACCCTTTTCTATAGGCTTAAACCCCTGTAGTTACCCCTTTTCAGCATGCTCCACCCCTTAACTGGTAGTTGTAGCTGTTCCCAACCATAATAGCTTACACACCAGGTGCATATAGTTTAAGGCCTTATGTAAAATCCCCTTCATAAGCCCACCTTAAAACACATAATTGCATGACACATTGAACCAGAACGGCACAGGCTGGACGTCGCTGGAGACAACCTTCGCTGGAGGCGACCTGCAATCCTGACGTTGGTCTCCACTCTTCATCCAGTGGCCGCTTCTTCAGTTCAACCCAAGGGTACCCCTCTGTATGCTGATTAATCAACACTTCCAATCGTTGTGGATTTACCGTTGTGGATTATATGACTTTTTCCAATGGATTACAGACTCTGTTTCCAAGGGGTTAAAGCATTGCTACAATGGAATTGTCGAGACGATATGGAATTATAATCAACACAATGGAATTACCAAGAACATTGTGGAATTACCTTGACTTTTGTTTTCCTTGCTGGATTACTTTTGACTTTTGTTTCCTTGCTGGATTACTCTTGACTCTTGTTTCTTTGCTGGATTACATCAAGCTTCAAGGACAATCGACGACGTAAGTCCATAGTTGGAATTCATCTCCATGGACAGGTGATGATTTCCAAAGGGGGGACTGTAGTGGACTAGGCCTACGTCGAAACTAAGTCTAAGGTCAAAACTCTTGACCTTTAGAAACTTGTGGGACAGGAACTGTCATTTCATGTATTTGAATACATAAATACAGGTTCACCCATCCTGAGACTTTCTTTCTTGAAGATTCAAGTGAAAAGAACACTCTCTTTTTATTATCATTACTATCTTACAAATGTTGATAATCAACGTGTCTTAGTTCAAACCATTTTAGATGTTGCAGTGAACTAATCAATTTTATTAACTGAGTAATGATTTTTATTCTCATGTCAAAGCTGTTACAGAATAATTATGCATTTTCTGATTTCTGCTTTTGAATGAGCAAGTGTGTGCGTTTACAAGGTTACAGTCAAACGAAAAACAAGTTGTTATGTTAAAACTGTCATGTTTTAGAATCCTCTCAGACGTAAGTAGAGATGTTTTGCACCTGTTTCCTGAAACACGCCAAAACAAAACCCTCTCTGTCTGTGAGAACATTTCTGATCTGCCTCATAACAATTCTCGCTGCCTCTAACCTCTTACGTCACAAAACCCACCCCGTCTGGTCGTTTCTGACCAATGAACAAATCCCAAAAAGTGAACCGGGAAAGAGTCTTTAAAATGTCAGTACTTCCTGGTCTAGTCAGTTCTGTTGGAGTTCTGTAAACTACACGAGAGCTAAAGTTCTGATGGAGTGCTGTTGGAGTTCCTGACATGACAACAAAGCTCTTCCGAGTTCCATGGGATTATAACATTTTCCACTGAGGTGAATGTGTGTCGAACAGAGCCTCGCCATTACTTCGGACGAGTAACAGCATCCTACTGAGACGCTGAAAGGGTGCGTTAAACGGAATCTCACCTGAGACATCTCCAGGTAAAGGAGCCGATTTCATCACCTAAGTGTACTGTAAGGAAAAGCTGAAGAAAGCCGGAGAGTGTCGATTCTGGTGAACACTTAATTTCCCTCACACACCATCCTTTACTCCCTCTAAACTTCTTTCCATCTTTAAACTTTTCTATCAAGTAGAAATTCTTCCAGATATTTAGAAATGTCTGTGTAAAATGCTCACCCACATTCATGTGGGCAAAAGATCATAGTTGTACAGTTTTCATAAATGTCTTTGGTGCAGCAACGGAAAAATCATGGCCGTATGATTTTTCCTGATTGATTGCTTTGTTGTTATTTTCATAATTTGCCAAATTAATGTACATGTTTGATGTTAAACTTGATTCTGTAAATAAATGACCGCATTCATTTTGATGGGTCAAATCTAAATGACGTCTCACGTTTGCATTTCCTTAAATTCAATGCACGTTTTATTCAGTCCAGAAAAATGAGGAACCCGCGTTAAATGATGAATATATGCCAGCATCTGTTCATCTACATCACTTTCACATCATGTACACAATTTTGCTTTGACTATTGTTAGTTTTAGCTTAAGAACACACACTTAGGAACACCACCCACATCAATGTACCTCATTCCTTTTTTTTATTAGCTTTTCAAGGCTCTAGACACAACACATTTTACCTCTTATCCTTTAAAACAAAATTTCTAAATGTCCCTCAACTGCCTACTCTAAAAACTAAACTGACCCTATCACTACTCTAACAACTTCACATTGTTCTACAGGTCTCTCCTGGACCTCTGAATGTCTCCTCTGGACCTCTGCATGTCTCTCTCGGACTTCATACCTTGTATTATAGATATTTAATTTAAAGATCCTCCCATTTCAGTAAGGACTGCTATAATCAACACGTCGTTTATCGCTGTGCTCTTTGACCAGTCTGCATCCAACTGCAGACCTAAAGGGAACTAATCAAAAAACAAGATCCCTGGGCCGACAACTTCTTTCAGAGAGTTAGCAAAGCTCTCCACAGGCACCCAAAACTCAGTAGAGTTTCTTCAAACTGTCAGACGACCCACATCTCTTAACGTTTTTCCCGACGTTCAAGTTTTAACGCGTTTCTAGTAAACAGCGATGGGCAATTACACCCGGAACATCTTCGGACTACGCACATTTCTCGTAAAGCTTTTACCGTCAGCAAAAATGACTTCATAATTTTCACGCGGGGCTTTAAAACTCCAGTCACGCCATTTCTTTAATTTCATCTAAAATCAAACAAAAGTTTATGTACGGGCTTTTAAATAAGCTGGACAATTCTTATTTTCAGGGAAAAATTTGTGTTTTGCGTGTTTATAACGCTCTTGGACCACTTCCGGTTAGCAAGTTGCTAATGTTTCCGGTCTGCTCCCACGGCGAAAAACGTCACATATATAAACTTTTATGTCTGATGAATACATTTACAAAATCATGTATTATACTGTAATGTTCTACTGTCTTTTAGTTCACTAAACTGTGTGCACAAAAACCAAAAACAGAGCAGCCTGTGAGTCTTTCAGGGTCACGCAGAAATTCGAATTAACAGGTTTTCTGCTTACCTCATGAGATGATAAAGCCGGCTTGTTCAGTCTGCTCAGGCTCGGTCACCTGCCTCTGTGTCACCATTAAACAATAAGAAACTAGCTACCACTTCTAAAGACGGAAGACCGAGTTTCACGGCACCAACGTTTCCTTGATTTATTGATAATGAGAGTTATCACTTCTGAGGGAGATTCGAGCCGGGCGGAGAGACGTGGCCTGGAGGGGGTTTCCTGGTCCGGTGGCCCGCAGCCAGCTCCCGTCTTTAACAGTACCTATGAAAAAGTATCTTGGAGCCCTGGTCCAAAACCAATAGAAAGTCGTCCATTTTGGGTCAAAGGGTCATTTTTGGGCATTTCTATGTTGGATGCCTGACGGTCCACTGGGGTCAGATCAAAGTCCCGCCCCCTCAGAACAGGAAGTCTCTTTTTAGGCCCGAGCAGTGAAGCTCTGCGAAGGCCTATTGTAATCACTCTGTTCAGGCCCGTGCTGCAATTTTTTCCTAACTCCTCCTAGGGATTTCGCTCAATCCGTTTCAAACTTGGCCATTTTGGTCAAAAGGCATGGGGGACGCAAAGTTATCTAAACAGTTTGTTTCAGAGCATGCTGAAGGGGTGGGCCCAGACTTCAAAGTTTGACATCTCGCCATGAAAAACGAAACACAAATAGCTCCTACACGAAAACTGTCTGAGACATCAAACCTTCAGTGATTGATCTACATCCGGTCCCCTGCAAGACTGAATGGTCAAATCATGACATAACCTTATGCCACGCCCCCTGACAACAGGAAGTACACATTTTTACATTGAACGATCCCTATCTGACCCCTGTTACCTGATCAGCATGATAGTATGTCCACTGACCGAAGACATGTTGGTGTAACTTGCTTTCCAACACTGACAGTTTTGGGTGGAGCATGTGGGTGGCACGGCGTGGTGAAGTAAGACATAATGCCATCGCCATACGTTTGGCCCTAATTTCCAAAGTTTTGAACCAAGGTGCACAAAAATCAGTATGATTGATCATTATCCACCCCTTGAACAGGAAGCCATGATAAGTGGCCAATAACCTCCACAGTGCCCCCTAGATTATTTTAAGACCTCAGTCTCAAGCCATTTTTGGACCAATAATTCTGAAACTCTGTGAACATATGTATTTTCCCAGGACCTATGAAAAAGTCTCTTGGAGCCTTGGTCCAAAACCAACAGGAAGTCAGCCATTTTGAGTCAAATTGTAATTTTTGGGCGTTTCTAATTGTGAATTTTAACGTACTCCTCTGTTCTATGAAATTATCTTAAACAAAATACAGGTTCGGGGAAAATGGTCGGAGCAATGAATAAAAAAAAACCTCACAGGCTGTTTCTGCTAGAATAATAATGTGTCATTTTTATTACACCGCCACAGATGCAGCAAAGCACAAGTACATTCAGTACAAATCAGATATTGATATAAAAAGCCCCTCACCGTGACACCAGACTGGGAAGCCGTTTCAGTCCGAGTGAAAAGGTAACATCAATTCAGGCTGGGCATCGGATCAGGATCCACAGCAGGCTTCAACTCTTAGTCTCAATGTTAGACTTTTATACCCCTCCTCTGGCTGGGTGACGTGCGAGCAGAGCAAACCATGTTTACCCGTTATCAAGGCAGTTGTGCAGCAGAGCAATGGCTCATAGAAACATGCCTTTCAAACCCAAGGCCGTTGCGTACGAGCCTGATGGATGAAAGACATGTTTACAGAAAACTTCGGGTCGTCGTAACCGCCAGACGGGCCAAGTCTTTCAGTAAGAACCTCCCAGTGGCTCATTGCTACATTCCTATGAAGCACATCACCTCCTACAGCACAAGGCCTGGTTTGCACAGATAAGCTGCATATAAAATGAGTATAAAATAAGTATAAATTGACATAAAAGCATCAAAATAATCATTCTTATTTCATTCCACCCTTGCCTTTTATGGCAATTTAGACATTTAATTCTGAAAATCACTCCCCTGAAATTGAAATTGTTCTGGGAATAACCTCATAACTTCGTCCTGAATAAACTCACTCACAAAGTTAAGAAAATCCAGACGAGTTTCAAACCCTTGGAATGCTCGATTTATTACATTCCCACTGACACGATAGTTGTAGATCAAAACATCTGGTAGGTGTTCAGGTTTGAGTGTGACTATAGTTTTCTCCCTACCAAACCATGTATCCATTGTCTGTATAATTATTTTCATTACCAAGCTGTATTATAAATTTTCTGATTACTTCTTTTTTTTAACCCTCCTCATATAAAAACAAGTATCCAAATTACACAAGGTTAATACAGAGATACATAAAATCAAAATGAAAAAAGGAGATACTGCATATATTTTGCGCTGTAGATGACATTCCTGTGAATATGTCCCACCAATGATGGGCCGACACCTACTCTATTAGTTTAGCCACATGTAAAACCTTTCCTTGAGCAATGCAGGTGGACACTGTTAGATCAGACACGTTTAGACTTATGAGATTCAATCATTCATTTCAGCTCTGTAGACCCATCCAATGCGCATTTGAAACGGTCTAGGGAGAATCGCCAGGGTACGTGCAAAGTTTGCCATTGTACCTCTGTTAGTCGAGTGGTGGAACTATAATTAGTTAATTGATAAGTCTGGTTGTTCCAAGTCCACAAAACATACACCATACACACATCCAGAGAAAGGCACCTTAGGTAATTGAGGATGACTTTTCATGTCTCTAGCTAGTTCATGAGTCCAATCAAACAATACCTCGTCTTTGGTTAAACATGGGTTAACATGACCTGTTTGCAACATACATACCACTCCTTTATCAGCCGTCCTACATAGTTGCACGTCACAAGTGAGATTTATCTGTGGCTCAAACCATTCACCTTGTATTTTCAAAAACCAATATCCTTGTACAGTTATTACAGGTAGCACATGATACCTGCATACTGTAGTTATGTCACTTACAAGATACTGAACCCAATAACATTCACACATATATTCAGTACACTTTGTCAATTCAGGTTTTATAACTACCCACTATGTACTAGAAATGTTCAACAGCTTCCTCCACTCGTGGTGATTGGATATGGTCACCACCCTCTGGAAGCGCTCCTTCTGCAGCTGTGCATGGAAAGATTGCAAGGTGCACACGCAGTATTTCTTCAGTGTTACCCCACATCTTCAACTGCCAGTTTATTTCTTTTAGTAGTATTTTGGCCATTTCTTCTTGAGTCATGACTACTGAGGGCATCCAGACTCCAACTTGATGAACTGTCAACGAGGCATGTTTCCTTTTCCTTTGTTTAATTGGCAGTAAAGTCAAACTTTGTTCTATTTTTTTTCATCTGGTTTACATGTACCGTTCTTATACATGTTACACAGTGGGGTTTCCACATAAATTCTAATCTGACATCCCTTAGGTATCACTGAGATGGTTTTCCTATTGTAGCATGCCCGACACTTGTACATAGGACAGTCAGTTGTGCCCTATCAGGCAGCTTTTTTGTGTTTCATACATGTGAAGTTACTTTGCACTCTGTTCTTGCTTGCATTTTTCCAACCAAACGTGAACACCTGATCCTCCTCCAAGACACGTCCTGGTATTGCTGATGAGACGTTGACCATCAGGACCATGGCACCTGCGACAAGGCTCGTGATGCCCAAACAGCCTGCACTCCCATCTGACGGGCGCATGCCACCAGCTTCTCCCATGTTGGCTCCTGGACGGCCCCGATTGTCCAGTCAGCAAAGATCAAGGAAACATCAAGCTGTAGAGACAAAAAGTACTGCTTACAGATAGAGGAAGAATCATTAGTTTTCTCTTAGGTAACATTTGTTTACAGGTACATTCACCCATTTTTCTTCTCCTGCCTTTAGGACATTGCAGACCCAGACCAATTTTTATAACTTGAATTTGACCTGAAATCAATGTCACTGGCTCTAGAGTCCTCGGATCTAGTCCAGCAGATCCAGGAGTTGCTCTGACAGGCAGCTCTGCTCTGTCATCAATTTTCCACATTCTGATTGGTTCTTTTTCTGGAGTATCATTCAATTTAGAGGAGTGGTGCCTGGTGCAATGGGTCTGTTATTCAATTGAGACATGGCCTGCAACAAATTTACTTTCCAGTTAGTCAAATCATGTTTGTCATTTAATTTTCTCAGCATTTTTTTAACCGTTCATTCATTCTCTCAATCAGCCCATTAGCTTGTGGATGATAAGGAATGTAATAAATCCATTCAACATGTTTTTCAGCTGACCAGTCTTTCACTTGTTTTCTAGTAAATTGGGTCCCATTATCTGTTCGTATCTGAAGGGGAACCCAATAAAATGATTCCATCATACTAAGACATTTTAAAGTAGATGTTTGATTAGCATATTTACAAGGATGAGTCACCAACACACCTGAATATGTATCTACAGCCGTACATACATATCTACACCCCTGTGACATGGACAAAGGGCCAATGAAATCCATCTGCCAGATCTGACCTGGTCCCTTTCCTCTGTGTATTTGTCCCTGCACATGCTGTGGTGACCCTCTTTTCTAATGCTGACATGCTGTATTGCAGTTTTATGTCATCCGTTTTGTTCTACAAATAATCAGACAATTCTTCATACATAACCACTTCCTACAAAAGTGTCAGCAATTAACTTTTATTTATTAAAAAATAAATCCTTCTTCTGGTCTTGGCCCCACTCAGAATATTTAGCTCATCAAGTTCTCCAAACTGAGGTTGTTCTAAAGTCTATGTGCAGCAGGTAAGATATTACTTGTTCATAACTTTTTTCCACAGAACCCCTCTTGAAAAGTGCTGAACTTTTACTTTAAATGTGAAACAACTGCAAAACAAGATGGTGAATTTTTTCATCTCAGATATTTTTAGATACTTCGAGTTGTTTTAGATGCCGTCAAAACTTCACTTGCAGATGAACCATTTATAAACAACATATGATGCACTTCATTCAAAGCAGCCAGCTTAACACATCCCCTTTAAGTTCTCTGATGACATTTTTATTTTAATCCGCCATTTTCCCTTCAGCCTTCTTGGCTTTAGGCATTTTAATTCATCCTTTGTGGCCCTCAATGTCAACGTTTGGGCCTTTAATGTCAACATCAGGTGTTTTAATTTCTCCTTTGACCTTTGGCATTTTAACATCAATATCACCTTCAAGTTTGGGGCCTTTTAATTTAACGTCAAAATCTGGGCTCTCTAATTTTGGACCTTTGATGTTCAATGTTGACAATATCTGCTTTCAGAAGGTTGATGTCAACTTCTGGACCTTATACTTTTGGCCCTTTTAATCCAAATAATGGCATCTAGCCCTCAGCTCTTCTGCTGACACACCATCCATCTCAGCTGGAGGCACTCCTGTCTGTATTAATGCCCTCCAGAAAGCAGAACGAGTAGGTCCCTGCATGTTATTCCGGCTGTCCCTTCTCGGCCCACGACCCATGGGTTGACTAAATGTTTTTTTCATGGTTTTCAGCTCTGTGTTTCTCTCTGTGTTCCAATCTCCGAGTGCACCCAGTTTCAACACTCGGCTTCGAACATCAGTCCTTGAAAAAACATGTACCTGATAATCTACTACCCAACGCACAGCGAGCGCATTCCTTACACACAGCCGAACCAATCTCTGCTCTCATCCCCCTAGGGTCACCCAATGCCCCTGTAAATCAGGCCAATCCGATGCTCCAGGAAACATCTGTCGGGCTGCCTCTGCACAAACTTCAAATGAAGGTCTCGAGTCTTGCAAAGCTCTGACTCCCTGTCGATGCGCTGAATTCACTCCTACCTGACCTCCACCTTTATCCAACAGCCTAGCTACCCAAGCATCTGTGGGTTGTGCAGTCTGCTGTTTATATATTTTAGACAAGTGAGCAAGCTCCTCGTCTCCCCAGATATAACCGTCCCAACTCGACGGATCCCATCTAGTTCCCAAATGAACAACAAAAGCCACATCAGTCATTCTGTTCAACTCAAGCCTCCTCAGGCGCCTGTTTCTGACAGTATTTTCCAAGCAGTCGCACACACTCACATGTGACACGGTAGCCCAGTCTTTCTGACCTCTATTGCCTGCAAAGCGATCAAAACATCACCCGGACTATCTGCTTTCAGAAAATTGTTCCAAGGCTCGGGGTGCCCCCCTCCACCTCTCAAACACAACGCTAACAACTGGAATGGGGCTTCTTCCCACCCCGGTACAACTTTTTCTCTGTTCAACTCGCGCCTCCTCAAGCGTCTGCTTCAAATTTTTCTCTGTTCAACTCACGCCTCCTCGGGCGTCTGCTTCAACTTTTTCTCAACTTTAATCTCTTTTTCCTTTTTTGGTTTTAAACAATGCTCAGCCTTCCCGATATCCTATTCGTGACACCAGAAAAATGTTCTATGAAATTATCTTAAACAAAATACAGGTTTGGGGAAAATGGTCGGAGCAATGAATTAAAAAAAGCTCACAGGCTGTTTCTGCTAGAATAATAATGTGTCATTTTTATTACACCACCACAGATACAGCAAAGCACAAGTACATTCGGTACAAATCAGATATTGATGTAAAAAGCCTCTCACCAAGACACCAGACCGGGAAGCCGTTTCAGTCCGAGTGAAAAGGTAACATCAATTCAGGCTGGGCATCGGATCAGGATCCACAACAGACTTCAACTCTTATTCTGAGTGTTACACTTTTATACTCCCCCTCTGGCTGGGTGACGTGCGAGCAGAGCAAAACATGTTTACCCGTTATTAAGGCAGTTGTGTAACAGAGCGATGGCTCATAAAAACATGTCTTTCAAACCCAAGGCCGTTGCGTACGAGCCTGATGGATGAAAGACATGTTTACAGAAAACTCCTGGTCGTCGTAACCGCCAGACGGGCCAATTCTTTCAGTAAGAACCTCCCGGAGGCTCATTGCTACATTCCTATGAAGCACATCACCTCATACAGCACAAGGCATGGTTTGCACAGATAAGCTGCATATAAAATGAGTTTAAAATAAGTATAAATTGACATAAAAGCATCAAAATAATCATTCTTATATAATCCTCCTAGGAATTTTGAAGGATTGCCTTGAAACTTGGTTGATATGTCCTTAAGACATTGTACAAGTAAATAGTATTGGCCCAAGCACTGGGCCCTGAGGAACTCCATGACTAACTTTGGTGTATGAAGATTTATTATTTACATTTACAAACTGGAATCTATCAGATAGATATGATTTAAACCATTTTAGAGCTGTTCCTTTAATCCCAATATCATATTCCTGCCTCTGTAGTTAAATATTGTGATCAACCGTATCAAATGCAGCACTGAGGTCTAACAGGACCTGTGTAGACACAAGTCCATTGTCTGAGGCCATTAGAATATCATTAGTGACTTTTACTAGTACTCTAAATAAGTTAAATCTGGTCCACTGGACATTCAAAAAACCAAAAAACAAAGCAAAACAAAAAAAAAAAAGTAGAAACGTTTCGTCTCGCATCCGAGAGACTTCCTCAGTCTGAGGTGCTATATTCAGCTCAGTCTCTTAAATAGCACCTTCTCAGAGTGGATCAACCAGTTTTGCTGCTGACAACCAAAACCAGCTGATCACATGCTCAAGAAGGACCATCAGCCTAACAATGGATCATTAGCACACTGATGGCTGTTTACTATTCACAGAGGGCTGAGTGATACTAGCAATCACATCATTGTAAGAGGGGGACAATTGAACACGTAGGCCTCCACCCCTGTTTAACGATGGACGATTTATTTTCACAAAGATGGCCTCCTTTACTCTTCTCTCCAACCATCGTTCCTCTCTATCCAGGATGTGCACATCTTCATCCCTGAAAGAGTGACCGCTGGCCTGGAGATGAGTGTAGACTGCAGAGTCCTGGCCTGATGATGTTATCCTCTGTGCTGGGCCATCCTTTTGGCCAGTGGCTGTTTTGTTTCACCGATGTAAGACTGATCACAGCCCTCCTGACACTGAACAGCATACACAACATTACTCTGTTTGTGCCGGGGGACTGGATCTTTGGGATGAACCAGTCTTTGCCGTAATGTATTTTGGGGTTTAAAAGCCACCGGGACGTTATGTTTAGAAAACAAACGTCTCAGTTTCTCTGATACTCTACATAACCACAACTGCAAGTATTGTAATCGTAGCTATAATTATGACAGCCCTCCATCTTGCAAAAGTTGATATGAACCAGTCACTGAAGGGATTCTCAACTCCAGAACTTTCAGCCAACTCCTCGGATAATGATTTCAAGCCATTAAGAGCTCTTGTAAATTAACCATCTGGACTTGTGTTATTAGGAATGAGTGTACAATATTCTTGTCCAAACATAGAACAAACCCCTCCTCTCTCCGCCAAGAGGAAATCAACAGCCAATCTAGTTTGATACGCCATTAAAGATGTTCCTGCAAGTTGTTGATGAGCACCCTCTAGTGCGTCTCTTGTCAAATTGTTCAACCTCTGAATATTGAAATGAATGAAATTAATTCTTGCCACATTCTTATTCACTGTAACATAAGGAATCAGAAATTCAAAGCCAGCAGCAACTGGATCCACTAATTTGTATTCATCTGGGACACCTCTGGGGTCACCTCTTGAATCTATATAAGCTGGTGAATCATCATAAATATCAAATTCACGCTTCCTCCTTCTCCCCAGTTCACCAACCAAATATGCACTGCTCCTAAAAGTTTCCAAATCCTGAACAGTGTCACAACAGACTGAACCCAGAGTAGTACGAAAACCAGGAATAAGC
>NC_056517.1:15110474-15115775 GCF_014905685.2 Nematolebias whitei
TCGATCCACATTTTAAAATCAAGCCAAAATTGCTGAACTATCATGCAGTCAAAGAAAAGATGTTCCAGGTTCTCACTCTCTGTCTCACAAAAAACACAGTTCCCAGTGTCCATTTTAAATTTTGTACTTAAAAATTCCTTAGTAGGCTAAATTCTATTTAAGATTTTAAATTGAATTTCTTTGGCTTTAGGAGGAACCGGAAATGATATAAAATTAGTTCTGATCTTTTTGATGTCTTCTTTACTAAAGTCCTTCAGAATATATTCTCTTCTAATTAAGTTAGGAGAGAAGTGATGCAGTAGTTTGTTTCGCAACAATTTATTGTTCCATTGATAGTCAGAGAAAGCAACCCCATCAATACAGAGTTGTTTCAGACCAGGGGAAATATCAGAGAATATAATATCTTGTCTCACCATAGCCCTAAGAGAGACTGGAATAGCCTTTAAAATTTGGTTATATTTAATCTCATCACAATGGAACTGAAATTTTTTACAGAACTCCTGATATTGTAAAATGTTTCCTTCGTTGTCCATAAAATGGGCCATGGCCCACATGTCTTTAGAACACCATTCCTCAATAAATATAGATTTTTTATTAATCAGAATGTACCTATTGTTCCACACAGGTGTGTTGTGTGGTGTGAAATTATGACTGAAAATGAGTTTCCAGTAAAGAAGAACCTGTTTATGAAAATCTGAAAGTTTCACAGGCAATCTGCTAAACTCAAAATCACATTGTAAGAGAAAATGAAGTCCCCCTATCTTATTAAATACCAAATTGGGTATATATGACCAAATTGAGAGATTATTATTTAGAAAATTTTTTAGCCATTTAAGTTTTAAGGTACCATTCATAATTTCAAAGTCTATTGCATTCCCTCCACCATCTTCGTAAGTTTTAATCAGGTCATCTTTACGTATATAGTGATTTTTTTTTCCTCCAAATGTAATTAAAATTTAAAGTATTAATAGCCTTTATCATCTTGGTTGATATAGGAAGGGAATAAGCTGGATAAATAAATCTGGAAAGACTGTCCATCTTAGTTAATAAAATCCTACCAAAAATTGAAACGTCCCTCTGTGACCACCTGTTTAGAATCGACTTACATTTGTCAATATTATTCCAATATTCATCTTATCAGAAACCATTTTATCCTTTGTTATCACTACTCCCAAGTATTTGACCTCTTTTTTAACATTTATGTTACATAGTGATGGCGTCGGATGGTCCTTCAGGGAAACAGCTCACATTTGTTAATGTTTAATTGAAGTCCGGAGGCTTTAGAAAACAGATCTATGGTTTGAAGTGCTAAACGAATTTGATCTTCATTTTTTAAGAAAAGGGTTGTATCATCAGCCAGTTGACTTATTATTATTTGCTTGCCCATTACATCAATTCCGGTTATTTCACTGTTTTTAATTAGGATGGACAGCATCTCTGCAACCATTATGAATAACAGTGGTGAGCTTCCACAGCCCTGACGGATTCCTCTATTAATACTGAATCTGTTACAGGTTCATGACTGAGGGTTACACAGCTGTTTATGTCTTTATACAGTATCTTAATTAAATCCTTGAATTTTTCTCCAAATCCTAAATGAGTAAGTGTTTTAAAGATAAATGTATGTTCCACAGAGTCGAATGCTTTGTAAAAGTCTAAAAAAAGAATAAATCCATTTCCATCAATCAAGTCACTGTAATCGATTAAGTCTAAAACGAGTCTAATATTATCGTCCTTTCAGAAAACCTGATTGAGTTTCACTAATTATATCTGAAATCCCTTTCTTGAGCCTAGCCGCAATAGCAGCAGAAATTTTTTTATAATCTGTATTCAGTAAGGTAATAGGTCTTAAATTATCCAAATGTCTTTTATCTTTGCCTGATTTAGGGATGAGAACAATCAGTCCTTGTTTCATACTCAACGTCAATTCTTCTTTATCAATACAATCCAATAGGGCTTTAAATAGCATTTTACTTATACTGTCCCAAAAAAATTTGTAAAAATTTACAGTGAGACCGTCAGATGCTGGGGATTTATTTGAGGTCATTTTCATAATGACAGAATCCAGCTCCTCCATTTTAAATTCAGCATCACAATTTTCTTTGAAGGAAGTCTCAATCTTTGGTATCAAAGTAGAAATGTTATCAAAAAAACATCTGCAGTCTTCTTCTGAGTACTTAGCTGAGTATAGTTCAGAATAAAACTTAAAAACTTCTTTCTCTAATATTTTAGGATCTTTATATTCATTTCCATTTATTAAAAGACTTGAGATACAGTTACGCTGCTGTCTGTTACGTTCTAAGTTAAAGAAATAAGAGGAGTTCTTTTCCCCTGCCTCGATCCACTTAGCACGAGATCTCACAAAAGCACCTTGTGCTCGGTTCAAATAAAGCTGGTCTAATTTAGTTTGCAATTCCAAAAGATTATTTTTTTCTTAATTATTTAGATCTTGTTTGATACAACATTGGTGTATTTCTTTTAAAAGATTACTTTCATATCTTTTTTGCTCATAATTGAGGTTTTTGCTAAATTTGATGCTAAATTCTCTTATTTTAAACTTGAGAAATTCCCATTTATTAATGTCTCCTATGATCGCGTCATTAACTTCAACTTCATTAATCAATTCTCTAATCTTTTTACAATATTCCTCACATTGCAACAGTTTGGCATTGAATTTCCAGTAACCCTTTTTGTGTGATTTCTTAACTACAGGTTCCAGATTCAGTTCTATGAAACAGTGGTCTGAGAGCGGAGCTTTAGAAGTTTCAATTCTTGAAGTGTGATTTAATATAATATCGCTCCCCAACCAATAGTCAATCCTAGATTTACAACTCCCATTCGGCTTAAACCATGAAAAGTTTTGGGACCTTGGGTTCAGTACTCTCCAAATATCATTTAGATTATTGTTTATCATAAAGTCGTTCATTATACAGTTATGTTGAGGTCTCCCAGATCTTGGAGGCCATCTATCCAACCACGCATCAGGAGTCATGTTCCAGTCACCTCCCATCAAAATATAATCCGTAGGATATCGACCTTTAAGTTCTGAAATCACATTTGTTATGTCTGTTAACATGACTCTGTTTTGACAGTCATTATTATACCTGTATATATTGCACAGTATGATGAATAAACCATCTGTTCTCACCACAGCTGTCAGCCAGTGTCCCTCAGTATCAGTCCGGTGTGTGACCAATTCTCCTGGAAAATTATTGAAACATAAAGCTACCCCTCCCGATCGGGTCGAACCATGACTGAACAACATCTTATCGCCCCATTGATTCCTCCAGAAACAAGCGTCCACCTCCGAGGAGTGAGTTTCTTGCAGAAATAAACGATGTGATTTTTGTCCCTTGCAAAATAAAAAGCAGCTTTCCTTTTAACAATTTCTTTCAATCCCCTGACATTTAAAGAACCAAAAGAAAGTTTAACACTTAACATGAACTCAGAACAGTTTTAGATAAAAATAAAATAAAAATAAAGAAAGAAAACTCAAATATTCACCCAGTAAGCAAGTAGAAATGAAAAGATTAACTAATAAATCTCCTTTACCGCTGACATGTTTTCCACCCAATCAAACGTTTATCAAATCTTGTTCACCTCTAAAGCTCCACACGTCGACCTTCAATATATCCATGTGGGCCCCGGTAAAAAGGCCTGTTTCCCAGCTTTCCTGGCTTCATCAATCAGGGGCCACAGTCGCTGGCGCTCCTCCAGGTCTTCTTTTGGTAACATCTCTGCAAAGCTGATGCCTTCCTCTTTGCAAACAGCAGATCCTTTGCTCCTCTTCCATATTTCTTCCTTTATTCACCTTTGGGTAAATAAGATGATCACATTCCTGTTCCTGCCGTTGTCTCTTTTTCCCATCCTGTGGACAACATCTACAGCATCCTCCATTTTGGAGTCCAGCTCAGGGACAATCCTCTTTAGAACTTGTACAACCTTTTCTCTGATGTTCTCGTCCTTCTTCTCTTTCATGCCCTTCACCCGGAGACTCCATCTCATTCTGTACCTCTCTTCCTCTCTCATCTTTTCTTTCAGTTCGTCGTTCTCTTTAAGTAACTGTTTGTTTGCATTTTCTAGCTTTGAAATCCTCATCTTGCATTCCTTCATTTCCTCTGCATTGTACTGTACTGCCTTCGCCAAGTTAGCAATCATGGCGCTGCTCTGCCTTGTTTGTTCTTTGATGTCTTCTAGCTGCGTGTCTACTCTCTTCTCCAAACTCATGATAGCGTCAAATATGACATTATTGGAGACCTGGGCAGTGTCTTCGTCCTCACCTGACTTCACTCTTTTTTCAGTTTGCGACTTTATTGGAGTCGTCGGTGTCGAGCTATCACGGTCGCGTTTGTTTTGCATAGCAATGTCCATAGCATAATCATGGTCCAGTTCTTTTACCTGCGGTGTCGTTTTTTTCTTTGCGGACCCAGTTTGCACTTTCGCCGTTTCGTTACCTTATTAACATCTATTGGAACTTTTTGAGTGGAACATAAAACGTTGAATAAAAGAAATTTGCGGTAATATAAGGAGCTCACATCACATGCGACTTTTCAGATCGCCATCTTGGTACCACCCCCAACACTGACCGTCAGAACTGAGCAGCTTCCGGTGCTGGGAGAACATCACTTCCGTTCTTCTTCTTCTTCTTCTTTTAGTTTAATTGGCGGATTGCAAACAACGTTCAGGTGCATACCGCCACCTACTGAGCAAGAGTGTGTAACTCATGGCCTCCTTTCCCTAAATTCTATTTTTAATATTTATGTTATGCAAATATATAAACAACTATTTTCTAACATTACTTATTTTATCCTTCTCCCCTTCTGTTCCTAATATTCCTCCTATACTCCATACTCTCCCTGCCTCTATGACTTTTTCTTTCAATCTCTCCCTTTCTTCTGTATATTTAATGCACTCCATCAGAACATGTTCCACACTTTCTGTTTCCCCACATTCCTCACATCGACTGTTATTCCTTTTCCCCATCATATGCATTGTGTCATTTAGAAGTGTATGTCCAACTCTCATTCTCATTATTATCACCTCTTCTCTTCTACTTCTTTCTTTATAATTACTTATCTTAACTGCTTTTTGAATTTTATATAATCTTCTTCCTTTCTTGTCCTCATTCCACATTTTCTGCCATTTCTCTATTTCTTTTTCTTTAATTAATGATTTACCCTCTCCTTTCCCTAATGGAATATTTACTATTATTTCACCATTTAATGCTTTTTTAGCAAGTTTATCTGCTCTTTCGTTTCCTTCCACCCCCTCATGTGCTGGCACCCAACACAACTGAACGTC
>NC_056517.1:15115875-15117381 GCF_014905685.2 Nematolebias whitei
TTTCCTTCCACCCCCTCATGTGCTGGCACCCAACACAACTGAACGTCCATGCCTCCCCTGTGTAACCTGAATAATGTGACTTGTATTTCTAGCAGTAGATCTTTCCTGTTGTTTCCTTTAGACTGTAAGCTTTCTATGACAGCCTTTGAATCTGTACATATCACCACCCTGTCCGGTCTAACTTCCTCTATCCACTGTAAACTAAATATGACTGCCACCATTTCTGCTGTGAAAACTGAAAGTTGATCAGAAATTCTTTTAGAAGTACAAACTTCAAACTCTGGAATATAAACCCCTATTCCTACCCACCCCTTTGTGTTTTTTGAGCCATCTGTATATATTTCCAGGTAATTAAAATATGTCTCTCTAATGTATTTGCTAGTTTTCACCCCTATTTCATTTTTGTTCCATTCTCTTTTCATTTCAAGAATTTTCATGTCTACTTTACTTTCTGGAATTAACCATGGAGAAATAACACTGTTTGGACTAATCTGTGCGAAATCTTTATTTTCTATTCCATATAATCCAGCTAATTTGTTTATTTTCCAACCAAAACCATTTCTTTGATATTTGTTATATTCCCAACAGTTCTGGATTGTTGCTGCTGCAGGATTTCCTTCTTTACTTCCTTTGAGTTTCACCCAGTAAGTTAATGAAAGTTTTGTTCTTCTAATTTCTAACGGTGTCTCACCAGTTTCTATAAGAAGAGCATTAATGGGGGTTGTCTTTATTGCTCCTGTGCACACCCGTAATGCTCTGAATTGAAGTCTATTTAATTTTTGTAGTGTTGAATTTGCTGCTGCTCCATATACGATGCATCCATAGTCCAAAGTTGATCTCATGAGAGCTCTGTAGATATTTAAAAGTGACTGTTTGTCTGCTCCCCAGTTGTTTCCTGTCACTGCTTTCATTAGATTAATGACTTTCTTACACTTTGTTTCCACCTGTTTTAAATGTGTTTACCATGTGTATGAACTATCTAACCATATACCTAGATATTTAAATTCATTAACCATTTTTAAAGGTTGTCCATATAATAAGAGCTTTCCAATATTTATCTTCTTTTTGTTTGTTATCATCATGTAGCTGGTTTTGCTTACAGACAGTTTGAACCCCCATTCATATGACCAGCTCTCTATTTGATTAATTGCTTTTTTTATGTTTTTAACGACATGTGGCACATTTCTCCCCCTCATCCATATTGCTCCATCATCTGCATATAAAGCAGATTTGATGCCTCTGTCAAGCTTTGCAAATATGTCGTTAATCATAATGTTGAATAAAACTGGACTAATTACACTGCCTTGAGGGGTGCCGTTTTCCACTTTGAAGTGTCTTGATAATTCACCCCCAACTTTTACTTTAAATGTCCTATCCTGAAAGAAGCTGGCAATCCAGTTATACATCCTCCCATCTATTCCCATTTGTTCTAGTTTTATTAGCAGCCCTTCCCTCCACATAGAATCATACGCTTTTTCTATGTCAAAGAATACTATAATCATCATT
>NC_056517.1:15117481-15118489 GCF_014905685.2 Nematolebias whitei
TTTCCTTCCACCCCCTCATGTGCTGGCACCCAACACAACTGAACGTCTATGCCTCCCCTGTGTAACCTGAATAATGTGACTTGTATTTCTAGCAGTAGATCTTTCCTGTTGTTTCCTTTAGACTGAATGCTTTCTATGACAGCCTTTGAATCTGTACATATCACCACCCTGTCCGGTCTAACTTCCTCCGTCCACTGTAAACTAAATATGACTGCCACCATTTCTGCTGTGAAAACTGAAAGTTGATCAGAAATTCTTTTAGAAGTACAAACTTCAAACTCTGGAATATAAACCCCTATTCCTACCCACCCCTTTGTGTTTTTTGAGCCATCTGTATATATTTCCAGGTAATTAAAATATGTCTCTCTAATGTATTTGCTGTTTTTCACCCCCATTTCATTTTTGTTCCATTCTCTTTTCATTTCAAGAATTTTCATGTCTTCTTTACTTTCTGGAATTAACCATGGAGAAATAACACTGTTTGGACTAATCTGTGCAAAATCTTTATTTTCTATTCCATATTTTTCAGCTAATTTGTTTATTTTCCAACCAAAACCATTTCTTTGATATTTGTTATATTCCCAGCAGTTCTGGATTGTTGTTGCTGCAGGATTTCCTTCTTTACTTCCTTTGAGTTTCACCCAGTAAGTTAATGAAAGTTTTGTTCTTCTCATTTCTAACGGTGTCTCACCAGTTTCTATAAGAAGAGCATTAATGGGGGTCGTCTTTATTGCTCCTGTGCACACCCGTAATGCTCTGGATTGATGTCTATTTAATTTTTGTAGTGTTGAATTTGCTGCTGCTCCACACACGATGCATCCATAGTCCAAAGTTGATCTCATGAGTGCTCTGTAGATATTTAAAAGTGACTGTTTGTCTGCTCCCCAGTTGTTTCCTGACACTGCTTTCATTAGATTAATTACTTTCTTACACTTTGTTTCCACCTGTTTTAAATGTGTTGGCCATGTGTATGAACTATCTAACCATATACCTAGATATTTAAATTCA
>NC_056517.1:15118589-15135101 GCF_014905685.2 Nematolebias whitei
GATTTTTATTCCTCAATTCAAAGTGAAATCAAGTTAGAGTACATTACAGAGTAATGATTCAATTTCTTGATCGTCTGCTTTGAAAGTGAGCAAATTTGTAAGTGTGTTAAAGTTCAAGCTTCGGTCAACTAAGAAGTTTACTGAAAAGAAATGTCATGTTTAACTTTTACAGCAAGATATTTGGTGAGCGACGCCACGAAGTCTGGTTTTTCCATGATATCTTTCTGTCTGTTCTTAAACAATCCTTGACTTTCCATAACACCTTACATCACAAACCACACCTCTGCTTTGGTCCATCCACCAATCAAAAAGCTCTCAAATGAACCGGAAGTGACCCTTCATAAAAAGGTTGGCACTTCCCAGTTCAAAGAGAAGAGTTCCAGAAGAGTTCTGGTAGAGAGTTCAGCTCAGTCTTGAAGCTGCTGTAAGCTCTGTCTTGAAGATGGAGCAGCAGTTCAAGTAGAGTTCAAGAGTTTTGGAATCCAGAATGCAGAGAGTTTGGGAGTTTGTGAATGCAAACGCAGGCATTCATGGATGCTGCTAAACCAAACAAGCTGAACCAGAGACGATTTTGGGAATTATAACTTCTGTTTGGATAACCTCGCACGGCTCTCGAGGTATTTGGCTGTTCTCACTGAGACGCTGAACAGTGGTTGGAAGTGAGACTCCACGCCGGAACTGATCTATCTTCAGAAAAGGTAAAAGTCGACCTTCACCAAAAGTGTACTGTTTGGGACAAGCTGAGTTCCGAAGGAGCGTGCACGTTCTGGTTAAAACAAACAAATTCCCTCACACATCTCTCTGTAAGATAAATCTCAATTTTCCATCTTTAAACTCTCCTTTCTGCTAGAAAATTAATCCGGATGTTTTCATTAATGTCTGTGGTGAAGCAACGGAAAACCATGGCCGTATGGTTTCCTGGTTGTAAAGTTGATCGATTATGTTGTTATTTTCATATTTTGCCAAATTAATGTAAATGTTTGATGTTAAACTTTGATTCTGTAAAATAAATGACCGCATTCATTTTGATGGGTCAAAGATAAACGACGTCTCACGTTTACATTTCATTAAATTCAACGCACGTACATCACACAGTCCAGAAAGATGAGTGAACCCGTTTAATGTATGAATATATCTCAGGATATGTCATACTACAAGTTTAATTGCTAATGGACAGGAACTTAAAGGTTATATTAACAAACTTCAAGAGAAACCAGACGTTATTTGTGTACAGGAGACGTGGTTAAAACCAACAATAGATTTTATTATTAAAGGATATGATAGTATAAGAAGGGATCGACAAGAAGGAAGTGGAGGAGGGTGTATAATATTTATAAAACAAGGCAGGCAATATCAAATAATAGGGAAAGGTAAAGAATTGGAATATATAGTAATAGAAATTTGGGGAAAAGAAGGAAATTGTAAAATATTAAATTTTTATAATCCATGTAAAACATTGTCACTGGAGTTGATGGAAGAGGTGATGGAACATCTGGAAGGGAGAGTAATATGGTGTGGGGACTTTAATGCTAATAGCACAGTATGGGGTAAATGTAATGATAAAGATGGACAGATTATCGAAGAAATAATGGAAAACAAAAATTTAGTATGTATTAATGATGGAAGAGGAACAAGACTAAATGTAAGAACAGGAGCAGAGTCTGTCATAGATTTAACAATTGTATCAAACTCACTGGCTGGTGTCTGTGAGTGGGACATTGATAAAAACACAACTATAGGCAGCGATCATTATCCCATTACAATAAGAGCAGGTATAACAATAAATAACAAGAATATAAAAATAAACAAAAAATGGAATTTTAATAAGGCAGACTGGGTTAAATTTAGCTATTTGAGTCAAATTAGTCTAGAAAAAGTCAACATGACAATGGATATAAATAATATAAATACATATATAAATAAGGTAATACTAGAAGCTGCAGAAAATTCAATAAAGAAAGGAGGAAGACAGAAGGACAAGAGAATTGTACCCTGGTGGACAAGTGAATGTAGTGAAATAATAAAGTTAAGAAATAAAGCATTTAAAGTACTTAAAAGGAATCCAATTTATCAGAATCTAATTGATTATAAAAGAAAACAAGCTATGGTAAGGAGAATAATTAAGAACACAAAGAGAGAATATTGGAGAAAATTCTGTAACACAGTGGGAAAAGAAACAAAAATTTAAAAAATTTGGAAAATAATTAAAAGAATGAATGGTATTAAAAAAGAATATGAATATCCAGTATTAAAAATAAGTAACAAAACTATTACAAAAGATGACGAGAAAGCTGAAATATTAGCAGAAACATTTAGTAAAATTCATAGTTCTAGTAACATGAGTGAAGAAGGAGGGAAAGGTCAGGAAGCCACAAAACTACAATACAAAGATTTACAACAAAATACTGAAGAAACAAATAATTTATTGAATGAACCGTTTACTAAAACAGAACTGAACTATGCACTAAGGAAAACAAAGAATACAGCACCTGGTAAAGATAACATTTGGTACACAATGATAGAACATCTAAGTGAAATATCAAAAGATACACTATTAGAATTTTACAATAAAATCTGGGAGGAAGGGGAGCTGCCAGAGAGCTGGAAGGAGGCGATCATAGTTCCAATAGCCAAACCAAGAAAAGACAATAAAAACCCAGAAAATTATAGACCCATTGCTTTAACATCAAATATGTGTAAAATAATGGAAAAAATGATTAATAATAGATTAACTTATTATTTAAATATCAAAGGGTATATATCTAAATATCAGAGTGGGTTTAGAAAAGGGAGGAATACTAATGACCCAACAATTTGCTTAGAGCATGAAATCAGAAAAGCACAAATCAACAAAGAAAGTGTAGTCGCTGTATTTTTTGATCTAGAGAAGGCATATGATATGATGTGGGTAGAAGGGTTATTAATTAAATTATGTCAAATGGGGATCAATGGAAAGATGTTTAACTGGGTTCAAAACTTTTTATCAGACAGAACAGTAGAAGTGAGAATTGGGCAAGAACTATCAAGAAAATTTACAGTAGAAAATGGGACGCCACAAGGAAGCATATTAAGTCCGTTATTGTTTTCCATAATGATAAATGATATATTTACAGACATTGAGAAAGAAATGGGATGTTCATTATTTGCGGACGATGGAGCCATATGGAAAAGAGGTAGAAATACAGAATTTGTTATTAAAAAAATACAAGATATGATAATTAGAATAGAAAAATGGGCATTTCAATGGGGATTTAAGTTCTCAATAGAAAAAACAAAAGTTATGGTGTTTACACAGAAAAGAATAAGAGAGGAAATAAAATTAAAATTATATAATCAAGAATTAGAACAAGTAAAAAGTGTAAAGTTTTTAGGAGTATGGTTTGATGAAAAAATAATATGGAAGATACATATACAGAAAATTATCGATAAATGTAAGAAAATATTAAACATTATGATATGTTTGGCTGGCAGTGACTGGGGAGCAGATAGAGGAGCTTTAAAACAAATATACACCGGATTAAATCAGATCAAACATTGATTATGGAAGCATCATTTATGGATCAGCAGCAAAAACTCATCTGGAAAAATTCAAATATATACAGATGCATCAAAAACAAATGAAAAAATAGGAATAGCTTTTATAGTACCGGAATTTCAAATAAAAATAGGAAAACGAATCACCAACGACTTATCCGAATATACAGGAGAGATGTTAGCAGTTTTATTGGCAGTGCAGTGGGTGGAGGAAGTAAAACCATTAAAAACAATAATCTGTTCAGATTCAAGTTCCACATTACTCAGTTTAAAGCACAATCATACAGACAGTAGGCCAGACATTTTATTAGAAATATACCACACATTATTCAGAACACAAAGGATGGGTTTAACAGTGACATTTTTATGGGTACCAGCGCACATTGGGATTGAAGGAAACGAGATGGCAGATAAGATGGCAAAGAAGGCAACTCAGAATCACATTGACTTTACAGTAAATATAAGCAAATCAGAGGTAAAAAGTATCGTCAAACAAAAACTGAAGAAAGAATGGCAGAAAAGATGGGATGAAGAAAGAAAAGGAAGATGGTTTTATAGGATCAAAAAGACAGTAGGAGAAACAAGAACTGGAAGAAGGAGCAGAAAGGAAGAAAGATTAATAACAAGATTGAGATTTGGACATACGGGACTGAATTATTCATTATTTCAAATAAAGAAACACAATACAGGAAAATGTGAGCACTGTGGACAAGATGAAACTATACAACATGTGATACTGGAATGTCAGAAATATGCAGCAGAACGAAGGTTTATGAAGAGACAGTTTGAAAAGATAAAAGAAAAACTTAATATAATAGATGCACGACAACACAACTTGGAGAGCAAACATATACAAAGTATAATTAGATATTTTAAGAAAACAAAGTTGATTAATAGAATTTGAGATATATATAGTTTACTCACACATACACATAGAATTAGCCCATGATGAACCACACTCCATACCAGTGGTGGCGGTAATGCACACCTACAGTTTTTTGCCAACCGCCATTAAACTCATCAAGAAGAAGAAGAAGAAGTCTGGTGCCAGGACCTGGAGGGATCTGGAGGCTCTTGAGGGAGGATCGAGGGCTTGGCGTGGAAGGAGAAGCTGACTTGGGAGCTGGATAATCTTTTCAAGGGCGGTAGGAGCTGAAATTTGGTCGGGTTGCATAAACTGAGCTCTGACTGTAACATCATGGCCTCCTCTTCAGGGGGAAATAGTGGGAATGAGATGGAATGGATGTTGGCAAAATCATCAAAAATGAAAAAAGCACAAAGAAAAAGACACGAGAGAGAGAGAAGCTTGTCAGAAGAAAGTGAGTCGCGAATAGACGTAAATAAAAAGTCAAAAATCAGTACAAGTCCACAAAATCAAACGCAGGTGGAACTAATTAGGGAAGAGGAATGGAAAGTAATGGTGGAGTTTAATCAAGAGGGAAGATACTTGCATCCATTAAAATTAACAAAGACAATAGACGAGGAAATTGGGAAAATAAAATTAGCCAGACTCCATCCATCCATCCATCCATTTTCTTTACCCGTTTATTCCATTTTGGGTCACGGGGGTCACTGGTGCCCATGTCCAGCAATCCCTGTGCGAGGGGCGGGGTACACCCTGGACGGGTCGCAAGTCCATCACAGGGCCACATAGAGACAAACGAGACAAACAACCATTCACTCTCTCACTCACACCTAGGGACAATTTAGAGTTACCAATCAGCCTAACATGCATGTTTTTGGTCTGTGGGAGGAAAACGGAGCACCCGGAGAAAACCCACGCATGCACGGAGAGAACATGCAAACTCCACCCAGAAAGGCCCCTGGACCGGGGTTTGAACCAGGGACCTGCTTGCTGAGAGGCAGCAGCTGTACCAGTTGCGCCACCGTGCTGCCCTTAGCCAGACTCATGAACAACAAAAGAATTCTTATACATGCAATCAACAAACAACAGCAGGACAAAATTTTAAAAATGACTACTCTAGTGGGAGAAAGAGTTAAAGTATTTATTCCAGGTTCTTTAAATATGTTAAGAGGAGTAATTTCAGGAGTTCCAATAGAAATGACACCCGAGGAAATAAAACAAGAAATCAGAGGAGGCAAAGTGACAGAAGCAAAAAGGATTACAAGTAAAAAAGATGGAATAATCAAAGAAACAATGTCTATTATCGTAAAGTTTGAGAACACAATGCCAGAATGTGTGCAGATGGGATATGTAAATTATAGAGTTAGAGAATACATATCAAACCCCATCAGATGTTTCATATGTCAAAGAATGGGGCACATAGCAAAGGAGTGTAAAGGGAAAGTGAGATGTGCAAGATGTGGAGGTCCACATGAGTATGGGAAGTGTGAGAAAGACTCAAAGGTAAAATGCTGCAACTGTGGAGGAGAACACAGTGCAGCATATGGAGGGTGTATAGTTCAGAGAGAAGCCAGAGAAGCCCAAAGAATTAAAATGACAGAGAGAGTTTCATATGCTGAAGCACTGAAGAGGGTGAAGAAAGTAAATACAAAAAAAGTGAGGAATGAAGAAACTATCCAGAGACAGGTGCAAAGTGTAAATGATATTCAGAGGAACCAGAGGCAATCACTGATACCACCAGCAGCAGAACATGCCACATGCAATCACAAATGTAAACTCAATGAAAAATCGATGATAGTGGAAAAGGACAAGTTTGTGACATTCATATGTCATATTGTTAATGTAACAATACAAATGACAAAGAAAAGTGATAAAATAAAAACAATAGTGGAAGCAGCAGGAAAGTTTCTGGATATGAAAGAAATCCAAGCAGATCAGATTCACACACTACTAAAATCAGTTGAACCAACAGGAAAAGGTCAAGGAAAGGACTAGGAATGGTTTTTCATATTCTACAATGGAATGCTAGGAGTTTGATAGCTAATGGACAAGAACTTAAAAAATACATATACCAGTTAGAAATTATACCCGATATAATATGTGTACAGGAAACATGGTTAAAACGCCATTTAGACTTTAAAATGCATGGATACAGTACAATAAGGAAAGACAGAAGTACTGGAAGTAGTGGAGGAGGGTGTGCAACATTCATTAAGGATGGAATAGCATATAAAGAAATTTACAACTCAACAGAATATGAATGTGTTAGCATTGAAATTTACAACTTAAAAATAAGCGGACATATTAAGATAATAATTTTTTATAATCCATGTAAAAACCTAGATAATGATGTATTTATGGAAATATGTGGAGGTATAAACGGGAGAGAAATCTGGTGTGGAGACTTTAATGCTCACAATAGTCTATGGGGTAGCAGCAAAACAGACAGTAACGGCAACATTGTTGAAGAAATGATGGATGAAAGATCACTGGTTTGTCTTAATGATGGTCATGGCACACGATTTAATATCAATAAAGGCTCAGCATCATGTTTAGATTTAACTTTAGTTTCAGATAAATTTGCAAAATCCTGTGAATGGAGTATAAATGGAGATACTACACTGGGGAGTGACCACTTTCCTGTTAGCACAATTATAAATGACAACATAACCAATAAAGAGGAAATAATCTCAACCAGATGGTGCTTTAAGAAAGCTAACTGGGAAACTTTTAAAATATATTGTGAGAAAAATAGTCATTTAATAAATCTTAAAGGAAACATAGACGACTGCAATAATCAGGTAACAGAACTCATTTTAAATGCAGCAAACTCAAGCATTCCAAAAGTAGTAATAAAAAGAAAATCAAAAATGGTTCCATGGTGGAATGATGAATGTAGTAAAGTAATTAAAGAAAGAAACAAGGCTCTTAAAACATTACAGAAAAATATGAATGAAGAAAACCTTGTAGATTTTAAAAAGAAAAGGGCAGTAGCTTGTAGAACCATTAAAGAAGCAAAAAAGAAAACTTGGAGGGAGTATTGTTCATCCATAGGATATAAAATAAATTTAAATCAGGTGTGGACAATGATTAAGAAAATGAGTGGGAAAAGAAGTGAAGTTAAAATTCCAGCTTTGATTAAAAATAACGAGATAATGGTTTCAAATAAAGACAAGGCTGATTCTCTGGGTGAGGCGTTTGCTGCAGTCCACAGTGGAGAACATCTAGATAATGATCACAGGCAGCAGAAAGAACAAAAACTCAAAACTTTTAGTATCGTAGGACAGAAGAAAGGCAGATCCATGTCAACACTTGATGAACATATAACTATGAAAGAAATCAAAATGGTGTTAAAAGATACAGGATATTCAGCTCCAGGAGAGGACAGCCTGTGTTATGTCATGTTTAAACAGTTACCGGAAACTACGTTAAATATCATTCTAAAACTATTCAATAAAGTATGGAAAGAAGGAACATTACCAAAGAGCTGGAAAAGAGCCATAATTCTACCATTTAATAAACCAGGGAAAGATCCAACAAGTTCAGACAACTACAGACCCATAGCTTTAACTTCTCATTTGTGTAAACTGATGGAGAAAATATTAGTTAACAGATTAATGTACGTCCTAGAAAAAAGAGAACTTATTAGTAATTATCAATGTGGTTTTAGAACTGGTCGGTCCACAGTAGATGCTCTAGTAAGAGTATGTAATAGAAAAAACACTAAAAATGAAAGAAATGATGATTATAGTATTCTTTGACATAGAAAAAGCGTATGATTCTACGTGGAGGGAACGGCTGCTAATAAAACTTGAACAAATGGGAATAGATGGGAGGATGTATAACTGGATTGCAAGCTTCTTTCAGGATAGGACAATTAAAGTAAAAGTTGGGGGTGAATTATCAAGACACTTCAAAGTGGAAAACGGCACCCCTCAAGGCAGTGCCATTAGTCCAGTTTTATTCAACGTTATGATTAACGACATATTTGCAAAGCTTGACAGAGACATCAAATCAGCTTTATATGCAGATGATGGAGAAATATGGATGAGGGGAAGAAATGTGCCACATGTCGTTAAAAACATAAGAAAAGCAATTAATCAAATAGAGAGCTGGTCATATGAATGGGGTTTCAAACAGTCAATAAGCAAAACCTGTTACATGATGATAACAAACAAAAAGAAGATAAATATTGGAAATCTCTTATTATATGGACAACCTTTAAAAATGGTTAATGAATTTAAATATCTAGGTATATGGTTAGATAGTTCATACACATGGCAAACACATTTAAAACAGGTGGAAACAAAGTGTAAGAAAGTCATTAATCTAATGAAAGCAGTGGCAGGAAACAACTGGGGAGCAGATAAACAGTCACTTTTAAATATCTACAGAGCTCTCATGAGATCAACTTTGGACTATGGATGCATAGTGTATGGAGCAGCAGCAAATTCAACACTACAAAAATTAAATAGACTTCAATTCAGAGCATTACGGGTGTGCACAGGAGCAATAAAGACGACCCCCATTAATGCTCTTCTTATAGAAACTGGTGAGACACCGTTAGAAATGAGAAGAACAAAACTTTCATTAACTTACTGGGTGAAACTCAAAGGAAGTAAAGAAGGAAATCCTGCAGCAACAACAATCCAGAACTGCTGGGAATATAACAAATATCAAAGAGATGGTTTTGGTTGGAAAATAAACAAATTAGCTGAAAAATATGGAATAGAAAATAAAGATTTTGCACAGATTAGTCCAAACAGTGTTATTTATCCATGGTTAATTCCAGAAAGTAAAGTAGACATGAAAATTCTTGAAATGAAAAGAGAATGGAACAAAAATGAAATGGGGGGTGAAAACCAGCAAATACATTAGAAAGACATATTTTAATTACCTGGAAATATATACAGATGGCTCAAAAAACACAAAGGGGTGGGTAGGAATAGGGGTTTATATTCCAGGGTTTGAAGTTTGTACATCTAAAAGAATTTCTGATCATCTTTCAGTATTCACAGCAGAAATGGTGGCAGTCATATTTAGTTTACAGTGGATAGAGGAAGTTAGACCAGACAGGGTGGTGATATGTACAGATTCAAAGGCTGTCATAGAAAGCATTCAGTCTAAAGGAAACAACAGGAAAGATCTACATCTAGAAATACAGCTCGCATTATTCAGGTTACACAGGGGAGGCATAGACGTTCATTTTTGTTGGGTGCCAGCACATGAGGGGGTGGAAGGAAACGAAAGAGCAGATAAACTTGCTAAAAAAGCATTAAATGGTGAAATAATAGTAAATATTCCATTAGGGAAAGGAAAGGGTAAATCATTAATTAAAGAAAAAGAAATAGAGAAATGGCAGAAAACGTGGAATGAGGACAAGAAAGGAAGAAGATTACATAAAATTCAAAAAGCAGTTAAGATAAGTAATTATAAAGAAAGAAGTAGAAGAGAAGAGGTGATAATAATGAGAATGAGGGTTGGACATACACTTCTAAATGACACAATGCATATGATGGGGAAAAGGAATAACAGTCGATGTGAGGAATGTGGGGAAACAGAAAGTGTGGAACATGTTCTGATGGAGTGCATTAAATATACAGAAGAAAGGGAGAGATTGAAAGAAAAAGTCATAGAGGCAGGGAGAGTATGGAGTATAGGAGGAATATTAGGAACAGAAGGGGAGAAGGATAAAATAAGTAATGTTAGAAAAGAGTTGTTTATATATTTGCATAACATAAATATTAAAAATAGAATTTAGGGAAAGGAGGCCATGAGTTACACACTCTTGCTCAGTAGGTGGCGGTATGCACCTGAACGTTGTTTGCAATCCGCCAATTAAACTAAAAGAAGAAGAAGAAGAAGTAGTCTGGTGCCAGAATATCAAAAGCCCTTGGTGAGTAGTCTTGCAGCGTTTCTCTTTAATATCCTGATCTTGTTCACAGTCTCCTGCCTGCCCCTCAACCTCTGATTTTTGTCGTGTCATTTTGTACCTCTGCTCATCTGCCTTTTTGCTGCCTTTACCTGCTTGTTTTTTGACTCCGAGTTTTGCCTTGCTCTTTGGTACTGTCGCCTTTATCAGATCCTGTTGCCAACCTTGTATCTGCTCACGACTCTGCCTCTGGATCACCCACTCAAGACCACCGTCGCACACCGCCCCTCGGTGACGTTTCCATGCTGTCCAGCGCTCTGCCTCTGGCCCATTGAGCCTTTCAAGACCCAGCTCCAGCTCCTTGACCACCAACACCAGTCGAGAGTGGCAGCTCTTTGTTTTGTTAATAAAACCTTTTAAACCTCTTCTGGATTCTTGTGGTTCTGATCCAACCTCAATCATTACAGTATATTTTGGCCAAATGGATCACCCACAAGGTTCAGAATGACGAGCTGGTGTCGAAGAAGCCATAAGTACATTAGAGAATGGCATGAACGAAATTGAAAAAAAGGTTAAAAACATGTCCCCTCAAAATCCACCAACACAGGATCCTGCTTCTGGACTCATACTAGCTGGATCACAAGCTATAGTACTGCACGAGCCACACATGACACCATCTGAGTTATTTAAAGGTGAGCCAGAACAATGTCGGCCATTTTTAATTCAGTACAATATCCATTTTCAGCTCCAGCCGTCCTATTTTCCCACTGAATGTTCCAAGGTGGCATATGTGATATTGTTTTCTGGCAAGGCCAAGACCTGGGGGACCTCCGAATGGCATCTGATATAGAAATTATTATTTTAATGCTTTTATGTCAATCTAGACCTATATTACACTCATTTAAAGGCTTATACTCACTTTTGATGCAGTTCTGTCTGCTTAAAAGTCAGTCCTGTGCTGCAGATGTGTTTTGGAGTAATTAAAGTCCTGTGGGGGATGCTCTAACCAGAAGATCGGGCCCAATCTTCAGGTTACAGTGACCCAGGGTTTGAAGGATGAAACCATCGCTCTGTTGCACAGACTGCTTTGATGAAGGAAAAACAG
Source organism: Nematolebias whitei (assembly GCF_014905685.2). NCBI lineage: Eukaryota > Metazoa > Chordata > Actinopteri > Cyprinodontiformes > Rivulidae > Nematolebias > Nematolebias whitei. The sequence goes on from NC_056517.1 coordinate 15,129,966, forward strand.
ATTTAATTAAATCTGTTTTCCTGGCAACCATCAAAACTTGCTTTGATCTGCTCTCACGCGATCAGGGAAGCCTTTATAAGAAATGTATCAGACACAGAGAGTTAGAAGTCTTGTTCTGGACCAGCGCGCGGTGCCAGATCGTGTGATTGAGTTCTGTCATTGGATCGAAAGGCTTCCCGATCATTTTGTCACGGTGAGAGATACTCATATCAATTTGTGTGTTGAGAGTGTACGAGTGTACATGACCTTTTTTTTGCTTTGCTGTTTTCTGTGGCAGGATAATAAAGGACACTTATTACTCCTAGCAGTAACAGCCTCTGTCTTTTATTTTTCCCTATTTGTCTGAATAATCTGTGCCGACCGTTCACGAGCCCTTTTTGATAAAGAATTTCATAATACAGCATCGTAACTCAAAGTGCTGTTCCTCTTTTGCTTCTTTTTCTAAAGAACTGTGTAGAATTTTTGGATCCCTGAGAGGGAGGTGGCGCGTCAACTTTTTCTATCAAGCAGGGCAGCCGCAGAGTGACAGAGTACATTACTGACTTCCACGCCACCGCCACGGGCAGTCATTGGAACGAGGAAGCTCTATCTGATGCTTATTTTTCCAGGGACTTTCTGATGAGATCCAGGACGCCCTGGCAACCAAGAGGTACTCTGACACGTTATAGGAACTCGAGGACCTTGCCAACAGGGTGGATCTGAGATTGAGAGAAAGAGTCAGGGAGAAATACTATAGGCCACAAAGAACCATGGGTGAGTTCAGGCCTCCTAAAGTTCCATTACCTGTTGGACCTCCTTCTCTGTCACCTCAGGAAGAACCCATGCAAATTGGGCGCAGTCGCCTGACCCCAGAGGAACGAGAATGAAGACGACGTGATCACCTCTTTTTCTACTACGGCCAAGGTTCACGTTGCATCTTGAGATGTCCGTTAAAAGGCCAAGCTCAGCAGGTGTGAGGAGATGCCTGCTGAGTCAGACCCGGAATGATTCAATCTCCTCATCTCTCACCATTCCTGCCAAGCTCTCTCTGGAGGAAATATTTTGGATACTCAGTCTTATCTGTTTTATTTTTTATAATGCCATTCAAGATATTCCACATTTCTTTAATGTTGTGTTTATTGTTATTGTTATATGTATATTTTTTTACAATATTCCTTTTTACATATTCTTAAAATACTGATTAATTTATTTTTATATTTTTTATATTCATATTTTGCTTCTCTGGTTGTTAATCTTAAGAATTTTCTGTAAAGCATATTTTTTCTTCTTGTTGGCATTTGTAATCGTTTTGAGATCAAGGGAGAATCACAGTATTTATGCTTGTTGTTCTATTGGACAGTTTTTATTATAAAGCTCCATGAACATATCTATAAATTTGTCATAAGCTTCATTAAAATCCTTTTTTTATAAACACCATCCCAGTTTTGTATCAACAAATCATTTTTAAGCTGAATTACTGCCTCTTCATTTCTTACTCTCCCGTATAACTTCTGCTTTTGATCCCTGGAGGTTCTACAAATGCTGTCATATATAACAAATACTGGTAAGTGATCACTTATGTCACTGCAAGGTTAAATCATGACGGTTCATGTCATGATGGCATGCAAACTATCTTATTCTACAGATGAAAAAGGCCCAAATATTGCTGTTATCCCTGTTTTTATTGGACACCACAAGGTTAATATTAACATAATCATATGTCTAATACTTATTAGAGATGTCAATCGTATTTATCACATAACATTATACTATAACATTCAAGTATAATATATTTTTGTTTACTAGGTTGTTCAAATAACATACTCTTAGTAAGTTAGTTTCTCATCCCCATCAATCTGTTATTTAAAATGTTTTCTCTAATCTGAAATTGTTTTCCCCATCTTAAATCATCCTCTAAGCCTCTAAGGGACTCTCATAATAATTGTTTTATACTACTAGTATATTTATAGTTAATGTTATTCAGTTCTATTTCGTATAGGCTTTGCCCTTTAAGGCTGTCGCTGGTGGGTTTTATCCCGTCGCATGAAGCACAGCACTGAAAACTTTAGTCCACGCCCACCTGCTGTGTGGGCCTCACCCGGTCCGTATAAATTACGGTGAGACTGGGTAATTGGCTCCCATTTTTCTTCAACAAGCAACCAGCACTGTTTTTTTACAAGAACACGATGTCCAACACCATCCGCCTGTGCCCATCCTGCAAGACCGGCTACATGCTGAGGTTCGACCGGCACGACATCTGTGAAGGATGCCTGGGTCCCTGTCACGCCGACCTCGCCTCTTCCTGCCGTCTCTGTGATCTCTTCTCTCCTGAGGAGAGGCAGAGGCTAACAACCTTGTTCAAGGCTAACATGGAGGAGTGCCTCTCTGTGACAGGGGACTGTTCGCTGGACGACGCCATCGTCATTTTTGACGCCGAGTCACGGAGCGAATTGGATGATTCCTCCAGGAAAGGCGACGTCAGCAGCAGCTCCGCTGCTCATTCCCTCCTGGATAAAGGGACTGGGTAAAGAGCTTCATACGGAATACATAGAAAGATGGGTGAATACGAAGTGACTTGGGGAGGCGAAGGCGAACAGAAACTGGATTGAAAACTTTAGATATGGGGAATGGGCCAATGAATCGGGTGGCGAGCTTGCGAGAATTGAGCTTAAGAGGCAGGTCCTTGGTGGAGAGCCAAACCTCCTGACAAAGAGGTCGTTGAGACCTCCGTCGATTGGCCCCTTTAACGTAGGCTGCGGAGGTCTCCAGGAAGGCATTCTTGGCTCTCCACCAGGTGCGTTTACAACGAAGGGCTGACTTAAGGGCAGAGGGAACTCGAGTCTTGCGCTCCTGAAAAGAAAACAGAGGGGGTTGAAAACCAGATACAACAAAAAATGGGGACAGATCAGTGGTGGAGGAGGGGACAGAGTTCAAAGCATGTTTCACCCAGGGGAGATTGGAGGACCACTTACAGGGGTCTTTCTGACAGAGGCCCCTCAGCTTGGTCTCGACCTCCTGGTTGGCCTTCTCCGTCTGACCATCCGTTTTGGGATGGAACCCAGGTGAGAGATGATGGATACCCCCAAGAGGTTGCAAAACTCCTTCCAGAACTTGGAAACAAACTGCGGACCTCTGTCAGAAACTATATTGGTGGGCAGCACGTGGAGTTGAAAGACTTCACAGACCATGACAGAGGTGAGTTCTTTGGATGTGGGAAGTTTAGGAAGGGGGACCAAGTGAACCTGTTTGGAGAAACGATCAATAACAGTCAAAGTAACATTATTGCTAGCTGAGGGGGAAAGACCAATGATAAAATCTAAACTAATATGGGACCATGGACGAGAGGGAATGGGAAGAGGGTGAAGCAAACCGTAAGGGGGGCGACGTGAGGTCTTAGTCTGATTACAAACATGACAGGAGAGTACATAAGTACATCTCGGTACAGTGTAGCCCACCAAAACTGGGCTCCAACTAGGGCAAGAGTCTTACAAATGGCAAAACAGGCGAGAGGAGTGACAAAATTTTAAACACATCTTTGACCCGATCAGGAGGAACAAATAGCCGGTTGGAGGGACATGCAGCTGGTGGAGGGCGCAACTGGTTGGCTTGGAGAAGATCCCTTTCTAGCTAGGTGATGGCCAAGTGGGCAGAACTGGGAAGGATATATTTCTCGCCTTGGTTTATGGGGCACAAATTGTCCTCCATCACTCTGGACAGAGCATCTGGTTTAGTGTTTTTGTAGCCGGGTCTGTAAGACAAAGTAAAGTCAAAACAAGCAAAGAATAATGCCCACCTGGCCTGTCTGGGGTTGAGTCGTTTGGCTGATTTAAGATATTCAAGATTTTTATGATCGGTCCAAACCTGAAATGGAACCTTGGCGCCCTCCAACCAGTGCCTCTATGCCTCCAATGCGAGCTTCACAGCCAGTAGTTCACGCTCTCCAACATCGTAGTTGCGTTCAGCAGGAGTGAGACCCTTAGAAAAATAAGCACAAGGACGAAGTTTCCTATGTTGACTTAAAATGGCCCCTGCACCACCCCCAGAGGCATCTACCTCTACAACAAATGGTCTTTCAGGGTCAGGGGCATAGAGGATAGGAGCTGAGGAGAACAAAGCTTTGCGTTTGTGAAAGACAGAGTCAGCGGCATAAGACCATGTGAACTTAATAGTGGATGATGTGAGTGCATGGAGAGGACTGGAGATACTGCTGAAGTTCTTAATAAATTGCCTATAAAAATTGACGAACCCCAAAAATCTCTACAGTTGTTTTTGTCCTTGTGTATGGGCCAGTCTAACACTGCAGAGACATTGTTACCGTCTCATTTGAATCTGATTGGGTGAAATGACAAAACCTAGAAATGAGTAGAAGATTGATGAAATTCAAATTTATCTGCTTTTACAAATAAGTTGTTCTGAAGGAACCCGGTTATTACTGCACAAACATGTTTCTGGTGAGTGTGTGGGTCTTTAGAAAAAATGAGAATGCCATCCAAATAAACAAAAAAAAAACAATTAATCATGTCTCTGAGTATATCATTTACCAAAGCCTGAAACACGGCAGGGGCATTAGTGAGACCAAAAGGCATACCTTTGTACTCATAGTGTCCATCTGGCGTGTTAAACACAGTTTTCCACTCATCCCCCTCTCTGATTCGAACCAAATGGTAAGCATTTCTAAGATCAAGTTTTGAGAAAATGGTGGCCCCCTGAATGAGGTCAAAAGCTGAAATCATGAGGGGAAGGGGGTACTTGTTCTTTATAGTCACTTTTGCCCCTTTTCCATTAGTACCGGTACGGGCCGGTACAGCCCGGCTCTACTCTACTCGGTACGGTACAGGTTGTGTTTCCATTATGCTTTCAGTACCGGTTCCAGTGGGCGGGGTTCAAATTGACGTCACCACCTCTCACCAGCTGGTGGCGCTGAGACGCAGAAACTGTTTTCTGTACAGGTTGAGAATTTATGTTATTTTGAAGTTGTGTGTATGTATGTATGCATGTATGTGTGTATGCATGTATACATGTGTATAAATATATACATATATACACATATATATATATATATATATTTATACACACACACACAAATATATATGTACACACATATGTGTATATATTTATGTGTGTATATATATATATATATATATATATATATATATA
>NC_056517.1:15135201-15135494 GCF_014905685.2 Nematolebias whitei
TAAGATTGTTTAAGAACAGACAGAAGATATTATGAAGAACTCAGACTTCGTGGAGTCAATTCTCTAGTATCTTGCTGTAAAAGTTAAACATGACATTTCTTTTTCAGTAAACTTGCAGTTGACCGAAACTTGAACTTTGACCAACTTACACAACTTGCTCATTGAAGACAGAAAATCAGACAATGCATCATTAACCTGATTTCTACTTTGAATGAGGATTAAAGTCATTATTACTGTCAAGACTCGAGGAACCCAGATGGAGCGAAACCAGAAAAGACAAGACTTGGTTAGAA
>NC_056517.1:15135504-15140615 GCF_014905685.2 Nematolebias whitei
ATCAGCAGCCAATTAGAGGAGGAGCTGCAGGTAGTGGAACTCTCACAATTACTGTTTCACAGTTGATTTAAAAATGAGTAGTTCACTTCAACATTTAAAAATGGTTTGAACTAACACAATTTGATTATCAAACATTTGTAAAATAGTAATGATAATAGAAAGTAGCGTTCTTTCACTTGATTAATTCAAGAAAGAAAGTCTCAGGATGGGTCAACCTGTATTTCTGGATTCAAATCAATGAAATGACAGTTTCTGTCCCATAAGGTCCTTAAGGTCAGGATTTGACCTCAGGCCTAGTTCACTACAATAACACAAGGCAATCAGGCAGCAGTCCAAGCTGCAAAAACAGCTGTAGGATACACACCACTAATAATGACAATCACAGCAGAGGAAGAACTACAAGAAAAACGGACTCTGGACAAAATCATTGAACTTTAAAAGGGGGCAGCCCCAGAGGAGAAAAACTTGTGGAGACTCAGAGGGGCTTCAGAAAAAAAGATGGATGCTAGAGAGGACCAGATTGCAGAAATGTGATTCCTTGTGGTGTAAAACAGGAACTATTCCAGGAAGCACACAGGACAGGACATGTGGGCGCCAGACAGATGACAGAAAACCTGAAAGAATGGTGGCATCCATTCATGACAGACATGGTGAAACATTTTGTAAAAAACATGCACAATATGTGGACAGTTTGACCCAAAAAAGACTTGGACACCACCTTAGGGAAAGTTTCCTTTAATCACTTGTCCAGGGAAATAAATTGTACTGGACTACACAGACATGGTGACATCAGTGAAAGGGAAAAGTTATTTATTAGTGTGTGTTCGTGCCGTTACAGGCTGGCCAGAGGCCTGGTCAGCAGCCAGAGAAGACAGTGAAACAGTGGTGAATTGTTTGATTACCCATTACATCCCCAGGCATGAGCTCCCTGAGAAAATCTGAACAGACAATGGGACCCACTTCAAGAACCAGGACCTTCAGAGGGTCAAGGCCAGTCTATGCCTCAAACACAGGCTTGGTACCATCTACCATCCCCAGTCCCAGGGGAAGGTAGAAAGAATGAATCAACACTTGAAAAACAAATTGGCTAAAATCTGTGCACAGAGTAAATTATCTTGGGTTGATACATTGCCTCTCACTCTAATGTCAATCAGGTGTTCAGTAAACTCCACAACAGGATACACCCCATTTGAACAGACCACTGGACAGTGTTTCCCAGGGCCCCAAAGTCGATCACCAGACCTCACAGGTGACCTGCAACACCTTACACACAAAGATTACTTTTGTCAATTAGACTATCAGAGAGGAGCTCACCAGGATCCAAGGAGGAGCTCAGAGCGAGATATCCTCGTCAAATGCCCCAGAAATCACGTGGGTCTGGCTAAAGCTCATAAAGAGAAAGTGATTGGAACCCAGGTTCACTGGCCCGCATCAGGTCGTGGAAAGGACATCCCACACCATGCATTTGAAAGGAAAAGGTGAAACTTGGTATCATTGGTCACAGTGTGCCCCAGCTGAAGAACCTGGCAGAGATCTGACACCCATCACATATGTGGTGGAGTAAAAGGGGGTGTAATAATCCCCTGGGTGTTAAAACAAGGGTTGGAAACTCTCCCCTTGAAACTAACTCCCACCTCATAAGACTGCCTCTCAAATAGAGAAGATAAGAAGACTGTTCTCTACAACTGAAAAGGAGACTGACTTAAAAAAAAAAAAAAAAACTACTTTCTATAACCAGATAAATACTTGGCTGTTTTGAAATATACTGATAATCCTTGGGACAGTTGGTTTAAAGATACGTTTGGTAAATGGAAAACTTTGATTGTGTCTTTAGTGATATCTTTGGCTACTTTTCTTGGTATTTTGATCACATGTGGATGTTGCTCTGTTCCATGTTGGCGATCACTGATTGTGCGCTTCATCACATCTACCATCGAGAAAGGGAGCAGTGACAATAAAACTCCTCCCAATCAGATGTGTAATGTGGCTGAGGACCCGGTAGAAGGGACAGTGTTATCCCTGGTGTGCTACAACTGTGACAATTGAACCAGCAGTTAAATTTTGCCTCCCATATAATCTCATGTTTAGCTTTTATGCAAAAGGGTGAGCTTGCTTTTTGTACAGGTGGATACTGCGTCAGAGATGGCCATCGTCACTTGGGCATGAGGTGATGCTACTGCTTTCCTCCTAATATTAAACACTGCCTCATGGGGGTTTCCAGAGCATGCAGAGGTACACCTAACTAGGGACAGTTAGTTTATAGGCCAAGATGGTGGTGGTCTCTTTCAGAGACCAAAAGGGGGAAATTGTGAAATAAAGCTTTACCAAATCAAATTGTATTGTAAAGACGCTCTTACCTTAATGTACCATATTATTTTGCTTATTGAAATGTATTATGTGAAGATGTGTAAGTGACTAGAATCAGGATGTGTATCAAGGTGAAATGATGTTAGTACTGTTGGATATTTTTGGATAACTCAGGTCCTTGTAGGTACAAAAATTTTATTGAAGCTATTAGCAGTTTGATTTTTATCATAATTTTCAATTCCCTCACTGTGTATATGAGTCTGGGGGGCAACCACAAGGAGAAACTGACGTTTTTTTGTGATTAATTCTCCTCAGACCCCTGTGATTCTGGGGGCAACCTGGCTGTGCAAACACAACCCCCAGATCGATTGGAGGCATAAGGAGATCTTGGGGTGGTCCGAGGAGTGTTTATCAACCTGCATGTTTGAGGCAGTTCTTCCATCAATCCCCACTAAGCAGATCGAGGAGACCTACCCAAATTTGTCAAAGGTTCCTAAAGTTTACCATGATTTAAAAGTGTTTAATAAAGCCAGAGCAGCTTCGTTACCGCCTCACAGACCTTATGACTGTGCCATTGACCTGATTTCCTGGTACCACGCCTCCTAAAGGTGCACTATACTCGTTATCTGCTCCCAAACAAACCTCCATGCAAAATTATATTAAAGAATCTCTACAAGCAGGTCTCATCAGACCATCAGTTTCCCCAGCCGGTGCTTGTTTTTTCTTTGTTAAAAAGAAGGACGGGTCACTCAGACCCTGTATAGATTATAAGGGTTTAAACAAATGCCCCTTTTCCATTAGTACCGGTACGGGCCGACTCGACCCTACTTGGCCCGGTTCTGAGGCTTTTCCATTAGTACCGGTACTTAGCACCTGTTACTATTTTCAGTACCCTTGGCTCTGTGGTTCTAACCGGTACGAAGAGGTACAAAAACGTGACATCAGTACACTGTCGGTCACTGATTGGTCGGGGGCGGAGTCGGGGGCGGAGTCACTGGATCCTTCAGAAACTTTCAAAACAATAATCCGCCATTTGCAATTTCTCGGACTGGAGCAGCCTGGACTTATTTTAAAGATTTTAAAAACAATACTGACAACATCTTGGTCTAATGTTGATGTGCTGGCATTTTTTGTGCTTGGTGGCCGACAACATAATTCAGAGCAAGCTGGATGGAGCTCTGCTGGTCTACCCCGATCCTCCCTCCGGAGCCTCGGAGCGCCAGGCCGGGCAGGGCGTCATCTCCCCGGCTCCAAGTTCAGCTGGTCACCGCGGAAGATCCTTCGATGTGCCGACTCGGAGAATCGGGTTCCGGATACCAGCCTTGTGTGCTCAGAGCTCCGCAGGTCACTGCGAATCTGGAGATGGGGACTCGCAGATGGACGTTGCGAGACCCCGGCCGCGCGTAATCATGAAGGCTGAATCCCGATCCCACCCGGCAGTCAGGCGGACTGGACAGGCCTCCTCCCTCCTGATGTTCAAATCCCTCCTTAAAACGCACCTGTTTGCTCTGGCGTTTAATACGGTGTGAGTTAGTTTATTTTGTTCTGTGTACCTCATTTTAATTCTGTTGTTTTATGATTGACGTTTATTTTTACTGCTTGTTTTTCCTTAGTGTGATCATTAGTGTGTGTTATTGCTCCAGTAATTTTAATTCTGTATGATGTTTTTGTTTTGCTGCCTATGTTTTGCTACATTTCTGTTAAGCACTTTGATAACAGTTTATCTGTTTTAAATTGTGCTCTACAAATAAAGATGACTTGACTTGACTTGACAGTCTGGGACGGACGCTGGAAGCGATTTTTAAATAAAATAATATTTTGTTTTTATACAAAAAATGTTTTAAAAAAATGCTGAAGCGATTTAAAAATTATTATTATTTTTTTACACGTAAAATGTTTTTTAAAATCGCTTCCACCGTTCGTCGCAGACCCGTCTCTGTCCACCTGTCTGCGCGGGTCGGACCTTCATGATTATGCGCGGCTGGAGCCTTGGAACAGCCTCTGTGAGTGACCAGCTGAACTGGAGCTGGAAAGATGAGCCTCCCAGCCTCCTCTTCTCCGGAGGAGAGGATCGTGTGACTGCGGGCAGTGTCGTGCGAGACCAGCAGAGCGTTGAAGATTTAAAAAAAAAAAAAAAAGACGGTGCCAGCTTCATCGTGAAATCCTGTTTTCACTTTAATGACTGTTAACTCAGCTGAAAATCATAAAAAGACACAAAACTATTGGATCTCAGGAATATTTCCCTCAAACATGTTTAAAGAAGAGACGACCTTCAGTTCAACTTTATTTTAACCCACAAATGTACAAATCACAAAACAAGAACTTTAAAGCAAAGCTAAAAATAAAATGTTTATATGTGAACAAGAAAGAAAACCACACATTTAAAATGAACATTAAAAGTAGACACAATGAGTGCAAATACATCAAATGATGATGAAAACCTATAAAAATTTAAATGTAATGTTTTTGTAGAATCTGGTTCATCAGAGTTTTAATTTATATACATATATATATATATATTTATATCTATAAATAAATATAGATAAATATATATGTACATATATAAATACATATATATGTAATTTATATACATATATATTTATATCTATAAATAAATATATATATATATATATATATATATATAAATACATATATATGTATATAAATATATATGAATATATATAAATACATATATATGTATATAAATACATATGTGTATATATATATACATTTATATACATAATTGTGTGTATATACATATGTGATATATATATATATCACATATGATATATATATATGTGTGT
>NC_056517.1:15140715-15141073 GCF_014905685.2 Nematolebias whitei
CTTTCGATGGAGTGTATTTGTCTGGGTCAGTCAGATACAGTATCATCGAGTTAATTGCAGGATCATCAAACTTCTGAAGTTGGATGATGTCTGGGTCAGTTGAAAATGACTTTTCATATTTTAAAAGAACTTGGCGAAGTTTGTCTCTTTCTTCATCAGATGTCAGAGCGTCGGCTTGGGCGACAACCTGTTCAATCTGTGATGAGACTGTTAAGGGTTCTTGCTCCGTGGGGAGCTCCAACGAATCCTTTTCTGAGTCGTCGGACCTGTCTATGGGTAAGACACCATAGGTTTGTGGTCCTTGGTCGACGTCATCGGTTGAGAAAAGAGCTGTGGCCTGTGTTGGTTTTGTGAACCA
>NC_056517.1:15141173-15144949 GCF_014905685.2 Nematolebias whitei
GAAAAGAGCTATGGCCTGTGTTGGTTTTGTGAACCATACTGGCCCAGTTTCTTGACTCGGTACCAGGTTATCTGGGAGTCCTCCCAGAAATGGAATGCCTAGTTCAAGATCATGAAAATCAGGTTCTGAGTGTTCAGCTTGCGATGACTCATCATCGTTTGTGTGTGAGTTTACCCCCCCTTCGTCCGATGAGGGGTTGGTGGAGGCAACAACAGCAATGTCTTGGTGTGGTCCACCGACATCTGTAATGTTGTCATTCGCGCCTTCAGATTTAGTAGCGATCACATCACTACACAGTGTTCCAGGTTGGTTTCCCATTTCAGCGTGTATCAAAGTTTCTAAAAACCTGCGCAGTTTCTCTGTCTCTTCTGAGCTCAGAGGTGTAGGGCCTTGTTTCTGGAACTTTTGTGATTTTATCGCCTCGGTTCGTTTCGTCCGAGGTGGGGGAGGGTTAGGTACGTCTTTTGGGGGTTCCTTTTCGGACTTCCCCTGATAATATGGGTCCTCTTGGATCCCATATCTTTGCGTCCTACGCATACCCCATTTACGATAATCACGTCCATCCTCTGAAGGAGGAGCTTTTCTGTCCCAGCGTGGACCTTCATTACGTGGTTTGTTAGTTTGAAAATACTGCTTTTTCTCGCCTGTTTTAGGAGGAGGAGGCGATGCACTCCATCCGTCCATTTCTAGGGAGTGGGGTTTAACCTTTATACCAGGAAACACCTCTATGGGCGTCTTAGCATGAGAACATGCCTCAAACACATTCACAGCACACTGTTTAATCTCATTGATGGATTTTTCTCTGAAATTTGCCATCATTTGTACTGATCGTTTAAAATCAGTGTGGAGATTTTTGCTGAAAACAAATTTAAAACCTTCTTCCTCCATTCCGGTTTCATTTCTGTTACCAAAATAAGCTTGGAAGATTCTTTTGTAATAAACTTTTGGATGTTCATTCTTGTCCTGCGTGACCTTGTCAGCAGCTGGGAAACCAGCAGGTCCCGTGCAGGGGTCGTACTCTCTGATCAAAGCCTCACACAGAAGGTTGTAATCCCTTCTCGTTGCATCAGGTAGACGTTCAATGAAGGTGAACACCTCTCTGTCCGAAGTGAGCCTTATCAGACTGATCTTATCCTCAACCGTAGCATTAGGATAACCTTTCAGTCTGAATTCAAGGTCTTTGAGGTACGCTTTTGTTCCAGTTGAACCCATTGGTCCCGGTACAAAGCGTTGTACATGTTTTGAGATTTTTTGCAAATCATCAATTGAAGGAGGAAGTATCAACGGTCTCTCACGCATGGTTGGTAGTTGAAACTTGTGCAGGTCTGTCCCTATCACCCGAGATGAGGGTGGAGGTGTTTCTCTACCCATATGTGGAGGTAGCAGAATGGGATTAAAAGCAAGAGGTGCACCAAAATCTTTCTGAGGTGTTGGCGGACGACCTGGACTCTGTCCACGGTCTTCTCTGGGTTCCAGACAAACTCGCCCCACGTCAGAACTTTTATATATTGCCGCGGCTAGTTTCTGCTCACATACTTTTAAACGTTCCTGTGATGTTTGACATTCACTTTGGAACAATCACTCGAACAATATATGCGTTTACGCATATATTGTTCGAGTACTGCCTCTTTTTCTAGTCTGCATTTGTCCAGATCTTTTGATGCGAGCTGCAACTGTTGTTGTAGCATTTCATTGTCTGAACATGCAGCTCTGTACTGAAGCTCTTTATCCCTAATCTTCTCCTCATATGATTGAGCTTGTAATGACGCCTGATTTTCTGAGAGCTCACTCAGATGTGCTCTAGACAGCATGACATTTCGTTCAACCTGTTGATCCAATTCCTCTTTAAGAAGCAGAGAGATTTTGGCTAACCGTTCATGGCTCAGCTTTTTATTCTCTTTCACCGTGGCTCCTTTTGCTAAACTTTTCAGTTCTTCCGCTCTTTGAATTTCATCAAGTTGTTCTAATTGCTCTAATTGCTCACCAATAATTGAATTTGTTAAAATATGTAAAGCTCCCAAAATGATGTCATCTTGTGATTGGGAGTCTGAAAGGTCAACGTCTTCCTCTTCTCCTGCCATTATCTTCTATTTAAAAATTAAATAAGAAGATGTAATGTTTTAGGTGGTAAAATAAAATATAAAAGTTTCCTTTTTCTGATATATTTACTCTTATTTAGTGATCTAGCAATTAAACGTGTATTATCTTACCAGCAAATGAGTAAACTTATCAACTCTGTGAATATCTGAACTGTATCTTTTTAAAAAGTTTCTAATTTTTCATTTTGCACCTCCGTTTGAGGAATTCAGTGAATGAAAAATGTCCTGGTAAATGCCTTTCTTGCATAAATACCTTAATCACTTTTTAAATGCAAGATAACAGTAATAATTCAGCTTGAGGAACGTTTATTAACTTAAAAATGCCCGTAGCAGACATAAGCACGTCTAATTTCACCAAAAATAACCTAAAACGAAGTGAAACTGTGATTTCAAGTTTCTACAGGAGGGGGCAGTGTTAGCTTTCTACCAGCAGGAGCCTATGACAACTTCCTGTGGACGTTCTGTTGACATCCTGTCGTTAGCCGCTTAGCTTAAAATTAGCATTGGCTAAACTCGGTTAAATCAACATTTCTGAATGGATTTCAAGCTAAAACGTGGCATTGTTTCAACAAGCACGACTTCTTTGCATGAACATGAGTTTTGGGGACATGTGGCAGCTTCATTTAGTGATTTTAAGCACAGAAAAGGCTTCGGTTCAACCGAGCTTTACAACCTGACATCAGAGGAAGTGACGTAGACACGTCACGCATCCGGTCGTTAGCTGTTAGCTTAAAATTAGCATCGGCTAGCGTGGTCCAAAAACACCATTTAATGACGGATTTCAAACTCAAACGTGGCAAAGTTTCAGCGATTAGGCTTCAAAGAAACAGAGCAGCAGATCAGAATGCAACTTTAAAGCGTTTTTCAACTTTAAAAAAACAGATTGAAATTCCCTATGAAGACGAGCTTCATTTCCGGGTCACGTGACTGAATCTACCAATGACAGAGCAGCAACGGGGGTTGGTTCTTATATCGCTGACTCAGAGGAAGTGACGCAGACACGTCACTCACTTCTCAGCGAATCACAGCGTCCCAACTCAGCCGTTTTCAACCAATCACAGATCGTTTTTCCAGCTAGCGTGTAGCATTAGCCTGAACAAGTCCGTTCAACTTTTCGTCTTTTAATTTGTCAAAATGTACCATTTTCTGTTAAAAATGTAACGAATCAACTGTGAAAGCCCACGGAGGCGGCGCTTCGGTCTTAAAACGTTACTCCAACCATTTAAAACAACTCGTTCGAACTTATCAGAACCGAGCCGGGCCAGAACCGGGTCTGCAGCAGAACCTCCGTCCGGACCACAGTTTAAACAGAATAAAGCGTTTTAACTCAAACCTAGCTTATGTTACACAACAGATGTACAATTTCAGCTTTCATAAAGACATATTGACTCACAATTTCAGCTTTCAAAACATCACTAGCTGCAAGCATTGCTATATTTTCTCTCTGAGCATCTCAGCTGCGCTACGTTTCACACAGCCACAATCTGCACTCTTTTCATGCCAACATGTAAAATCAATTGTTACACGAATACACAGTCCATTTATGAAGCGTACGAGGCCACCAGATGTAGATGAACATATGCTGTATATATTCATAGATTAAACGGATTCTTTCATTTTTCTGGACTGCATAATGTCGTGCGTTGAATAGTTAAAAATGTAGCGTGAGACGTTAAT
>NC_056517.1:15145049-15146735 GCF_014905685.2 Nematolebias whitei
TTAGCTCATGGAGCGACGTCCTCACCCGTGTTCGCGGTCTCCCATGACCGAAGGGGGGTGACGCCAGTTAGGATAATGCTACCAGACGCGATAACGTGAGCAAATCTGACATCCAGAGTGAGTGGCGCACCGAAACGTCGTTTTCTAGTTGCTTAATCACTGTTTTTGTCAATGTTGAAACGTTGTTTTACTGGTTGCTTAGTCACTGTTTTTGTCGATGTTGAGACATCGTTTAATTGGTTTTTGGTATTGTTTCTGAACACCCCAAGCAAGAATGAATTTTGTGTGTAGTTAAGTTAGAGACTAAGAGGCCTTTAACCATGCCAACATGCAGTTCATTCGTTAAAATGCAATCTTTGCGGAGTCAATGTAGATTATTGCTACCTTAAGTACCATAATCTACATTGGTCTCACAACGCTTAAGCCGAACCTACTCGAACAATTCTATTCGGGGGGATAGCTAATTCTTTTTGATGAGTCTCGCCATAGACTTCCAAAACATTTATGGGGAAACCAAACACCCAATCTCAAGTCGTTCGTCTAAAAGACAACAGACAATTGAACCAAACTATATTTTGCCATGTAAAGCTAACTTAAACCAAGTTAGGAATGGAAAAATAGTTTGGAACACTCTTCTATAGGTATAAATCCCTATAGTTACCCTTTTCAGCATGTTCCACCCCTTAACTGGTAGCTGTAGCTGTTCCCAATCATAATAGCTTACACACCAGGTGCATATAGTTTAAGGCCTTATGTAAAATCCCCTTCATAAGCCCACCTTAAACCACATAATTGCATGTCACATTTGAACCAGAACGGCACAGACTGGACATCCAACCAGCGACGACCTTCGCTGGAGGAGACCTGCAATCCTGACGTTGGTCTCCACTCTTCATCCAGTGGCCGCATCTTCAGTTCAATCCAAGGGAACCCCTCTGTATGCTGATCAATCAACACTTTAATCGTTGTGGATTTACCGTTGTGGATTATATGACTTTTTCCAATGGATTGCAGACTCTGTTTCCAAGGGGTTAAAGCATTGCTACAATGGAATTACCAACAACATTATGGAATTATCATCAACACAATGGAATTACCAAAAACATTGTGGATTACATCAAGCTCAAGGACATTCGAAGGCGTAAGTTCATGTTAGAATTCATCCCCATGGACAGGCGATGATTTCCAAAGGGGGGACTGTAGTGAACTAGGCCTGAGGTCAAATCCTGACCTTAAGGACCTTATGGGACAGAAACTGTCATTTCATTGATTTGAATCCAGAAATACAGGTTGACCCATCCTGAGACTTTCTTTCTTGAATTAATCAAGTGAAAGAACGCTACTTTCTATTATCATTACTATTTTACAAATGTTTGATAATCAAATTGTGTTGGTTCAAACCATTTTTAAATGTTGAAGTGAACTACTCATTTTTAAATCAACTGTGAAACAGTAATAATGACTTTAATCCTCATTCAAAGTAGAAATCAGGTTAATGATGCATTGTCTGATTTTCTGTCTTCAATGAGCAAGTTGTGTAAGTTGGTCAAAGTTCAAGTTTCGGTCAACTGCAAGTTTACTGAAAAAGAAATGTCATGTTTAACTTTTACAGTAAGATACTAGAGAATTGACTCCACGGAGTCTGAGTTCTTCATAATATCTTCTGTCTGTTCTTAAACAATCTTA
>NC_056517.1:15146835-15168122 GCF_014905685.2 Nematolebias whitei
ATTAACGTCTCACGCTACATTTTTAACTATTCAACGCACGACATTATACAGTCCAGAAAAATGAAAGAATCCGTTTAATCTATGAATATATACAGCATATGTTCATCTACATTATGTCACTGTTGTCATGTCCTCTGCACTTCATTACTGCCACCCTTGTGGGGTGCAGAAGGGCTTCTGAGAGTTCTCTCATCTCTGTCTCATGTTTGATGGTCTTTCCTCCTGCAGTCAAAAATCCTGCTCTAAGCCACTGGCACAGTTCCACATGGACTGCTCCTACAGCATATGCAGACTCTGTGTAGATATTCACTTCTTGATCTTTTGCTTCCTTCAGTGCTTCAATCACAGCTCTGATTTCTGCTCTTTGTGCTGACTTAGCTCCTTCTAACTGCTCCGCTTTGACCACTGAATATCCTGGCCCTGTCAGTTCCACTACTGCATAACCTGCTTTCAGTCATTCTGTTTCATTCCTGTAGCAACACCCATCTGTAAAATGTTGTCTCACATGTGGTCCCTCAAGGGGAGTCGCTTCCAGATCTGGTCTTACTTTTTCCAGTGTGGACACCAGCTCCTCGCACTGGTGTGGTTCTCCTTCTGTAATACCATCTGTCATTTATTCCTTCATTCCAAAATTTTTGACAGTCTGTGTTGTCTGAGTGCTGTCATGGTAAAGCATTGAGAGTTCACGTATGCTACCACACTGTGTTGTTAGTACCTGCAATGCGTGTCCCATGACTATATGTGAAAAGGTTAATCTCCTGATAACACCTTTAAGGGTTATTCTCCTGATAACACCTAAAAATAATTCACACACAAGACAGAGCGTAAGTTTTCTTTAAAAAAGGCCCTCTGCAGAGGTGGGAGTTCTTGACCTGACCAAACGTCAAAGGTAGAAGTCCGACGGTCTGACTGGGAAGCTCGTATTTTATTTAGGAGGAGGGGGGTGTGGGAAACAAGCACAAATCAACAGATACAGATGTCTCCGATGCAGCAGAGACACAAAAGATTACTAACAGACGTTTTGATTACTTTACAGGATATCTGGAGTAGCGAGGTCAGATCTGAATAACAGCATGGTTGTTTAAAAACCCAAGGTCTGTGGTCTTACTACACACACACATGAAGCTGAGAACAAAACTCTGGCTGTTTGGGGTTTTCTTCAGTTCACACGACTGGAGTTTAAACAACTAGTAAGAAGTCTAAAAACAGTTTTAAATGATAAAATTTTAATTCATCCAACAATATGTGCAGTTTTCTGGATTAGTTTAGCAATTCCAGCAGCATGTTGTGTACATGGAGGATGTCTTTTCACCATGTTGTCCATCATGATTGAGATATACAATAGTACTCTCCTCTCTCCACCTTTTCTCTGGAACAAAACTCCATTTACTGCTAGTTTTGTTACAGAGACATCTAAGAAGAACTGATAGTTGTAGTCAGGTAATGTTAATTCAGCAGCGGTTACCATACCCTGTTTAAGTTGAATGAAAGCATCTTCGGCCTCTTGTGTCCAAATCAGTGTGTTATTTAAATTTCTCATACCTTGTTCTTTGACCAAGTTCCTCAGGGGTTGTGTCAGGTCAGTGTAGACTGGGATGTATCCTCGACTGTAGCCAGTAAGGCCCAGGAAGGAGAGCATGTCTTTCACCCTCAATGGTTTTGGGTGTGCTAGGATACTCTGCTTGTGTGCTGAGGACATGTTGGTAGTTCCTGCAGAGATTACACGGCCCAGAAAGAAAACTTCTTTCCTAGCAATTTGTAACTTATTTTTACTGACCTTGAACCCATGGCTGTGAAGATGGTTTAGCACCAAGCGTGTACCTTCCACACAAAGCTCAGAGGATGGGGCAGCTAGCAGCAGGTCATCCACTTACTGTATTGTGGTGTTTCTGGGAAGAGGACAAGTCTGTAACACATCTTTAGGAACCTGATTAAAAATACATGGCGACAGGGTGAACCCTTGTGGCATGCGGGTGTATCTCCACTGCTGACCTTTGTAAGTAGAGGAAAACAAGTCTCAACAGCTCAACAGGGGCAGCTGTGGCTGAGTGGTTAGAGCAGTCGTCCTCCAATGCAAAGAGATGAGGGTTCGAGTCCACCAGCAGTCACATGTCGAAGTGTTCCTGGGCAAGACACTGAACCTCTCATAGCCTCAGATGTGTGTCCCATCAGTGTATGAAATGGTAAATGGACTGTATTTATATAGCGCCTTTCTATCTTATTGAGATACTCAAAGTGCTTTACTCTACAATCTGTGTCCTCATTTACCCATTCATACAGCACTCTACTAGATCTCTACAAAGCTAATTGAACAAATCATTTTAAAGAGCCTAATCAGAGCTTTATCACATTCATACACCGATGGGACACACATCGGAGGCAACAAGGGGTTCAGTGTTTTGCCCAGGGACACTTCGGCATGTGACTGCTGTGGGGTTCAAACCCCCATTTCTTGCATTGGAGGACGACTGCTCTAACCACTCAGCCACAGCTGCCTGAATGTGATAAAGTACTGATGTCTCTTTAGAATGATTTGTTCAATTAGCTTTGTAGAGATCTAGTAGAATGCTGAATGAATGGGTAAACGAGGCACATGTAGTGTAAAGCACTTTGAGTATCTTGAAATAAGCTAGAAAGGTGCTATATAAGTACAGTCCATTTACCATTTCTGCAAGGGACAGACAGAAGAATGCGTTAGCAAGGTCAATACAGGTGTACCATTGTTGTGATGGATCCAATGTGGAAATGGCGACATATGGGTTTGGCACAGGGACAATAGGGGTCTTTAATATAGCATTAATGGCACTGAGATCATGGGCCATGCAATATTTCCCTGTCCCTTTCTTCTCGATTGGTAAGATACATGTATTCCATGATGAGGCAGAAGGTTCTAACACACCTGCCTCTATTAAACCTTCAATTGTGTCTGCTATCCCCTACTCAGCTTGAGGCTTGTGAAGATATTGAGAAACCCAAATGGGTGTGTCAGTGGTTACCTGGAACAAGACAGGGTTGCATGGTGTGCAGCCCACATCTGTGGGTGAGTTTGCCCACAAGGTGTCAGGAAGGGAGCTCAACATATCAGCAGCCATGGGATGGTCAGTCCTTTCTCTGCCATGGTGATGATTTAGAAATTTGTGGTCCAGTACAACCTGCTCCATATCCTGATCTATGCTCAATAATCTATCCATCCATCCATCCATTATCTTTACCCGCTTATTCCATTTTGGGTCACGGGGGTTGCTGGTGCCCATGTCCAGCAATCACTGTGCGAGGGGTGGGGTACACCCTGGATGGGTGGCAAGTCCATCACAGGGTCACATAGAGACAAACGAGACAAACAACTGTTCACTCTCTCACTCACACCTAGGGACAATTTAGAGTTACCAATCAGCTAACATGCATGTTTCTGGTCTGTGGGAGGAAACCGGAGCACCCGGAGAAAACCCATGCATGCATGGAGAGAACATGCAAACTCCACCCAGAAAGGCCCCTGGACTGGGGTTTGAACCAGGGATCTGCTCGCTGAGAGGCAGCAGCTCTACCAGTTGTGCCACCGTGCTGCCCGCTCAATAATCCAGGAAGAAAAATCTAAAAAACCTGCTCCATACTTTCAACATGTATTTTGTATGTCAACAGATTTTGAGTAGTACAGACCTGGTGCTGCAGTTTGGACCCAGTCTGTCGCTGCAAGGGAGCGTTTAACCATCCCTCCCAGCTCTTTAGCTTGTTGCTCGGGGTGGAGAGAGAGAGAAACATGAGGATCAGCTTCATCATGCATTTTGTACCATTGTGACTGTTCAGGTTTAAGATCAACTGCAGCTGCAACTCCTTCTGGAGCCACATAAATATTTACAGTGTTTACCTGCCAAGTCTTACCCTCCAATTCTGCGGCAAAGGCCTCTTGGTACCAGTCTGTGTGGTCCTGGTCGTAGAAGAGAGTGACATGCGGCGGATCGGGCACAGAGACATAGGATCTTAGACTCAGGATCCAAGGTTTCCATGTCTGAAATGTTTTCAGGAGTGGGCTGGGATTTTCAGCAGTGATCAGTCCCCAATAAATGTTGCATATTCTAATGTCATAGGTTGCAACAAATACTGTCCATCAGTAAACAGTTCACCACTTTGTAGTGAGGAACCATCCAGACCCCATCAGGACCACAGAGCACACTTGCTCCCATCTTTACTAACAAATCCCGTCCCAGTAAATTGACAGGAGTGGATGGTGAGCACACAAAGGAATGTTTCAGTTTTTGTGGTCCCACCTGGAAGGGCAGTGGTATGGTCAGAGGCAGACATTGCTCAATCCCCGAGAACCCCATTAGTGACACAGTTTTTGAAGTCAAACAGTGGGAGGGCGTGGTTGTTATGGTACAGTATGTAGCACCAGTGTCCACTAAAAAGTTCATGCATTGATCTCCCACCTTTGCAGGCAGCACGGGGTCTGCAGTACACATGCTGCGTAGGATGGCCTCAGGGGTGTGTCAGTAGGCTCTAGTAGCTGGATATTCCTCCCACTGTGGGTGTTGTCCGCCAGGAACTGCACCAGTCTGGGTCTGGAGTGCGCACACAGTGGCATATAGGGGGTGCGATGTGTAATCATTCTCACCTCCGGGACCTGTGTCCACTCTCATATGTAGCATGTAGACATTTAGTGTTGTGGGCAAGGGTTGGGGAGGTGAACGGGCACTGCCTGCTGTCTGGGGAGGGGGTGGGTCTGTGCCAGTTGCCGCCTCATCCCCCATTTTAAATGCACTATATAAAAACATGCATCAACATCTTATTTGAGTGGGAGGAGGGAGGAGTTGGGTCTTCCTGTTTTCCTTACACCTTCATTCTCTGTTTGACATTTGGGGTCGGGGGAAGGGAGGGGGGGTAGGCAGCCTGGTTGGGGTCTAGGCTGTGGGTGGGTTTTGGATCTTGAGGGGCAAATGGGAGTGAGGCCAGTGCTTCAGTTCTCCCTGGGTTGTTTGGATATTTTGATCAGGGTTCCTGGTCACGATAGCCGGCCCTTTGGCTGGGGTGGCTGCCGGGTTCTGGCGGGGGGTCGGCTGTAATTGTGTGTGTGTGGTCGTTGGTGGTGCATGGCAGCGGTCAGGGGCATGGCTTCAGTTTGACGGGGTGCTGGCTGGTCGGCCTGATGTGACATTTGCCGGGGGGGGGGGGGGGGCTGTTTGTGGGGGGGGGTGCATGGGTGGCGTGCCGGGGCCTCTCCGGGCCTGTGGTGTGGGGCTGTAGGGATGCAATGGTGTGCTGGGCCGGCCTTCCTCAGCTTCTGCTCCTTGCTGCTCTGGCCCCCGGCCTAGGGCTGGCTTGCGGTCGCTGTCGTGTGGGTGGGGCGCATGGACGGCCCAACAGAATCTTTGTCGGGCTGTCTCTGTGTGCCTGTTTATGTCTCAGGTTGGGTTTTAGGTGGTCCCCTCTCTTGGATCAGTTTTGGCCCCCCATTTGATGTGTCATGCTCCCCTCCGGTGGTGGGCCCCCCTGCAGTCGAACATTGGCAGCTCTCAGCAGCTGGGGCTGGGTGGTGGGGCGTGTGCGGGCCCGCCCTGGTGGCTGCCTGCCGGGGCCTGGGTTCCCTGGCTCTGTCGGGCCTCTGTTGGGGGGTGGTATGACCTCGGTACTCGGTGTCCATGGCCGGATCCACTCTGGAGGGGCGGGTTTCTGGCAGGGCCTGTGGACTCATTGCTACAGCCAACTGGGGTTTCTGCATTGCGGTTGTGGAATTGCCCGGGGCTTTCCTTTGCTTCGCTCTCTCTGGGGGGTGCGGGTGTCCCTCTTGGGGGACTCCCAGAGTTCCATGCTTGGGGGCCGCTGTGTGTCTGTGGTTTGTCTTCCCCGTGTTACCATTGTGTCCTGTGGGGATGGGTCTGTGGGTCCCCACATACACTATTGAACATTTTTATGGAGAAAGCTTATAGTGACAAGCATGCTCACACAGCTGTTTAGTTTCAGGTGTTTATCATATACACACTCAGATGGGTTGTAGTGGCCACTAAATATATATTGTATTACCATGTATTGTATAAAATACTTTCTAATGATGTTATAAGTATCATTATATATGTTGTTTGTTGTTGTGGTTTCTCGGTTTTGTCTTGTTTTTTCTTTCCGCAGGTCTAGAGGCAGACTTCAATTATGTTGATTTGTCTTTATACCTTTCTCTCTCCTCTATTCCTATCTCCTTCTTTACCTTTTGACCCTTCTCTCACTTTTCTGCTTTGTTATCTTCTTTGTTTTTCTTCCCATGTCCATTACATCTGAAACAAGCCCAAAGCAAATTCTAATAAAATTTAATTTATATATCAAATGGAGCATTAAGGCCAGCCATAATGCTCTGCTTGTGAAAGTAAATCTGTTGGGCATCACTTTGACACTCAGACAATAATTCAAAGTGTCACAATGGCAGACAGGACAAGGGGAAAAAAAAAAAAGGAATTCATTTTTCAGTCTTTCTCCCTCCTTAGATGGCATTAATCTGTCCTCCAGCTCTAATGTTAAAAATCTTGGTGTTATTTTTGACCAGGACATGTCTTATATCCCCCACATTAAAAAACGTTACTAGAACTGCCTTCTTCCATCTGCGTAATATCGCTAAAATTAGAAACATCTTATGTAAAAATGATGCAGAAAAACTGGTCTATGCATTTGTCACATCTAGACTGGACTATTGTAATGGTTTATTATCTGGGTGTCCAAATACTTCCTTAAAACATCTTCAGTTGATCCAAAATGCTGCTGCCAGAAACTAGGCTTAAGACTTTCCTTTTTGCTAAATCCTAGTTAGGGTCGGCTTGAGTTTCCTGAGCTGTCCCTTAGTTATGCTGCTATAGGCTTAGACTGCTGGAGGACAAACTGACCACAATTTTCACTCTGCTGCTGTCTTTACTTACTCTGTTCAACCTGTTTTGTATTTGTAATTATTTTTCTATCCTTAACATGTGTTTTTTTTTTTTTTTATCTTTCAGATACACCTGGACCTATACCTGGACCTACCATTCTATGTTCTTCTGTCTCTCCTTCCTGTCCTCTCAAACCTGCCGGTCAAAGCAGATGGCCGCTTGTCCTGAGCCTGGTTCTGCTGGAGGTTTCTTCCTTTTAAAATGACCCTTAGGTGCCTGTAGGTGTCTGTCATGTATTTCCTTTGATTTACCATAAATTATGATGTCATCCAAGTAGTTCTGTACTCCTGGTAAGTCCTTCAGGATTGTTTGCATCATTTTCTGGAAAGAAGCCAGTGCTCATGCTAAGCCGAAGGGAACTCATGTGAACCTGAAAAGACCATCATGCGTTATGAAGGCTGTCAGATTGCGGCTGTCTGGATGCAAGGGTAACTGGTGGTAAGAGGAACTGAAATCAATCTGACTATAATGTGTAGCTTTAGCTAATTCAGCAAACATGTCCTCCATGTGTGGAAGAGGGTAATAGTCCATGATGACACTTTTGTTGGGTTTACGTAGATCAACACATAGTCAAATTTTTCCTCCACGTTTCCATGCTACAAGCAAGGGGCTAACCCATTCAGATGCATCCACATGTTCAATGATGCCAGTTTGGAGCAGACAATCCAACTCGGCTGAGACCTCCTTATGTATGCTGAGTGGTAGGCATCTTCTGGCACACAGGCTGGACTGTGTTATTTATTTGTACCTTGTAAATTAACCCTTTCACACATCTAAGATGTTGAAGTGACGCAGGGTCAATGTTGTTCACAGTAGACTTTTGCCTTGCATTAGAAAGAGGTTTCACCTCATTTAGTTTATCATGAACAGCTCTGCCCCCACGGATGTTTAGATTGAAAACTCTAATCAAGTCCAGACCCTGCAGGGGGATTCCATTTTTAACAATGTAGAAGAGGGCTGGAACTTTGCTGCTTTGGTGTTCTATGGCTGCTGTAGCCTTTAAACAGCCGATAACAGGAATTTCACGTTTAGCATAAGTGACTAATTTAACTGTAGGGTCACTCAGCGAG
This sequence comes from Nematolebias whitei, assembly GCF_014905685.2. Lineage (NCBI taxonomy): Eukaryota > Metazoa > Chordata > Actinopteri > Cyprinodontiformes > Rivulidae > Nematolebias > Nematolebias whitei. The sequence continues at coordinate 15,154,808 of NC_056517.1, forward strand.
CTGTCTGAAAAATATTGTCTGTACATTGTCTCTGGCAGGATAGATACAGCAGGTACTGTATCTACTAATAACTCCAGGACATGATCATTCCCCTCCGTGCTTCAATGTTAACAGCACAGATTATTTTATCTTGAGCAAAACCAAATTGTTTCACATCATGTACACAGAGGACATCTAGTTCTGGAACTACAACTTTCCTCACCTCACTCACACTTTGGCGAAATGTTCTTTTTTTCCACATGCATTACAGCTTACTGAGGCAACTGGACAGCTGTTATTATTTGCCATGTGCTGGGAAGAGTTATATCTGAAGCACTTACGTTGTTGGTTAAAGTTCCTCTTTATGTCTGCTGCCTGTAGTTTAGCTGGGCGCTCTCCCGTCTCCTCATAAAATGGTCCTGTGATGCACCGACAGCTTGGACTGGAGCCAGCGGAGCTGGTTTAGATGAAAGCAGCACTGTTTTTTTCAGCACTGAGTCGACTTGGCAGACAATTGTCTGCGCTTTCTCCAATGTAGGACTGTCCTTGAGCAGTAAGTTGTCCTTCACAGTCATAAGAGATGCATTTGAAACTAACTGATCCCGTATCATTTCATCCTCCATCTGTCCAAAACCACAGGGAGTATCTAATGTTCGAAAGGCAGCAACATACTGCGGGACTGTTTTGTCAAAATTTTTGGGCCCGCTGTCTGAAGGTCAGTGTTGTATAAAGTACCTCAAAGTGATACTTCAGTGAAAGTACAAGTATCTTACCATAAAATTACTTGGGTAAAAGTTAAAGTTGCCTTTGAAATTATTACTTAAGTAAAAGTCTTAAAGTATCAGACATTTAATGTACTTAAGTATCAAAAGTAAATTTATCTTCTAAAATGTACTTAAAGTAAGAGTACTAAGTAAAAGTAAATGGTTAGAATTTCCAAAACAACTTTTATTGGGTGCAATATCCAGTGACAAAAACTTGGAAAGTTTGAACTGAACAATGAAAAATTGCTCTTTAAAAAGTCTGATTCTAATGAAGTATATTCATTAAACCTTTATCAATCTTTATTAAAAAAGCTGTTAGAAAGCTCACATTGTTGTGTAGTTGGTTTGTTTACTGAGCTAGGTTCTGTTTGGTTATGGCTTGTTTCTTTCTGACTAATTAATAATATAGGATATATTGTAGGATAATATAATACCATAGGAACTAATAGTTACTTGAAGCAGTTCATGTCCTGGAGAACACCGAACTTCTCCTTTTTAGCAGCTACCATCATTTTCACACCTATCAGGAATTTACAGTGGCTCCACTGTAGCTATGTTTACATGTGCATAATTCTTTGACCAGATTGAAATGTGTTCTGTTTGAATAATTAAAATGTATTGTTTACATGGGAACAATCTGTTCATGACGAGCGTTTACATGCAGTGGGCTTTGTTCTGAACAGCAGTACTGGCATGCGCAGAGTGGTAAACTCTCCTTAAAAAAAAACACAGAAGAAGAAGTTCTACTTCTGGGGTGAATGTAAACAAACCTGAGCACCCAAAATGGACCCGCGACAGGTTTTAATGACAGTGGAGACATTACTGCACTCCCTGACTGAGCTAAAGGGAATAGAGATCATTTTGAGCTCTTTCAAAGTTTCTACTAGAAATGTTGTGTCGCTCACCGACCAGTTTTGCTCCCCTGACATGCTAATAGTATTAGCATTAGCCAGGCGGAAATGGCAAAGTCGCACATGCGCAGTCAGGTCAGTTTTTCACGATCAGATAAAAACGAACAGATCAAGCGTTTACATGCGCACCGATCGGGTTTCGGATCAGCGTAAACCACCCGTTTCGTTCTGATCACAAATTATATCGGATTGCGCCGAATACACAAAAAATAACCCGAACGGAGTGTTTACATGACACACTTTTATTCCGACCGGCTATTTGATAGTAACTAGTAACTAAGGCCCTATTTACACAGACACGATGGGAGGAAACGTTGTTTTTATTGTATGTTAATTAGAGGAAAAGATTTGCGTTGACACGGTCGCATTTTGGGTTTACATGCATCCGGAGGATTCCCCCCCCCCCCGCCCTCCCGAATCCGCTGTAGTTACTATGCCTGGTCATTAGATGGCGCTGTGAATTTTGTACCTTTACCTAATGCGCATGCGTGCTGCCTCAGCACGTTGTTTTCCTCTGGGCTAACCAGCTAACAACAACGTAACAACAAGTTAAAGCTGGATTCTGGCTGGATTTTGGATAAGAGTCTACAGATTTGATGTCAAGCGGGACCGCTTCATCTAACAGCTCCACTGAGTGGACCAGAACCGAGTCAATGTCGGACTTTACTCCATGATCATCAGTAGCTGTTTTACAGCAGGTAAATGGGTATGCAAGATGGCCGCGCTCAGAGCAGTTGCAGCTTCACAGGCTCCCGTTACCATCCCAGTTTTTAAAAGTTTTGATATTGACTCTGTGCCTGACTCCGCGCGATTTATGCGTGTGAACTATAGTCAAACCGAACTGATGAGAATAGGAGCGGATTTGCCACGAAATATAGCAGAAATCAGCAACAAACTCAAACCTACGCTCGGCAGAATGCAGATCTTAAAGTCATCTACCTGGAAGCTGCAGCAGAGGTGTTCCAACGGGCAGAAGAGGAAGCGCTGCTCCCAGCTTAAGAAGAGAGGGTGCCGGGCGGGGGTTATGGTGAGGCTACGAGCTAACGCTAAAGCCAGTAAACTCCCCATGCCGTCTCTCTTTCTGTCGAATGTCCGCTCGTTGAACAACAAGATGGATTTACTTCGTCTGAGAGCGGGCGCCTCAGAAGAGATGAAGAAGTGTGCAGTGCTTTGCCTCACGGAAACGTGGATTACAAGCGAAACGCCGGACACAGTCTTCCAGCTGGATGACAGACTTTTTTTTCGAGCGGACCGCTGCAGCGAGCTAACGGGGAAATCACGGGGTGGCGGAGTGTGCATTTACGTGAGTAAAAGTTGGTCCACGAACTGTACTGTTGTAAATAGTTTATGCTCGAAGGCCTTGGAGCAAATAACAGTGAAATGTCGGCCACATTATCTACCCCGAGAGTTCACGGTGACTTTCATCTCTGTCGTCTACATTCCTCAGGACGCTAATGCTAATGAATAACTGCATGAACTACATGATATCATCAGCTCGCTGCAGAGCAAACACCCCGAGGCTCTTTACGTGGTAGCCAGAGATTTTAACCACGTGAATCTAAAGGACTGTCTCCCAAGCTTTAAGCAACATGTGACGATTCCGTCACATGGAGACCACACGCTGGACCGTGTTTACACGAACGTAAAAGATGCATACAAAGCCGAACCCCACCCCCACCTAGGACTGTCAGACCACATCTCAATCTTCCTGGCTCCTGCTTACATGCCCCTGCTGAGACGCTCCAGACCGGTACAAAAGAAAGTTAAATGCTGGATCCAGGACAGTGGCCCCATACTGAGAGATTGTTTTGAACGAACAGACTGGCAGGTTTTCAGAGAAGCTGCTGAAAATGGAGGTTCGCTTGATCTTGACCAATACACATCCTCAGTTCTGGGTTACATTAGTACATGTACTGACACCGTCTCCACTATCAGAAATGTTAAAAGCTACCCAAACAGAAAACCTTGGCTGAATGCAGAGGTGCGTAACCTGCTGGAAGCCAGGAACACTGCCTTCAGGTTTGGAAGCTCAGAGGAGCTGAGTAGGACAAGAAAAGAGCTGGTTGCTGGTATTAAGAGGGCCAAGGCCACATATGCACATAGGATCGAGGGTCAATTCATCTCACAAGACCCTCGGAGCATGTGGAGGGGCATTAAGTGCATAACAAATTATAAAGGAAGGAGTGAACAATGCCCCAAAGACCCATCTCTGCCTGATGCCCTCAACAAGTTCTATGCACGCTTTGAAGACCCGAACAGACCACCCAGCACCAGACTCACCTCACCACCGGACGAAGAGCATCTCAGCGTGACCTCAGCAGAAGTAAGGAGTACCTTCAGGAGGATTAATCCGCACAAGGCAACTGGCCCAGACAACATCCCTGGAAAAGTGTTGAAGGAATGTGCTGATCAGCTCTGTGAGGTGCTGGCAGACATCTTTTACACCTCACTTACCATGGAGACAGTTCCCACCTGCCTGAAGACTGCCACCATCATCCCAGTCCCAAAAAGCTCTACAGTGACTGGTCTGAATGACTATCGGCCAGTGGCCCTCACCCCGATAGTCGCTAAATGCTTTGAAAAACTGGTCATGACTCGCATCAAAACAACCATCAACATCAACGAGGACCCTCATCAGTATGCATACCGTGAGAACCGATCAACAGAGAATGCAATCTCCTCTGTGGTCCACACTGCGCTCAACCACCTGGAGCAGAAAAACTCTTACGTCCGTATGCTCTTTGTGGACTTCACATCCGCCTTCAACACCATGATCCCCCAAACCCTGATGGACAAACTATCCACACTAGGACTAAGCCCCTCCATTTGTAACTGGGTACTAGACTTTTTAACAAACAGACCACAGTTAGTGAGGATCCACAACCTCTCCTCCTCCACCATAACCCTCAGCACTGGCTCTCCTCAGAGATGTATGTTGAGCCCCCTCCTGTTTACTCTGCTCACGTATGATTGTACAGCTACCCATCCAGGCTGTCACATTGTAAAGTTTGCAGATGATACAGCGGTGGTGGGATGCATCACAAACAATGATGAGTCCAGCTACAGGCAAGAGGTGGAACACCTGGAGAGCTGGTGCAGAGAGAATAGCCTTCACATCAATGTGAAGAAGACAAAGGAGATGATTGTGGACTTCAGAAGGAACAAAAACACCTACACCCCCCTGAACATAAGAGGATCTGCGTGGAAGTGGTCTCCAGCTACAAGTACTTGGGTGTACACATGAATGACAACCTCAGCTGGAGCAACAACACCACCAGCCTGATCAATAAAGCTCATCAGAGACTCTACTTCCTCAGACGGCTGAGGCGAGCTGGTCTGGGAAGCTTAGTCCTCACCTCCTTCTACAGGTGTGCAGTGGAGAGCATCCTGTGCTCGAGCATCAATGTGTGGCATGGAGGCTGCACAGCTGCAGAAAGAAAAGCTTTGCAGAGAGTGGTGAAGGCTGCACAAAAATCTGTTGGAATCAGCCTCCCCACCATCACAGACATCTACACCTCCAGATGCAGGAAGAGGGCCACCTGCATCATGAAGGACCCCACTCACCCAGCACACACACTTTTTGCCCCACTCCCCTCAGGAAGGAGGTTAAGGAGCATTAAGTGTAGAACCACTAGACTGAGGAACAGCTTCTACCCTGAGGCTGTTAGACTCATGAATCTCTAACTAGAATAATCACTGTGAAAAACCATATCATGTTGCTACTGATCTGTTTCATGTTGCTGCTGATCTGTTTCAATGTTGATGTGTTCATGCGTGCACATCTGCTCACAGACTCATGTTCATGTTTGTGCTGATGGTCAATGTTTTATGTTATGAGTGCTTAGTGTATATTTAGTTGATGTTTTTCTTAGTTCATATCTTAGATGTTATTACTGTTTTTCTTATACATTTTATTGTTGGATGTAACTGGGACCATGTGTACATAATTTCGCTCCACCACATGTACCACATGAGGTGCGAATGACAATAAAGAAACTCTGACTCTGACTCTGAAATCAACGTTCTTAATAATGTTAGTTTGTGTTTACATCGGTTACAAAACAACCAAATGAGTTTTATTTTTTCCTGAAAGAAGAAGAAGCTGTCCTTCCACCAAGTGGACCGGTTATGAACGAGGCTCGGCCCAGGTGAACTGTAGGAGGACGTCGAAGACAGAGATGTTGATGAACTATTTGTTTGGGGGTGAAGGGTTTTGGGGTGTTGAAATGACCCGAGCACAGAATTTCAGGAGCACTTCACCTTAGTATTAAAGATTTAATTGAGACAAAGTTAAAGTATGCAGATATTACATGTAATCAGAATGTAGTCTGAGGAACAAAGTCAGAGCGAACCTTGCCTGGTGAATAAGCCCGAGATTGTTCAACCAAACCCTGTGTCTGAGCGAGATTTATAGGTTTCTCATGTCCCGCCCTTTCGGGTTCGGACAGACTTGTGATTGGATGTCAAAACCTCTTGATGGTCCGAGTGACACCATGTTCAGCCACTCAGGAGCAGATTTTATCTCCAGGGTTACTCCGAAAGCCCCCAGACGGCCTCGCTCATCCTTCTACTGATAAGGGTTGATTTACGAGCTTTGTTTTGGAATGCAGGACACTTACTCTCAGCTGTAGTCTGGCTTTCGTCTGTATAGAGCTTTAAAACACGTTTTCTGTGTGTCTGAACTATTATTAATGTGTGATGCATAAATACTCAACCTGTGTTAAGTATAAAGTATATGCATGTTGTGATTTAGTGTTATTTATGTTAATCAATGTGTGAGCAATGTGTATCCTTAGCACTTGTGAGATTATATATAACATGAAGTAATTAGTGTATGATTATCCTTAGCACTTGTGAGATTATATATAACATGAAGTAATTAGTGTATGATTATACACGCACACACCTTGTAGAAAATGCATCATTTCACATCATCAGAGAAATGTCAAGGCTTGTCAAAGATATAAAAAGATATAAAATATATCAAATCCAACACACCCTCTTTTGGTCTCCCCATATTTATCAATCAACCTTTATTTATACAGGTAAATCCCATTGAGCCTCCCTTTATGGGAGACCACATCATGTATGATTTGATTTTACAGATATTTTGATTCTGCCCACTCCAGGTGGCTCTGATCATCTGCGGATGTGTCACCTGATTGTTGCATCAGGGTCATGACATTAACGGTTTCAGTCTCAACCTGAATCATTCTACAAATGATCATTCTAGCACAAGGGATAATACCAATCATCAAAACACAAAAAATAATAAGAATTGCAATCAGGGGGGCCAAGATCTTTAGCACAATCTGACTCCAAGAGCCGCTCGTGAACCAAGACAGAAACTTCTAGGATCCTGGAGAAGGATCCTCACTCTTAGACTTCTGTAGCGCATTAAGTTGGTTCAAGTCGTTGGTCACCCTGGCCTGGGGGTCGTGTCCGGTCTCATCCTGCACGTGGCAGTAGACAGAAATAGGAAATTGTTCCTCTGGGCTCCATTCTACAAATTGACTCAGCACCACTACCTGAGATGGTTGCATCAGAGAGTACCTGCGAGTTTTACAACGATGTGGATCTTTAACATAACCTCTTGAACTGTATTGCAGAAAGCAGAAAGACAACTTGCCGATGGGTTTAACACGTAAGGTCAGATGTGAGGCTGAAACTGGGATTTTGGTACACACATAGCATAACAGTATCAGCTGTTCATTTGAAAACTATGAGACAGATTCAACGTCAGATGATCCACCTCATTCACTTGAGACCAGGCCATGAGTTTAGGGTCGCTGCGTTTGACCCTTAGTTGTTGATGCTGGCAGTGGGAGTGACCTGGAATTACACAGTAATATTCACACAGAAAAAATATGGAAGTGAGTAACACTGTCACCACACCCAGTATTATTGTAATCCTCCAGGGGTTCTGGAACAGACCCATGGTGTAACACTTCAAAACCTGTAAAAAATACCAAATGAGTAAACCTTAGAAGTTAATTAAAATACTACCAAACTACTGGAAGATTAAATTCGAAATGAGTAAACGATTAACCCACTAGTTCTAAAACAACTAATAAAACACTCAAAAATAGCCAAAATTGACCCCTGAAAATTGAGAAATACCAAAAGATTTACCTCTCTTTAAATTACCTCAATGAATTTTAGAATGATTATGATGTTCAATTGAATGGAGTAAAAATTTTGAATATTTAGAGTTCTCAATTGAATTCACCGACCCTTTTAAAAGCTCTGGTTGTTTCCTCAGAATGACTGAAAGTAAAGATAAACACTCATATTAAACACTCCTAGCTAACAGGTCTTCTGTGCTTGAGCTTGCGGCGGGAGGCCTTGTTCGTCCACAAGTGTCCTTTTGGTGCTCAGTGGGATTCGGCCCGCAGAGATGTCTTCATGTAAAGTCCTCAGAAACTTTATCAGTTTGACCAGATGTTTTAAATGACGTGTGTGCAGTGAGTCAACCTATATCAGTGTCGCGTCTTCGTTTCTTCACGGTCAGGGCTGGGAATCTTCTTTCCTTCCCCGTTCCACCTGACTGACCGACTTAGGCAGAGCGGAGACTCCTTCTCCAAACTTTGCTGCTGCCTTTTTCAACAAGGGGCAAAGAATGAACTCCCACAAAGTTCAGATCACCTCCTCCAGATGCCGTGGGGATCTTTACTCCTACAATTTCAGCAGGTCTGCTTCGACTTCTTTCAGCGAGCGGTGGGGTTCTTCAGCAGGTGCACATTGGCTGAGATGAAACCACGTGGAGCCTTTTTCTTTCAGACGTACTGCGTGTGAGGTACGGTCTTTGATCTCGTATGGCCCCGTCCACCTTGGTTCCGTCCACTTATGTTTCACCACTCTCAGCAGGCTCCAGTTTGAAGTCAGACTCGCCAGCTCCTCCTCCTGAGGAGTACTGGAATCTGGAATCTGGAGAGCAAAACTGGACAACAAAGCTCTGAGTGTGTTGTAATACATCTTGTGTGACACATTCCTTACCTGTTCCGAGGGCCACTCGAGATTTTGTTGAGGCCCAGGGAAAAACCTTCCTGTTGTTAATTCATAAGGGGTGAAACCTGTACCCCTATTAATCGATGCTCTAATGGCCATGAGCGCTATGGGCAATGAATCAAGCCAATTGGAATGAGTCTTTGCACAGAGCTTTGATATTTTTTGTTTGAGGTTTCTGTTTAATCTTTCAACCTTCCCCTGAGATTGAGGGTGGTAAACTGTCCCAAAAGCATGCTTCAATCTTTTGTGCTTTTTCCACCTTTTGCAGATCTTAGTTTTTTTTTTTTAAATGCGTTCCATTATCCAACCTTATTTTAGTTGGAAACCCGTGTCTCGGTATATAATGGTTTATTTTTACTTACTTTAAACCCGGAGGCATGTAGCTGTCGCAACACGGCTTCGGTGGCTTGTAACGAGTCTTGTGCAGTATGACTTGCGATTAACAAATCATCAACATACTGGACAAGCACCGCGTTCTGTGGCAGTTCTATATCGCTTAGAGCTTGTTTTAACACTTGGTTGAAAATCCCTGGTGAGAGCGCAAACCCTTGCGGCAGTCTCGTATATGTGCCATACGAAATTTGCCTGTACCTGGCTTTTGTACAGGTAAAATTGGTGTGTTCCAATCAGAGTATGAGGGTTCCAAGACCCCACTTTGTTTTAACCCCTCTATAGTTTCAGAAATTCCCTCTTTAGTGATGGGTTTGTGTGGATATTGTTTTAGCCAAATGGGATGTGTTTTGGACCTGAAACGATACGGGAGTGCAGTTTGTCAGTCCCACGTCCGTGGGTCCTACAGACCATAACGATTCAGGCATTCTATCCATCAGCTGACACGCGAGCGGGTGGTCAGTCTGTTCACGTCCATGCTCCATGGGGAGGACATCGTGCTGTAATAAAGTTACATCATTTGCTTCAGAATCCACTGAATAATACTTACAGCTAGGCGAGAACCAGACATGTGATACAGCTGTTTTTACCCAATCTCTGGCTTCTGAAGCCATTTTTACCATTGGACCCAAATCTTTAGCCTGATATTTTGGATTTAAGCCCAGTGATATGTGAGGCACTGCTTCTGTGCTCATCATATACCAAGCTTCTTGGTCTAGATTTAAGTTTACAATAGCTGCCACCCCTTGTTTTCCCGCATAAATGTTACCTGTTTTAATTGACCAGATTTTCCCTTGTAGTTGCTCTGCAAAGTGATCCTGAAAAACCTCGTCACCTTTTCTGTCATAACAGAGGGTTACATGTAAGAGGTCTGAGAGTGGCGTGTATGGCTCAAGAGTCCGGAACCACAGCTCCCACGCCAGGTACGCAGAGAAAACACCCATTCCCCCAGGGATCTCAGGTTCAATCAGCCCCCAGTAGATGTCAGCATACTCGTCTTGGACGGGTTGGATCACACATTGAGAGTGGGAAATGGTGACCTGGCCACAGTTCAAGGTGGTTCCATCTGGGAACCGGACAATCAGTCCATCAGGTGCACAAAGAACGGACGCTCCAAGCTTTATGAGAAGATCTCTCCCAAGGAGATTTGCTAGTGCATTTTTCGCAATCACAAAAGGATGGGCCAGTGTTTGTGTTCCCACTTTAGTGGTAAGGGGAGCTGTTACAGGCAGTCTCTGTTTTACCCCAGAAAATCCAACAACGTCCACTGACTGCTGTGACATCTGGCAGCCAGGTGGTGTGTGGTTGATTGTTGAAAATGTCGCTCCAGTGTCGACTAGAAACGGCAATGTGTCAGTTCTCACTTCGACATCTAGCATTGGGTCTGCCCCTCCCCAAGCATATAGGATTTTCTGTGGGACGTCTCATTGCTCTTGCGAGCCCCTCCCTCCTTGCATCTGAGGGGGCACTTCTGCCTGCTGCTTTGTCCTCTCATAGGTTGCTGGTACGGCCGCTGTTGTTCATACATTGGCTGGTGGGGAGGTGGGCCTGGGTACATGCAATCTCTCGCCCAGTGCCCCTGCTGACCACAGAGGAAACAAGCATCCCCCTGCCACCCCCAGCGTGAGACGCCACGTCCCCAACCCCTCCGCGCTATACCACCACCCCTTCTCCCTTGTCCAGCTCCCCTGGCTGGATGTCCCCCTCTGGCCCGCGGACCAGATGTTTCAGACCACTGTTGCATAGCAACTACCCCTGGTGTGGAGGTTTCGACACCCTCCTGAACCGCCATTTGTTTTTTCTCTTTCACTTTTTTCTCCTCATTTATTTTATGTCTGGCGTCATTCAATTTAAGCTTAACCAACTGATTTTTCATGTCCTGTAGCTCATTTGCTTCCTTCTCTCCCCGTTTTTTAGCATATTTAAGACGATGTACCACATGTCTCTCCCACCTCTCAGCATCAGCTGCAAGCAAGTCAGCATTTTTTTCGAGGTTGTCTACAACGTCACTAGGCAAACCATCAAGTACAGCCTTCCTAAAATACGTTTTTTGTTGTTCGGATTGTGCATGTTGTAGTATGACATATGCTGAGATATATTCATACATTAAACGGGTTCTTCATTTTTCTGGACTGTGTAAATGTCGTGCATTGAATTTAACAGAAATGTAACGAGAGACGTTATTTATCTTTGACCCATCAAAATGAATGCGGTCATTTATTTACAGAATCAAAGTTTAACATCAAACATTTACATTAATTTGGCAAAATATGAAAATAACAACAGCATAGTTTTACAGGAAGTGAGAACAATACGGCGATTGTTTTCACTTTTCAGCTAAAACGGCAGACATCAATTAATCAGTTTTACAATCAGGAAAACCATACGGCCATGATTTTCCGTTGCATCACCACAGACATCAATGAAAACGTCTGGATTAATTTTCTAGCAGAAAGGAGAGTTTAAAGATGGAAAATGGAGATTTATCTTACAGAGAGATGTGTGAGGGAATTTATCTGTAGTACCAGAACAACACGCTCTGTGGAAAATCAGCTTGGCCAACGGTACGCTTGGTCGAAATAGAACTTTTACCTTGCAGATGAGAATCAGCGTCGGTGTAGAGTTCTCCTTTTGACTCTTTTCAGCGTCTCCGTGAGGACAGCTAAGAACCCTTAGGAGTCGTGTGAGGTTATCCAAACAGAAGTTATAATTCCCAACATCGTCTCTGGATCAGCTTGAATGCCTGCGTTTGCATCCAAGAACTCTGAACTCTTTGTCTCCCACTCTTTCAAGCTCTTCTCATCTCGTCTCGTCTCATCTCGACACACACCAGAGAGAACTGGGAAGTTGCCACATTTAAATGGGTTCGACTCCCGGTTCATTTGAGAGCTTTTTGATTGGTGGATAGACCAGAACAGAGGTGTGGTTTGTGATATAAGGTGTTATGGAAAGTCAAGGATAGAGATTAAGATTGTTTAAAACAGACAGAAAGATTGTTGGAGAACTTCAGACTTCGTGGAGTCAATTCACCTAGTATCTGCTGTGAAAGTTAAACATGACATTTCTTTTCAGTAAACTTTTTAGTTGGCCGAACCTCGAACTTTGACACACACTTACAAACTTGCTCATTGAAGACAGAAAATCAAGAAATGCATATTAACCTGATTTATTCTTTGAATGAGGATAAAGGATCATTATTTACTGTTTCACAATTAATAAAAATGAGTAGTTCTCTTCAACCTGTAAATATTGTTTGAACTAACACAATTTGATTATCAAAACATTTGTAAAATAGTAATGATCATAGAGAATTGTCATTTCTACTTGATTAATTCAAGAAAGAAAGTCTCAGGATGGGTCGAACTGTATTTCTGGATGTAGATCAATGAAATGACAGTTTCTGTCCCACAAGGTTCTTAAGGTCAAGGGTTTTGACCTTAGGCTTAGTTTTGACATCAGGTTAGGTTCACTACAGTCCCCCCTTTTGAAATCATCACCTGTCCATGGGGATGAATTCCAACCGTGAACTTACACCTTCAAATGTCCTTGAGCTTGATGTAATCCAGCAAGGAAGACCCAAGTCAAAAGTAATCCAGCAAGGAAAATAAAAGTCAGAAGTAATCCAGCAAGGAAAACAAAGTCAAGGTAACTCCACAATGTTCTTGGTAATTCCATTGTGTTGATGATAATTCCATAATGTTGTTGGTAATTCCATTGTAGCAATGCTTTAACCCCTTGGAAACAGAGTCTGTAATCCACTGGAAAAAGTCATATAATCCACAACGGTAAATCCGCAACAATTGGAAGTGTTGATTAATCAGCATACAGAGGGGTACCCTTGGATTGAACTGAAGATGCGGCCACTGGATGAAGAGTGAAGACCAACGTCAGGATTGTAGGTCGCCTCCAGCTAAGGTCGTCTCCAGCGACGTCCAGCCTGTGCCGTTCTGGTTCAATGTGTCATGCAATTATGTGGTTTAAGGTGGGCTTATGAAGGGGATTTTTACATAAGGCCTTAAACTATATGCACCTGGTGTGTAAGCTATTATGGTTGGGAACAGCTACAACTACCAGTTAAGGGGTGGAACATGCTGAAAAGGGTAACTACAGGGGTTTATGCCTATAGAAAAGGGTTCCAAACTATTTTTCCATTTCTAACTCGGTTTAAGTTAGCTTTACATGGTAAAATATAGTTTGGTGCAATTGTCTGTTGTCTTTTAGACGAACGACCTGAGATTGGGTGTTTGGTTTCCCCATAAATGT
>NC_056517.1:15168222-15185205 GCF_014905685.2 Nematolebias whitei
AAATAAGCTTGGAAGATTCTTTTGTAATAAACTTTTGGATGTTCAGCTTTACCCTGCGTGACCTTTTCTGCGGCTGGGTATCCAGCTGGTCCTGTGCAGGAGTCGTACTCTTTGATCAAAGCTTCACACAGAAGGTTGTAATCCTTTCTCGTTGCATCAGGTAGACGCTCGATGAAGGTAAACACCTCTCTGTCCGAAGTGAGCCGTATCAGACTGATCTTATCCTCTACCGTAGCATTAGGATAAGATCTCAATCTGAACTCCAGATCTTTGAGGTACGCTTTTGTTCCAGATGATCCCATCGGTCCAGGCACAAAGCGTTGTACATATTTTGAGATTTTCTGCAAATCATCCATTGAAGGAGACAGTATCAACGGTCTCTCTTGTGTGTGTGATGGTACAGATTGGTCAAGGACTGCCCCTACCGCCCAAGATGGGGGTGGGGGTGGCTGATAAGGGTTGGGAGGAAGAGGTGCATATCGGTGCAGGTCTGTCCCTACCGCCCATGATGGGGGTGGAGGTGGCTGCATGGTGTCAGGAGGAAGAGGTGCATATTGGTGCAGGTCTGTCCCTACCGCCCATGATGGGGGTGGGGGTGGTGGCATAGTGTCAGGAGGAAGAGGTACATATCGGTGCAGGTCTATCTGGGGTGGTTGTGGCTGACCCGGGCCCTGATACTGTTCGTCTCTGAGTCTCAGACCAGCTCGCCCCATTTCAGAAATCTGGTTTGTAGCTGTAGCTGTAGCTAGTTTCTCCTCACAAGCTGTCAGGCGCTCCTGTGATGTCCGACATTCACTTTGTAAATTCAGACATTGTTGGAGTATCATCGCCTTTTCTGCCTTGCAACCGTCCAGCTCCTTTAATGCGATCTGCAACTGTTGTTGTAGCACACCGTTGTCTAAACACACGGATTGGTACACACAGTCTTTATCCCTGGCTTCCGATAGTGACGCCTCAAGTACTTGTATTTTGCTGGTCAGCGAATCAATTTCTGCATTTGCATATTGCTGTAAATGAAACATCTGATCATAATGTTTTCTTATGCGGGCCTCGTGTTCACTTTTAAATTGAAGGACGTATTCTTCAATTTCCTGAGCAAACGCTTTTTCACTGTCTAACCTTAGTGTAAGGTCATCAGCTTCCTCAACAACTGCATAGAACGATCCTTTCAGCAAAATTGCAATTTTAGCCAGCTTTTCATAACTTGACTTTGTAATTTCTGTAGAGGTCACACTTTCTGCAACCTCCTTCAGATTGTCCAATAACTCTTTTGGGTTCATGCTCTCTGCCTGTTCCATATATGGATGTAAGGACGCTGTCAGAAGCTTCAACGCATTCTTTAAACAGTCCCTTATCCCATAAGCATCAAAATCTTTTTCTAACACACCTGTCATGTTTTTCACTGTGTAGCACTTTATCTGTTAAAAACAGTTGCAGCTTCAGATATTTTACAGGTAAATATTTGTATTCGAGTCAATGAGTTTTCACACTATTTTAGCTTTTTGGGTTTACACAGAAGTACTGTTATAAGTCAACTTATTCAAATGTGGGTACCTCTCTGTAGGTTTTACCCCAATTCATGAATATTTAAGTAAATGCTCTCTGGCAGTGTTACTTTTATGTGCTTATTTTTCAACAGATACCAGTTACCAAGCTCTTTTTAGTGTATTTTACTCTAAAGCACTGAATTTTTATAAACCTGCACTTTTTCTAAAAAGTCTCACAGCAAATCAGTTTAAAGCGTTTTTTAAACCGTTCTGTTCCAGAAATTTGCTATTTTAACAGTTACTCATAGAAGCAAGTGGTGAAAAGAAAAAGAAAAGTTGATGATGTATCAGGATTAATCAGTCCTTCCTCAGAAAAACTGTTATTCCTGTTCTCCTGTCTCATCCTCTATTTAAAATTAAATAGGAAGATTTATTTTTAGGTGGTAACTTAAACAGAAAAGTTTCTTTTTCCTGATAAGTTTACTCTTATTTAGTGATCTAGCAATTAAACGTGTATTATCTCTCCAGCAAATGAGTAAACTGTTCAACTCTGTGAATATTTGAACCGTATCTTTTAAAAAGTTTCTAATTTTATTTTGTACCTTTTTCTTAAGGAATTATCAGTGAATAAAAATGTGTTCGGTAAATGCTTCTTTGCATAAATACCTTAACAACTTTTTAAATGCAAGATAACAGTGACTATTCAGCTTTGAGGAACGTTTATTAACTCAAAAATGCCTTACAGAAAAATAAAAACGTTTAATTTCACTCTTTAAACCTAAAACTGAAGTGAAACCGTGATCTAAAGTTTCTCCAGGAGGGGGAAGTGTTTAGCTTTCTACCAGCAGGAGTCTATGACGACTTCCTGTGACGTTCGGTTGACATCCTGTTGTTAGCCGCTTAGCTTAAAGTTAGCTTCGGCTAAACTCGGTTAAAATCAACGTTTCTGAACGAATTTAAGCGTAAACGTGGCGTTGTTTCAACAAGCACGACTGTTATGCATGAACATGAGTTTTCTTGGGACATATGGCAGCTTTATTTAGTGATTTTAAGCGTAGTGAAGGCTTCGGTCGCAACTTTACATCTGACATGGAGGAAGTGACGTGACACGTCACTCATCCAGTCGTTAGCTGTTAGCTTAAAATTAGCATCGCTAGCGTTGTTCAAAAACATCATTTAATGACGGATTTTAAACCCTAACGTGGCCAAATTTCAGCGAGTATGCTTCAAAGAACTTAACCAGCGTGTCAAAATACACTTTAAAGCACTTTTCAGCTTTAAAAAGCAGATTTTATTTCCCTATGAAAACGAGTTTCATTTCCGGGTCACGTGACTGAAATCACCAATTACAGAGCAACACGGGGGTGAGAGGAAATGACGTAGCCACGTCATTCAACTTCTCAGCGAATCAGAGCGCTCCACAACAGCAAATTTCAACCAATCACTAAGCGTTTCTAGCAACCAGCATGTTAGATTAGCCTGAAATGAGTTTGTCAACTTTTCGTCTTTTAAACTGTCAAAATGCACTTTTTCTGTTAAAAAATGTAACGAATCAACTCTGAGCTGTACGGAGTCTGCTACTCCGGTCTCAAAAACGTCTTTCTAGCTATTTAAACAACTCGTCCGAACCTTTTTCAGAACCGAGCCGGTCCAGAACCTCCGTCCGTTTGGACCACAGTTTAAACAGAATAACATTTTCCACAGCTCATCAGCTTAGCTACACATAACAGGCGTACAATTTCAGCTTTCACAAGACATATGACACTATTTCAGCTTTCAAAACATCACTAGCCCAACACGCTTAAACATGCAGCGTTTCTTCAAGCGGCGCAGCTTGAGCTGCATTTCAGCACAGCTGATAAACTTACTTTTCCTCATGCCAACATGTAAAAACAATCTTTACACGAATACACAGTCATTTATGAACACGTAACGGGCCACCAACTGTAGTATGACATATGCTTGATATATTCATACATTTTTCACGAGTTCTTCATCTTTCTGACTGTGTAAATGTCGTGTATCGAGTTTAACAGAAATGTAACGAGAGAGACGTTAATTATCTTTGACCCATCAAATGAATGCGGTCATTTATTTGCAGAATCAAAGTTTAACATCAAACATTTACATTAATTTGGCAAAATATGAAAACAATAACAATGGCAAGTTCACAGAAAGTTGGAACAATACGGAGATTGTCCTCACTTCTCAGCAGAACAACAGACATCAATCACACGGCGGTGATTGAGAACTTTGCTTCAGATATTTCTAAAATATCTGTAATGATTTTAGGAGAAAGGAGAGTTTAAGATGGAAAATGGAGATTTATCTTACAGAGAGATGTGTGAGAGAGTTTATCTGTGGGACCAGAACAACACGCTCTTTGGGGAATCAGCTTGGCCACGGTACACTTGGTCGAAAATAGAACCTTCTACCTGGTTGATGATAAAATCAGCGTCGGCGTAGGGTTCCTTTCTGACTCTTTCAGCGTCTCCATGAGGACAGCCAAACCCTTAGAGAGTCGTGCGAGGTTATCCAAACAGAAGTTGTAACTCCCAAAATCCTCTCTGCATCCTGGTTTGTCAGAATTCTGAACTCCTTCAGAACTCTCTTCAGAGAGTTAAACTCTCTTCTCCAGGAGAACTGTCACTCTTTGTAACTCTTTTTTCTTAGCTCTTTAACTCTTACTCTTTAACTCCCGCGAGAACCGGGAAGTTGCCACATTTAAATGAGTTGACTTCCGGGTCATTTTAGAGCTTTCTGATTGGTGGATGGACCAGATCAG
This sequence comes from Nematolebias whitei, assembly GCF_014905685.2. Taxonomy (NCBI): domain Eukaryota; kingdom Metazoa; phylum Chordata; class Actinopteri; order Cyprinodontiformes; family Rivulidae; genus Nematolebias; species Nematolebias whitei. The sequence continues at coordinate 15,172,495 of NC_056517.1, forward strand.
AGGTGTGGTTTGTGATGTAAGGTGTTATCAAAGTCAAGGGCAGAGAATGAGATTGTTTAAAAACAGACAGAAAGATTATTGGAGAAAACGAGACTTCGTGGAGCCTCTACTCTGATTATCTGCTGTAAAGATTAAACATGACATTTCTTCTCAGTAAACATTTTAGTTGACCGAAGCCTGAACTTTAACATACTTACAAATTTGCTCATTGAAGACAGAAAAATCAAGAAATGCATATTAACCTGATTTCTTCTTTGAATGAGGAATAAAAATCATTACTTACTGTTTATGTAAATAAAATGAGTAGTTCTCTTCAACCTGTAAACATTGAGTGAACTAACACAATTTGATTATCAAACATTTGTAAAATAGTAATGATCATAGAGAATTGTCTTTTCTACTTGATTACTTCAAGAAAGAAAGTCTCCAGATGGCTCAAACTGTATTTCTGGATGCAGATCAATGAAATAACAGTCTCTGTCCATCTGGTCAGTTTTGACATGGGCCTAGTCCACTACAAGATTGTGTTTGTAATGACGCCTGCATTTCTGAGAGCTCCCTCTCATGTGTTTCAGACATCCAGACAAGGCGTTCCGACCGTTCATCCAATTCTGCTTTTAGAAGCAGAGAGATTTTTGCTAACCGTTCCTGGCTATTCTTTTTACTCTCTGTGACTAATATTCCTGCTGCCAGACTTTTCAACTCTTCATTTCTTTGAATTTCATCGAGTTGTTCTAATTGCTGTATTTGCGTGCCAATAAGTGGAGTTGTTAAAATATGTAAGGCCTCCAAAATGATATCATCATTTGGTTGGGGGTCGAAAGGATGCTCTTCTTCTTCTTCGCTTGCCATTTTTCCTCTATTTAAAAATTAAATAGGAGAATTTTAATGTTTTAGGTTTTTTCAAAATAAATAAAATCAGAAAAGTCTCTTTGTCTGATATATTTACTCTTATTTAGTGATTTATCAATTAAACGTGCGTTATCTTTTAGCAAATGAGTAAACTTTTTCAACTCTGTGAATATTTGAACTGTATCTTTTAAAAAGTTTCTAATTTTTCATTTTGTACCTCCTGTTTGAGGTTTTCAGTGAATGAAAATGTCCTGGTAAATGCCTTTTTTTTTGCATAAATGCCTTAATAACTTTCTAAATGCAAGATAACAGTGATTATTCAGCTTTGAGGAACGTTTATTAACTCAAAAATGCCTTTAAAAAAAGAAAATACGTTTAATTTCACTAAAATAACCTAAAAAGCGAAGCGAAAACCTGTGATCTCAAGTTTCTCCAGAAGGTGGCAGAACAACCTTATTAATTTTAACTCAGACACTGTTAGTGTTGTCCAGTAGGGGTCGCTATGACTTCCTGTGGCGTCCGGTCGTTAGCTGTTAGCTTAAAATTAGCATCGGCTAGACTCGGTTAAAACCAACATTTCTGAACGGATTTTTTACACAAACGTGGCAAAATTTTAGCAATTAGACTTCGAAGAACTAAAGCAGCGCATCAGAATACAGCTTTTAAATGTTTTTCAACTTTAAAAAGCAGATTTTATTTCCCTATGAAAACGAGTTTTCATTTCCGGGTCACGTGACTGAATTTGCTAATCACAAAGCAGCACGGGGGTGAGAGGAAATGACGTAGGCACGTCATTCACTTTCTCAGCAAATCAGAGCGCTACACAACAGCTAATCCAACCAATCACAAAGCGTTTTTTCAACTAGCATGTTACTGTTAGCCTGAAATAAGTTCGTAAACTTTTCGTCTTTTAAACTGTCAAAATGCACTTTCTTCCGTTATCAATGCAAACTATAAGCTCCCAGCTGCACTGGGGTCTGCGCCCCTGTCTCAAAAACGTCTTTCTAGCTATTTAAACACTCGTTCGAACTTTTTCAGAACCGAGCCGGACCCAGATCAGCGTCTGGAACACGGTTTAAACAGAATAAAGCGTTTCCACAGCACAAAGCCTGCTTAGTTACACATAACAGCGTACAATTTCAGCTTTAAAAACATATGACTCACAAATTCAGCTTCAAAACATTCCAGCGTAAAACATGCAGCGTTTTGACTTCAAGCGGCAGCTCCAGCACGCTGCGTTCAATCACAGCTGACAAACTGTTATTTTTCTTCATGCCAACACGTAAAATCAATCTTTACACGAATACACAATCCATTTATGAACACGTGACGGGCCACCAATATGTAGTATGACATATGCTGAGATATATTCATACATTAAACGGGTTCTTCATTTTTCTGGACTGTGTAAATGTCGTGCATTGAATTTAACAGAAATGTAACGAGAGACGTTATTTATCTTTGACCCATCAAAATGAATGCGGTCATTTATTTACAGAATCAAAGTTTAACATCAAACATTTACATTAATTTGGCAAAATATGAAAATAACAACAGCATAGTTTTACAGGAAGTGAGAACAATACGGCGATTGTTTTCACTTTTCAGCTAAAACGGCAGACATCAATTAATCAGTTTTACAATCAGGAAAACCATACGGCCATGATTTTCCGTTGCATCACCACAGACATCAATGAAAACGTCTGGATTAATTTTCTAGCAGAAAGGAGAGTTTAAAGATGGAAAATGGAGATTTATCTTACAGAGAGATGTGTGAGGGAATTTATCTGTAGTACCAGAACAACACGCTCTTTGGAAAATCAGCTTGGCCAACGGTACGCTTGGTCGAAATAGAACTTTTACCTTGCAGATGAGAATCAGCGTCGGTGTAGAGTTCTCCTTTTGACTCTTTTCAGCGTCTCCGTGAGGACAGCTAAGAACCCTTAGGAGTCGTGTGAGGTTATCCAAACAGAAGTTATAATTCCCAACATCGTCTCTGGATCAGCTTGAATGCCTGCGTTTGCATCCAAGAACTCTGAACTCTTTGTCTCCCACTCTTTCAAGCTCTTCTCATCTCGTCTCGTCTCATCTCGACACACACCAGAGAGAACTGGGAAGTTGCCACATTTAAATGGGTTCGACTCCCGGTTCATTTGAGAGCTTTTTGATTGGTGGATAGACCAGAACAGAGGTGTGGTTTGTGATGTAAGGTGTTATGGAAAGTCAAGGATAGAGATTAAGATTGTTTAAAACAGACAGAAAGATTGTTGGAGAACTTCAGACTTCGTGGAGTCAATTCACCTAGTATCTGCTGTGAAAGTTAAACATGACATTTCTTTTCAGTAAACTTTTTAGTTGGCCGAACCTCGAACTTTGACACACACTTACAAACTTGCTCATTGAAGACAGAAAATCAAGAAATGCATATTAACCTGATTTCTTCTTTGAATGAGGATAAAGGATCATTATTTACTGTTTCACAATTAATAAAAATGAGTAGTTCTCTTCAACCTGTAAATATTGTTTGAACTAACACAATTTGATTATCAAAACATTTGTAAAATAGTAATGATCATAGAGAATTGTCATTTCTACTTGATTAATTCAAGAAAGAAAGTCTCAGGATGGGTCGAACTGTATTTCTGGATGTAGATCAATGAAATGACAGTTTCTGTCCCACAAGGTTCTTAAGGTCAAGGGTTTTGACCTTAGGCTTAGTTTTGACATCAGGTTAGGTTCACTACAATGTCTACCAGTGATTTTCAACCAAGCATCCTGAGTCTGAGGCTCCTCTCAGAGGTTGTTGGTTCTGTCCAGAATGTCTCGGTCGTTGGTCCTGTTCAGCCAGCTGCTGGCTGATGTCTCTCCTTCGTTCTGCTTCCATCCTTCGGCTCATCCCTCCTTCATCACCTGCCTCCTCTTTCACTTCTTTCCAGCTCTCATTCCCTATGTGTATGGCCCCTGATGTCACGTGCATTACTGGGTACACTCCAGTAGGGGGCGCCGTTGGACAGGTCTGAGAACTCACATAGGGTGGAGGTTGTTTCCCTGTGTGCTCCTCCTGATTCAACCCCTGCACAATCTGGCAAATGAGTGCCAGTTCTTCATAAGCCTTTTTGACTCTTGCATGGTTCTTTTGGTCCTTTTTAATTTGTCTGCGGCCCCAGAACGACTTGCATGTCACCACTTTTTCTGCGAGTCCCTGCATCTCCAATTGTATTTGCTTGACTCTGTCCCACACTATTTTTGTGAGTGGCTGTCTGGAGTTCTCATCTTCTTTTTTGACCAGCTGTGTGTTTAGTTCTCTCCTTCTTGTTCCGTCTCTCGCATAAACTCGGTTGATTACTGCTACTACCCGATTTGATTGTTTTTTCACGGTTTTATACATCACATTACTCTGCTCGAGGGGCTCCATCTCTCATTCAGCATAAACCACTCTCATACGGCCCTCAAACTTTATTTTGTAATCCTTTCACTCCACGAGCTGCTGACCATGCGTTGATCGGAGCACACACAAGCCTCGACCCAAAACAGTGTCAGCTTTTGTTGTACCGATCAAAACACTTATCAGCAACCTCCACCCGAGGTGTCTTTTGCTCGTTTATTCACACACAGAGATGAGCCTCACTCGTTTCACACACACACAGACACACACACACAGACAGATGAGTCTGCGCGTCTCCCCTCTGTTTCCTTGTTCTTCAAACAACACTATACATTTTCTTCACTCCTTTTTTATGCATTTTATTTGTTAATTTTTTTTCTATTGCCTCGTGTGCGGATTTTTAAATTATGAGTTTTTTATTTTTATAGCGTGGTTTCTCCTTTTATTAATTTATTCACACATTTTCCACGGTCCCCGACTCGCGTTTTAATCCTTGTTTTATTTGCCAATTCCATCCGTTTAGGGGGTCCCTCAATTCCCCAGCCCGACGTCAGCTGAGCTCACGTGACCCAGTCTACGTTTAACTACCGGCCCGTCGACCGATAGGAGGCGTGCTACTGCAGAGATACTACTAGGATTTTTCTTCTTCCCTTATTTCTGTTTTTTGGCCTTCTTAGTCTTTTTTTTTCTTATCTCTTATCTTCACTTTTCTCTTTGACCTTAGTCTTAGCGCTCTTTCTTTCTTATTTGTACTCTATTATTCTATATTCTGTACACTTTAAACTCCGTGCTCGATGCCTCTAGTTATTATATTATCATTTGCTGCTATTCCTCCTTTATTTCAGGAGACAGAACACACCATGCCCTTCCAGAGGCTCAATTTGGTTTACGCCCGAATAGCGTAGTTTTTGGGCCTTTCGGCCAACTTAGGTAACCCGCTTACCTGTTTAATGTGAGGCGCCTCTCCTCTGTATGCGAACGGTCGCTCCGCTCATGGGTCGAATCTCACCGCTCCTCGTGTGCTCGAAGATCATCACGTCAGGGTCACTATCTGAAGGGTTTTGGGGTGTTGAAATGACCCGAGCACAGAATTTCAGGAGCACTTCACCTTAGTATTAAAGATTTAATTGAGACAAAGTTAAAGTATGCAGATATTACATGTAATCAGAATGCAGTCTGAGGAACAAAGTCAGAGCGAACCTTGCCTGGTGAATCAGCCCGAGTTTGTTCAACCAAACCCTGTGTCTGAGCGAGATTTATAGGTTTCTCATGTCCCACCCTTTGGGGTTCGGACAGACTTGTGATTGGATGTCAAAACCTCTTGATGGTCCGAGTGACACCATGTTCAGCCACTCAGGAGCAGATTTTATCTCCAGGGTTACTCCGAAAGCCCCCAGACGGCCTCGCTCATCCTTCTACTGATAAGGGTTGATTTACGAGCTTTGTTTTGGAACGCAGGGCACTTACTCTCAGCTGTAGTCTGGCTTTCGTCTTTATAGAGCTTTAAAACACGTTTTCTGTGTGTCTGAACTATTATTAATGTGAAAGCATAAATACTCAACCTGTGTTAAGTATAAAGTATATGAATGTTGTGATTTAGCGTTATTTATGCTAATCAATGTGTGAGCAGTGTGTATCCTTAGCACTTGTGAGATTATATATAACATGAAGTAATTAGTGTATGATTATACACGCACACACCTTGTAGACAATGCATCATTTTACATCATCAGAGAAATGTCAAGGCTTGTCAAAAGATATAAAAATATATAAAAGATATCAAATCCAACAGGGGTCAGCAAAATACCTCCACTCAGGAAGGTGGGTTCAGAAACCTCCAGATTCAAAGAGGGGGGCCACTGGTGTCGTGTAAATGATCATCAGAACCGTAGAGAGAAAGCTGCGGATGCACTCAAAATACGTGCCGTGTAAACGGCCCCTAAGATGATTAAAGAAATGTATTGAAGTAAAAGAACACATTTTATTGAGGAAATGTAGTGAAGTAAAAGTGAAAGTTGCTAGTAATGTAAATAACGAAGTAAAGTAAAAATATGTCAAAATTCTATTTAAATACAGTAACAAAGTATTTATATTTTGTTACATTACAACACTGCTGAAGGTGTGCCTGCAGGCTACAACATTAACGTTCGGAATGAAATGTTTTACTAGAACCGCCATAGCTTCATTTTACCATGTACCTTGGTTCGGCAGTGTGTAGAAAATGCATTGTCCTTCAAGTCCCAGACAGTGAAGTAAAACGGCGCAGCTATGTCCATCTTTATCCATATTGGACATGACCCTTCAGTCATGTCCAACTTCCGGCCTGTCTCCAGACTCCCATTCACCTCTAAACTACTGGAAAAAATTGTGGAGTCTCAGTTGAAACAGTTTTTGGGGGATCACGCTATCCTTGAGTTATTCCAATCTGGCTTCAAATCTCTCCATAGCACTGAAACTGCTCTACTGAAGGTTTTTAATGACATTTTCATATCCACAGATGCAGGTGATTCTGTGCTGCTTGTCCTATTGGACCTTACATCTGCTTTTGACACCATCGACCACAACATCCTAATTTCTAGACTGGAGCAGTGGGTGGGCATCACAGGGTCAGCCCTTAAATGGTTTGGGTCCTACCTCTCTGACAGAACCTTCTGTGTCAATATCAAAGATTTTAGTTCGGCATCGACAGCGCTCCAGTGGGGGGTACCGCAGGGGTCCATTCTCGGTCCCCTTCTCTTTTCTTTATACCTGCTGTCACTAGGTGCTATATTCAGCAAACACGACATACCCTTTCATTTCTACGCCGATGATTGCCAAATTTACTTCCCCCTGAGGCACAGAGGCACACGCTCTATTTAGCCTCTTCTTGACTGCCTGGCTGACATCCGGGACTGGATGGCTTTAAACTTCTTAAGCTTCAATGAGAAGAAGTCTGAAGTCATGCTGTTCCATCCCAGTGGCTCACTCATGAACCATGACATTGACCTTTTCTCTCTAGCCCTGCTAGAGAAACAAAAGGTCACTAATCTGGGGGTGATAATGGACCCGTCCTTAAAACTCAACAGTCACGTAAACATGATGGTCAAATCCTGTTTTTTTCAGCTGAGACGGCTGTCTAAGCTGAAGCCTATACTCTCCAAAAAGAACCTTGAGACAGTGATCCACGCCTTCATAACATCTAGGCTTGATTACTGCAATTCACTTCTGTTTGGAATCAGTCAGTCCTCCATTGCTCGTCTACAACTGGTCCAAAATGCTGCAGCCCGATTTTTAACTGGTACAGGCTATAGAGAGCACATCACGCCAGTTTTGGCCTCCCTGCACTAGCTACCCATTCACCTTCGGATCCATTTCAAAATTCTCATGTATGTTTTTAAATCACTGAACAGTTCCGCCCCATCATATCTCACTGATCTTCTGCAGCCATATGTCCCACTGCGCTCTCTGAGGTCAGCAGACCAGATGCTTCTCTCAGTCCCAGAAACCCATCGTAAGCTCAGAGGTGACAGGGCTTTCTCTGTCGCAGGTCCACGACTGTGGAATGAGTTGCCACTGAGTGTCCGGCAGGCTCCCACACTCTCAGTCTTTAAGTCTCGCTTGAAGACCCACTTCTATTCGCTTGCCTTTAACACGGTGTGATTTGTTTTGGTCCGGTCTGTTCTCTACTCTGTTGGCCATTTTAGTTAGCTTCTGCTGCTATTTGTATCTGTATTTCTATTTTCTGTTTTCCTGTCTGCTGTGCATGTTTGTTTCTTTTGTACAGCACTTTGGTTGGCCTTGTTGCTGTTTTAAGTGCTATATAAATAAATTGGTATGGTATGGTATCTGGCCATGCATCTCCTGTAGCATTGATTACTAGCATATAGTTGTCAAAAAAGTGTGCTAAGTCTCGAAAGGCATCGGCGGCTCACCCGCATGGGGCAGGAAGGGTGGTGGACTCGGCACAGAAACGCTCATCCTTGTTGCCAATTTGTTGTGTTTTCGAGTCAAGGAGGAAAATCAGCAAAACGTTGAACAGGTTTGTTGAACCTCCGCCATCATACAGTTTTTTTCACACAGTTCACCTCACCTTCTACTACCTTTCTTCTCCTTGTCATGTGCCACCTCTGGTCAGGGTTGGTAACCTCTACGTTCCTAACTGCATTATGTGACAGTAAACACAACACAGTGAAAAGTAACTTTGCTCATGCTGTTTCAGTTCTTCAGGCAAATGTGCCCTTCAGCATTTATAGTTCAAGGGAACTCCTGCTTGTCATCACCAGTCTTCTACCTTATCTGCAAACAACTTATAAATGGTAAATAGTAAGTGGACTGTACTTATATAGCGCCTTTTTATCTTATTGTTATGTACCCTAGGGTGCCCCTAGTGACACCTTCTAAGTTTTGTACATGAGCTGCAGTTTTGTTTCTTCTTGGGCACGCCTCTCTATTTTAATCAGCTTAATTGCAGTCAGCTTGGGAGTTCTGACTGAAGCTCCTATATAAGCTTCAGAGTGTGGTTCTTAGAGTGCGGAGTCTTGAGGAACTCAGAGGTGGTGGTGCTGATTGCTGCAGTGCTGTTTGGTACTAGGGTGTTCTCCGCCCACCCTTGTTGTCTCGTTATGAGGTAAGCTCCTGTTGAGGAGATATGAAAGAGCTGCTGAGTGCTCGTTGTTTGAGATTTAGGCCTGGGTGCTTAATATATGCATTTAGACCTTGAGTGTGCTTGTGGAAGCCTAGTTCAGCTCAGGTAGAGGGGCCTGAGCTGTGTGATTGTGGACGTTTGGGTGTTTCTGTTTATTGCAGGGAGGTGATTTTGCTGTCCGTGGACGGTCCTGCGATTTGGGTCAGTTTTGTTTTTCCTCCCGTTTGCTGTAGTCATTCAGACTAAAGCCCTCTGACTAGGTGAGGTTTGGTAGTCCTGTTTTCGTCTTTTTTTTTTTCTTTACTCCTAGACATCTTTTGGACAGGTAGTCCGCCGTCTGTGAGGCTTCGACGACCCTGTACAGGGTTGGCCCTGCTCAGGCGGCGTTATATTGATTTTTGCCAAACTCACCTGGTCCACCTTTCGTTTTATTACTTTACTTTCTTTTTGTTTGGTGACACGGGTCCTGAAGGAGGTGCTCTCCAGTCCAGGAGGGAGGAGCCCACGAAGACTTCGCCTGCTGCCCGGAGTGATTTATAAAACTTAGGTTTAATAAAGTTTTATTTTTTAACCTTCTTTTGGTGTCCTGTGTCCCTTAAATATGTTCGGTCTGAGCCGGTCGTAACACTTATCAAGATCCTCAAAGCACTTTACACTACAATTTGTGCCCTCATTTACCCATTCATACAGCACTCTACTAGATCTCTACAAAGCTAATTGAACAAATCATTCTAAGGAGACTAAGCAGTGCTTTATCATATTTATACACCGATGGGACACACATCGGAGGCAACAAGCGATTCAGTGTCTTACCCAGGGACACTTCGGCATGTGACTGCTGGTGGATTCAAACCCCCAACTCTTGCATCTGAGGACGACTGTTCCAACCACTCAGCCACAGCCACCCTTATCTCTCATGGGATATAGTGTATACCTTCTCCAGAGCCACAGACTGTAACTGTAATAAAACTGTAATACAGGACTTGAGTTTGACATGTTAGTTTGTAGAAATCTGTCATTTGTAGGTAAAAATACAAATGTGGTTCCCATAAACATAAACCAGTTATCAGTGATTTTTTGTTCTTGACACCAATGTTCTTGCTGTGGTTTCTTTAATTAGAGGAAAACAAACTGCTGAATCAGTTTCCACTGGGCTTTAAATTTAACACAGCAAATAACCTTGCACATCTTCTCCATGGAGTTAGGAGAGATGAAAAGCTGCTTCTCCACAGGTGTGGCTTGAATTGCTTTGCATCAACTCAGCATTGGCCAATTGGGTCTCCATTACCTGATCATGCTTGGTTTTTGGTTCCACCTCAGCCATGGTTCCAAGTAAGCCAAGCTGAGGAAGCGATTTTGATGTCAGCAAACTGCAGCCGTTGATTGGCCCGTGGACTGATACCACTGGATGAACCAAGGCTGTACTTGCATACTCTTCCCGAAGCGACATTTTCAATTTGAGTGTTGCGGAGCGTACTTTACATAAGTAGAGATGGTGAGCTGCAAATCCCATATAATCCCATTGACCAATGATGAGCTGCAAATATTTGTATCCATTTTGGTTAATGAGTGCATAGAGTGTGACCTCAACGGAGCCACAAGGAACAAGCAATTGTACTGGGAGTTATCTGAAACACTGGCCATCCATGGCTACACTCTAACACAGAGGAGGGTAATATTTTATTTTTCCAAAGGGCCACATCAAGACCTTTAAAGCAATCCAAGGGCCGCATGGAGAATTGAAAAATACATTTTCTATAGGACAAATAATCTAGAATACTGAAAAAGGCTTTGTCTGATTGTGGCAGAGTTAGCATGCTTTATAAAATGTGTCTTTCCAATATACTTTAGGAATATAAGGCATATTCTGTAAAATTACTTTTGTGACAATATATTACACATTAGCTTAACATATTATACATGTTAGTGGAAATATGCAAAACAAATAGATATTTGTATTTCTTCGTCTTTACAGTTCAGTCTAGTTCTGGAAACACAGTAACTTAAAAATGTTTTTAAAAATGTTTTGCGTAAGATGTTTAATTTATATTTCCTTAAGTCTCATTGATTGATTTTGGGATTGATTGGGATTTTGTTTTATTATCAATCTTTATTTATATTTTTTAAACTAAGGATATTGGGGGACTGATGAAGACTGTCCACGGGCCACTTTTGGCCCTCAGGCCTTAAGTTGCCCACGTCTGCTCTAGTGTATAAACAGTGACGGGACAAAAAAAAAAGAAAAAGAAATCTGACTATCGCCTGCTTTGCACTGATGATCCCTCCCACGATCCTGCCTCCACAGTGAGGGACACACTCCCCATGGAGACACACCTATACTTGAGTAGAAGCAAATAGAAACAAAGTGACTAGAGCAGTATTTAACAATGGAGAAGCAGCTTAATAGGCCAAGAGAAAATGTTATTCACCTTTGGGCTATATGGGAATTTAAATGAACTCACATCCAATTTGAAAGTATCTGCTGAAAGAGAAGTGGATATAAAAGAGCTCTGGTTCACTGATGACTTGAGAGCAGGTACATGCGACCAAACTGATATAGACCCTTATGATCATAAGCCATATGCCTCCTGCAGCCTGTAGAGTGGCTGCAAGGTAAATAATGCTGATGACAAACAACACTGCTCACACTACCAACACCGCCTCCTCATTCTTCTTCCTACTCATCAGAACAACTTATGCTGCCAAACAAATTACCATCAGCTGGCTGATACATTTGTAATCTATTCCGAGCATAGTAAACAATACAAATTGGATTTCTAATTCATCCTGACTCATTTATGCAAAATGAAAGTAATGGAGTGTTGTCATAGTAACGTTTTTGACACACAGCAACACTAATCGGAGCGCTCACTAAAAAAACAAAACTTTATCTTCAGACTTCAACAGAAATTGGTTTCGAAGCAGGTGATTTTGGAAAATGACTTTCACATGTTTGAATTTTATCAAACTCCCAGCTCCTCTTATCTCGACATGCTTGAACGCACACATGCACTGTGTCTAACCCACCAAATCCGATGCTTACGCCATTTGTTTGTAAAATCCAAAGCTGCATATGTAGAGACCTGAAGATATGTAGGAACATGATGATGTTTAATCATTTGCTATATTGATTTTATTGGTCCAGCAGTTATTTCATTTGATATTTGGATAAAAACAATTCATTTAGTTTATGATGAAATATGTGCTAAAACAATTGTTTTTATTTTATGGCGTTCTGTCATAATAATGCCTCTTTAAGAGAGACACAATGGGAGGCATAATGGGAATAGAGAGTTCATGACCCATGATTGTGTGTTGTGTACGGTGATGGCAGAGGACTACATATGCTGTACGCTCGAGCCGTGGGTTTTGTTTAATAAACTTGCACCAAAGCAAAAATCTATGTAATTATTTTTAGTTCTTTTCAAGGGTGCAACACATACAGAAAAGAACAATTTCTCCAAAAACAGACAAGAGGTGATTTTCAAAGAGCTGACACCTCAGGCATAATTCACTGATCAGGCAGATTAATTGCAGGATACCTTCCAGATTCCTATTACCTGTAAACCTAATTTCTATTAAGAAAAATTGTGGTAAGACTAGAAAATTAATGCCAAGTGTTAGAGAAAATAAAATAATCATACTTTTTGTTTAATGATAAAATGTTTAATGTTTGAAATTATAAGCTCAAAATGTCCTCAAGATGCCTTCTGGATGAACTTTTGCCAGCTTCAATTCCTAAGCACCTCAGCCTGTAGCAGACGGTTGCAGAAAAACAGAAAACAGGAAAACGCCGCATGAGGGAAAAGTCTTAGTAAGCAGATGCCAAAAGGTGGTCCATTGTTTAAAA
>NC_056517.1:15185305-15192426 GCF_014905685.2 Nematolebias whitei
TTTACCTTCCCAGACAACCTTACTGGCCTGGCTCAATGCAGCAGACTTCAGATGGTCCTCCATCATGCTTCATTTGTGGAAGCACCGACCACTGGATGAGGAACTGTCCCCAGAGAAAGACGCCCCACAGAGGACGTGAAAGAGGCTTCCAAGGTCAGTACAGGGGTTTTCAGGGTCCACCAAGAGAGGGACAAGGTCCATACAGGGGACCCCCTCCATCCACAAACCATGGCTCCAACCAAACACAGCCATCACAGTCACACCAGAACTGGCAACAACCAAGAGGTCAAGGCCCCACCAGAGGCAGAGGGTTCCACAGGGGGCACTCAACCTGACTAGGGGCAAGCGGTGACGACGGTCTGGCTCTCCAAATAGCAAGTACACGCACACACACACCAACTGTCACATCTCTAACTGATGACACTTGCATCTCCACGTACCTCAAATACACCACGTCAGCATGTCTGAAGTTACCTATGATCACAGTGCGTGTAGAACAAACTCCACTGAGCTTTCTTGTGGATTCTGGAGCCACACAGTCTTTAATTATGACAAAGTGTCTACCTCAGGCCCCATTGAGTGGAAAAGTCATCCATTCAACTGGAGCTTCTGGTTTACCAGTCCCTGAAAAAGTGACCGCTCCTCTGAAAGTCATTGATCCTTTTGACTCTAGTGTCCACTCTCATCAATTTCTACTGTCACCACATTGTCCAATAAACTTATTGGCCAGAGACCTGATCCTAAAATTTAACTTAGTCATAGACTGCAGTCCAGAAGGACTGACGGTTTCAAAATCCCCACAGGACAGTGTAAATTTCATAACACAGACACCCGATTTATTGTTTGTGTTTGAATGGTCTCTAACAGATGAAAACCAACGTGTGGCCCTACTCATGATGGCCAAGGATAGAATGCCTCCTTCATACTCTTTCATGCATGAACAACAACTACACTGTACTGCCCATGTAACCACAGACCCGGCTGACCAATTAGGAGACACTTTCATGCAGACGCCACTTACTGATCTGCAGTGCACTGACATCTGCTGGACGGAAACAGAATGTTTCCTACTGATCCACCTCACTGATGATGCAACACTGCAAACCTACTACTACACTAGTCAGGACTCATACCCTCATGTTTCTCTGGCAAAGTCCCCAGCAGACAGATGGCGCTCACTTGGTCCTCTAGCACTTAAAGCTCATCTTGCATCTGACTGGCAACTACAGACGTCTTGCCTTTTCTCTCCTTCTCTGAACATGTTCAAACAAACAGCACCAGCTGCACTTCCTGTCACTCCACACAAGGAAGTGATTGACACCTATGCATGACTAGCACTTACCACATTTAACACTGATGATCCAGACCTCTCTGCTGTTCCATCCACCTTGTGGGCACAGACAAAGTACGATGTAGGTTTAATAAAGGATCAGGAACCCATCCAAATTACACCAAAATCATCTTATAGGCCCAAAATACCACAGTACCCCCTAAAACCTGAAGCAGTGGCAGGGATTACACCTGTGTTCCACTCCTTGTTGAATGCAGGAGTAATTGTCCCTTGTCCCACCTCACCTGTGAGGACGCCCATTTTTCCTGTGAAAAAGATTCGTTCCTCCCCACCTGACAAATGGCGCTTTGTGCAAGACTTGAGGGCAGTTAATGCCGCAGTCCAAGCACGTGTCCCAATAGTGCCCAACCCATATGTGATACTGTCACAGATACCACCAGGCTCAAACTTTTTTACAGTCATTGATCTTGCCAACGCCTTTTTTAGCGTACAAGTACATCTAGACAGCCAATACTGGTTTGCATTTGAGTTTTTAGGGAAGTCTTACACCTTCACTCGCCTTTGCCAGGGCTATTGTGAGTCTCCGACCATTTTTCACCAGGCTCTGAGAGATAGTCTGGCAGGGTTTAATCTTCCACCTGATTGTGCATTGATTCAATATGTTGATGATCTTCTTTTGGCTGCTCCTGATGCACAAACATGCAAAACACACACAATTCGCCTCCTACAGTTTCTCGCTGCAGAAGGCCACAAGGCCTCATTGTCTAAATTACAGTTTGTGTTGCCACTGGTTACATTTCTGGGTCACAAAATCTCTGCTGAAGGAAGAGAGCTGGCTCCTGCGCGTGTTGCAGCCATTGTTGCTCTTCCTCTTCCTGGGACAAAGAAGCAACTCATGTCGTTCCTAGGGTTATGCAGTTATTGTCGACATTTTATTACAAACTACGCAGAGCTTGAAACACTACTCCGCGCTGTTTGTCATGAAAAAGGCCTTCAAATGAGCTCTAAATTGACTTGGACACCACCTGCACTGTTCGCATTTGAGACTCTCAAATTACAGTTGCAGAAAGCCCCCACCTTAGGAATTCCTGATCCAACCAGCCTATTTGTGCAGGCGGTGGATGAAAGGGGGGGATGCATGACTTCAGTTTTGTTGCAAAAGCATGGTGACCGCATGAAACCGGTAGCCTACTTCTCATCAAAACTTGATCCAGTTGCTGCAGGACTTCCACTTTGTTTGCGCGCTGTCGCTGCAGCAGAAAAATCTGTATTGGCCAGTAGAGACATTGTGGGGTACTCTGATTTGACCTTGCTTGTACCACACGCTGTCACTCATATTCTAAACGAGCAAAAAACTGCTCACTTGTCTACAGCACGTTGGTTAAGGTACCATACCACCCTCCTTGATATGCCAAATATCACCATACAACGTTGCAACGTCTTGAATCCAGCCACTCTTCTACCTTCACCTATCGAAGGCACACCACATAATTGTCTTGCTGAACTTGAGGTTTTGTGCACACCTCGACCTGACCTGAAACAAGAACCTCTTGAAAAACCTGACTGGGAACTTTTTGTCGACGGTTCTTCATCACGTGACTCTGTCACAGGAACCATTAACAGTGGATACGCTGTTGTCACTTCTACACACACCATTGAAGCTTCCTCCCTACCTCCATGCTCTGCTCAAGCATGTGAACTCATTGCCCTGACTAGAGCTTGTCAACTCTCTGAGAATAAAGCTGTTAACATCTACACAGACTCTAGGTATGCTTTTGGCGTTGTTCATGACTTTGGCGCCCTCTGGAAGCACAGACATTTCTTACGTTCAGATGGACAGCCTATTCTGAACCACAAACTTGTGTCTAACTTACTTGAGGCTATAACTTTGCCTTCACACATCGCTATGATAAAATGTGCTGCACACACACATAACACAGACTCCGTGTCTCTTGGCAACGCTTCTGCTGACGCAGCGGCTAAATTAGCTGCTACAACTCACTCCAGTACATCTTCTTTTCTGTCAGCACATATTGACAACACACCCACAACTGATCCTTTCACGGTCAAAGACATGCAAAAATTAGCCACACCTCTGGAAAAATCTGAATGGAAACGCCTTGGAAGCACTGTCATTGATGAAATATGGGTGGGTCCAAACAACAATCCCTGTCTACCTCGTCATTTCTTTCACTCCTTTGCTGTGTTGACACATGGAAAAGATCATGTGTCCAAAGGGGGGATGGTAAGAGAAATAGACACCCACTGGTTCACTGTAAAATTTTTGAAAACTGCTGAACAACATTGTCAATCATGTCTGATCTGTGCAACTCACAACGTATCTAAGCCTATTAAAACAAAAGCTCCAGGCGCACACAGGACTGTCACTGCACCTTTCCAACACCTGATGATTGATTTTATTGACTTGACACCTGCACAAACAAAAAAATACTGTCTGGTTATGGTAGACATGTTCTCAAAATGGGTTGAAGTTTTTCCAACCAAAAATGCTACAGCTTGCACTGTAGCTAAAATCCTCTTACAGGAAATCATCCCACGATGGGGAATTCCTCAAAGGATCTCTAGTGACAATGGGTCACATTTTGCAAATGAGATCATGAAAGAAATATCAACAACAATGAATTTTGATCTGACTAAACACTGTGCTTACTATCCACAAGCAGGAGGCGCAGTTGAACGTGAAAATGGCACGCTAAAAAATACACTGGCTAAACTTTGTGAGGACACAGGACAGAGTTGGGTGACATGTTTACCTATTGCTGTCATGTATATGCGGATGCGTAGACGTACTAGGTTTAATCTTAGCCCTTTTGAAATCCTTTTTGCTGCACCTCCAAACTTTGGCATTGGTCCAACCACGGATCCAACCAGTGACCTGAAACACTGTGATAACAACATGATGTCTTATTGTATAGAACTAACCAAACATTTAACAGCTATCAGATCTCAGGTCCAAGGAGGACTCCCGACGCCTGCGCAAAAACCATTGCATGATATTTCTCCTGGAGACTTTGTTATGATTAAATGTTTCAGGAGAATACGCTGGAACTCTCCCAGGTGGACGGGACCATTCCAGGTGTTGCTGACCACCCACACGGCTGTGAAGGTGGCTGAAAGAGCAACCTGGGTCCACGCCAACCACTGCAAGCTCTTTAAAGGGACTAAGCCACCAGGAGAAGATCCTCCACGGGAAGTCTAAAAGTGTTCCAAGACACCAACAAAGAAGCAAACAAAAAGAAAAAAACAAATAAAGATCTGGATATCGGTCACTCACAGCTAAGACCTGACTTAGAGTGAGGCAGCAAGTGCAACCAAGGCACCTACGATACCACACCCACTGATCGAGCACTGGCTCACAGTGGTGGCGGCGGGGTACCTAGACCCTCCAACTAGACAAAAACAACCAAAATTTATCCAGATTGTCACTCAGTGAGTCTGGCAACGAGGGAGCTCCACGCCCAGAAAGACACTTAGCCTACGTAAAGGTTAAAGTACCTCTGGCAACGAAAGAAAAGAAGATAACGCTGACCTAAAAGGACTCAAGGTTCTTGCACCACACCGATAACATGTCTAGACCATCCACACCTATGTGGCTTAGACAATCCATTTTTTGTTTCTTTGTAACAATTATAGCCATACTCTTGTTCCTATGTATCTGGTACCTACATCCTGCTAACAAAACCAGATTAAACACTTCTGCACAGTCTAGGAAAACTAGTGACCTTTACACTCTAGACTTTTTCACACTTAGGGAACTCCTAGAGGCAACCGCCCTAATCGTCAATTTAGGCCGGCCCAGTTCAATTTTTGATATACGTGACTACATAAATTAGTCCCGACTACGACACACCCACACACATTGTTTTATATATATATTTTTTTTTATTCATTCTTTCATTGTTCATTTTATGCTTGAATGTTTTTTCTATATCTTTAAGTGTTAGAATTTTGTTTCCTTTGTTTACGCTTGCTACAAATTGGGTCTGTAACCCGCAAAAACAGCACTTAGCCATTTTCTATCTGACACCAATGATGGTTCTGTTGCTAAATCCATTTACTACGTGGAGGCCCAGACTTGATGAAGACATACAGTCAGAGACTGCCCTATTTATATATTCCCATTTGTTTTGACATGTATTTTTTGTCGTTTCTAGGGAAACGAAAGGGGGGAAATGTTAGAGAAAATAAAATAATCATACTTTTTGTTTAATGATAAAATGTTTAATGTTTGAAATTATAAGCTCAAAATGTCTTCAAGATGCCTTCTGGATGAACTTTTGCCAGCTTCAATTCCTAAGCACCTCAGCCTGTAGCAGACGGTTGCAGAAAAACAGAAAACAGGAAAACGCCGCATGAGAGAAAAGTCTTAGTAAGCAGATGCCAAAAGGTGGTCCATTGTTTAAAAAACCGATGTCTAAGTTTTTCAACCAAAAAGGGAAATAACATGTTTTTGAAAGCTTATCTGTGGTACCAACTGTTCGACTAAACTGTCTGATTTAAAAGCCACAAAGAAACAGACTCGTTAACAAGTTGACCTTTGTAAACTGCCTTAGCAAACACTTTTGTTAAACATGTCTATATGATGTATTACCTCCAGAATGTTCGTGTGCTGTACAAAAGTATAAAAGTGTACATCGTTCTTTTTTCACTCAGAACTTCCTTCTCTCTCTGGTCCAGTCTGTATTAAGACTCCTGGCGAGAACGGGTTCTCCTTTGCAGCAAAGAAAATAAATCAGCGCTTGATTTTAAAAGGTGTCCCTGTCTTCAGCTGAATTTTAGACTTCTACGCTCTTTAGAGTCTAATTTTTAAGCTTTCACAATTTGGCGCTGCGAGCAGGGTCCTCTGGGCTTCCGTCCGCCGCGGCGACACCAGGACGACGGCTGATCACCACCTCCAAAACCTCCAAACCGGATTCAGAGAGACGGAGCGTCTGGTTTCGCCAGGGGCGGATCGACCCGGCAGGACCCGGACCGGAGGAAGACAGGCACACCCACGTTTAAGGTAAACAGAATTTAATTATGCATAAATAGGGTAAGTTTTCCTTAAGAAAACCGAAATAGGGTAAGTTTTCCTTAAGAAAAACGATTTAGGGTAAGTTTTCCTTAAGAAAACCGATTTAGGGTAAGTTTTCCTTAAGAAAACCGAATTTAGGGTAGATTCTCCATAAGAGAATTGAAGTCGGCGGCGTCTGAATACAGTTTTTTTTTTTTCTATTTACTTTCGGTTTGAAAATACGGCGGCGTCCGTGCAAACCGAGTCAGCGGCGATCTGACTAAGCTGAATCAGCGGCGTTCTGGTACAGTTTAATTCATGAATTATATGTCTCAGCGGCGTCTGAGGAC
Organism: Nematolebias whitei; assembly: GCF_014905685.2. Taxonomy (NCBI): domain Eukaryota; kingdom Metazoa; phylum Chordata; class Actinopteri; order Cyprinodontiformes; family Rivulidae; genus Nematolebias; species Nematolebias whitei. The sequence continues at coordinate 15,191,961 of NC_056517.1, forward strand.
ATTTCTTGTGTTGTTTAAAAAAGGTTTTGAAAGGTTTACCGCGTGTTGTGCGGAGAAAGAAGGAGGATTGTTTTCTAATATTGTGACGAAGTAAGGAGCGCTCAGAACACACGTTTTTTTTTTGTTTTTTTTTTGTAACTTCATTTATTAGTTTATTATTATTATTTTTTTTTCTCCTCTCTTTTCTTCACCTTTATTTTCCACTCATTTGCAGCTTTCATTTATTATTACTTTTTTTCTCTTCTTCTTATTTAATTTCCACTCATTCATTCATTATTTTTCATTTATTTTCCACTTATTCCTGTGTAGCTTTTATTCATTTATTATTTTCTTTCATTTATTTTCCACTCATTTGCAGCTTTCATTTATTATTTATTTAATTTTCACTCATTCATTTATTATTTTTTCATTTAATTTTTTCATTTATTATTTTTCCATTTATTTTCCACCTATTACGTTTTTTTTT
>NC_056517.1:15192526-15193809 GCF_014905685.2 Nematolebias whitei
GATGTATTACCTCCAGAATGTTCGTGTGCTGTACAAAAGTATAAAAGCGTACATCGTTCTTTTTTCGTTCAGAACTTCCTTCTCTCTCTGGTCCAGTCTGTATTAAGACTCCTGGCGAGAACGGGTTCTCCTTTGCAGCAAAGAAAATAAATCAGCGCTTGATTTTAAAAGGTGTCCCTGTCTTCAGCTGAATTTTAGACTTCTACGTTCTTTAGAGTCTAATTTTTAAGCTTTCACACAAGACCACACAATGCGAGCAAAATCTCAGCTCTAACACTTTTGATTATCCACCTATAGCAATAACGAACTATATTTGTTTTTATTTATTTAGCACTCGTTAAAGTGGGGCACCAGTTGGTCAGTTTACTGACCATCAACAACTTAATTTATATATTCACCCTTTAATAATCAGAATCAGTCACTGAAATAGTAGAATCTGATAATTACAGGGAGTCCCATACCATAACAAATGAGTATTCATCTGAATGAAGAGGCCTAAGTTGTCTTTGAAGTTTTATTACAAAAATAATCAAACTAAGAATCAACAACAATAATAAACAAACAATAATAAAGAGTCAATGTTTAATTATCTTTTCTAAGGCAAAATTGACTCTGTACAGGAATTATTTCAGTTTTACCTATTGACCTTTTGTTTCCAAAAGAACAAAAGCAGTCACAGTCTCACCAAGATTATGCAGACAAATGGCTAAGGTCATTGCAGGAAGCTTACAGTATTGCAAAAGAAAACATGAGAAAAGCAAGTGAAAGAGAACAAAAGTATTACCACCGAAAAGCCTGGAGTTCAGAACTTACCATACCATACCCATACCATTTTATTTATTGAGCACTTAAAACAGCTACAAGGCCAACCAAAGTGCTATACAGACAGAACAACAGACAACACATAAAGCAATATACAAAATGAAGTAGATCAAAAATATAGACATAAAAACGATGCAGACAATAAATATGACGACCAACCAGTGTGGAGCGTACAGGTTCAAAACACAGATCATCTGGTGTTGGACGCTACTGAATAGTAGTGAGTTTTTAAACGAGATTTGAAAACCGAGAGGGAGGGGGCCAGTCTGACAAGCAGAGGTAACTTGTTCCAAAGTCTTGGTCCTGCTACAGAGAAGGTCCTGTCACCTCTGCGCTTAAGACGAGTTCCTGGAACTTTGAGGAGCAACTGGTCCGCTGACCTCAGGGAACGTGGTGGGACATATGGTTGTAGCAGATCAGAGAGATGGTGTGTGTGTGTGGGGGGGGGGGGGGGGGGGGGG
>NC_056517.1:15193909-15217506 GCF_014905685.2 Nematolebias whitei
TTGTTCAGCGATTTGTAGACATACAGGAGTATTTTGAACTGGATTCGAAAGTGAACTGGTAGCCAGTGCAGTGAGGCCAAAACTGGTGTAATGTGCTCTCTTTTGCCTGTACTGGTTAAAAATTGGGCTGCTGCATTCTGGACCAGTTGTAGTCATGCAATGGAGGTCTGGCTGATACCAAACAGGAGTGAATTGCAGTAATCAAGCCTAGATGTAATGAATGCATGTATTACTGTCTTCAGGTTATTTTTGGTCAATATGGGCTTGAGTTTAGACAGCCACCTCAGTTGGAAAAAACATCATTTAACAATCATGTTTACATGATTGTTAAGTTTCAGGGAAGGGTCCATTAACACTCCCAGATTAGATCCCAGATAGAACTTCAATCTGAAGACCATGTACTCATCCAAAACCTATCTGAAACAGGAGGACCTGGAAAGATATGTGCTTATTGGGAAAACAAAACACACATTGTAAAAGAAAGGAGGGGACAAGACAGTCCAGTTTATTTGGTGACACCATTAGATGGTGAAGGGAGGGAAAGAACCCTTCATATAAATATTTTACTACCCTGTCCTTATCTTGTTGATGGACTAGACACTAAAGAGCCAAAAGAGAAACATAACCAAAAGACAAAAGTAAACAGACAAGCATGCCAAACTAAAGACATTATGCAGTAGGATTCTGACAGCTGGATGAGTACTCTGCATGGATTCCTCGTCAAAGCCAGACTACCCACCTCAACCCAAATGCCCCAGTCTTTCAGTGCAGATCGAACCAATCTGCAGTAGAAACACAAACTGGGAGACTTGTACAAGGACAAAGCCAGTTCCAGGATGAGAATGATTCTGCTGAGGTCAATAATGAGGTGGGCGAGAGACATGAGGAAGGAGACATGCAGAACCAAGATACAGGTTAAAATAATGACAGGGACATTGAAGGTCAAGCAGTTGAACTTGAAATGTCTGAGGACACTAATGCTTCGTCAGAGGGTGATCGGGAGGTGGAACAGGAGCGATGTTCCTCAAGAACATGTCGACCAAGATCTATCTTTACATATGATGAGTTAGGGAAACCTAGTTTAATATCTTTAAAGAAACAGGGATTGTAGTTTGAACCATATTTAGTTCCAGTTACAGCTAAAGTTAATTGAAACTGTTTCTTTATTCATTTGGTACAATAATTCAGTTACAGGTGTAGTCAACTAGACCTCCGACATCAATCTGCCTCTGAAGACCTTCAGGGGACAGGAACTGTTATTTCATTGATTTGAATCCAGAAATACAAATTATCTCATCAAGAGACTATTTAATTGTATCCTGAATTAATCAATTGAAAGAACACTCTTCTTTTTTTATTATCATTACTATTTTACAATATCTTGATAATCAAAAGTGTGTTTAGTTCATACCATTTCTAATGTTGAAGTAAACCACTCATTTAAATCAGCTGTGTGAAACAGTATTAATGATTTTTAAACCTCATTAGACTTAGATCATACAAGTTAAATGTATATTTACGAAGTAATTGTGCATTTTACTCTTCTGTCTGAATGAGGAGTGGACTTGATGTCGGTCAAAAGTCAGAGAACAAGTTATGAGAACGAAGTGCCTTGTTTTTAAAATTCTCAGACAGTAAATAAGAAACTGGCACCTGCAAAGTCTGTCATTTCTTCAAAATATTTTCCTGTCTGTACTAACCGTTCTTAAAAACATTTCTGCTGTCTGTTGACTTCTAATAACCCCCTGACATCACTAAAACTCCACCCCTGCTGGTTGTGTCAACCAATCAGGAAGTACCAAGTGACAAGAAGTGGATACCCTTTAAAAGTCAACACTTCTTGGAACTTTTCAGTCTTCCTGGAACTTTAAGTCTGACGAGTCTTCCTGGAACTTTCAGTCTAGGATGAGACTCAGTCTTACTGGAAGACTCAGTCTTACGGTGAGTCGTACAGGAACTTTCAGTTCTTACTGAAAGCCTATTTGGAGTTCTGGCTGGGACTGCAGTCTTGCTAGAATCTTATAGCTGAACTAAATAGCTGATGAATTGGACCATGTGCCAAGGGTCCCTCCATTTCAGCGGAGTCACAGCATGGCTCGCTGTGAACTCAACCCGAGCATTAAATGCTCTCAACTTCTAAGGAAGCTTATTCTATTGAACGGAGTACTTCGTCACGACTTCTGACGATTCCCAGCCACTCTGACCGGAGACGCTGAAAGATGGCGTGAAATGGACCTCTGTACCGGAGCTGATTTATCTTCTGCAAAGGTAACGAGTCGTCATGCGAATCAAGTGTACCGAGGGCTGAGCTGGGGTCGGAGGAAGGGTGCCATTTCTGGTCAACACATCTTCCTTCATCCATCAAAATTCTCCTCTTTAAACTTCTATTCGCCAGTAAATCAAGCTATTTGCCTTCAGAGATGAATTATTCTCCATCAGTAATCCTCTGTTGTCTTGTTATTTGAACTTGCTAAGTTTATTAATCAGAAACAGATCAGCAAATCAATGTGCACATGTTTGATGTAAAATTTTGATTCTGTTAAATAAATGACCGCATTTATTCTGATGGGTCAAAGATAAATTACGTCTCATGTCACTAATTATACACTCCACTCTCAAGTTATCTTGGTTACATGGCAGAAATTTAACTCGAAAAAGAAAGAATCCGTTGTTAATTAAACAATTAATATTCTTTGTGCTTGAACTAGCTTTAAGAATAATTAATTAAGTAGTGTGTCCACAGCGACATACTACACAGGTAAGAGTCATTTTGCAGAAATGTATTTCTAGTGACTAAAGCTACAATTATAAGTCAGTGATGTGTTTACAGAAGAAAGTGTGTTTACAAGGTAACACAAAAGTAGTCTGTAAGAAGTCATAACACATTTTAAAGCATGTTTAATATGAATACATTTATTAATGTGGAATGGTAGATTTAGCCATATGTGACTTGATGGAATTGGGAGGCCTACCAATGTACCAATAATTTAAATTAATACACCGAAGCAGGAATATTAGTAAATTTACTTATCCTGTATACATGCATTTTTAGTAATTTGATATATAGTATTGGTTATTGTTTTGGAGTGCAACACATAACTAAATGGTACTTGAAAGAGTTCAGTGTTAGAAGCTATTGGTAACATTTCATTCATTTAATTTCATTTCATTTATTTATTTCTACAGCGCTTTACACAACCATGGTGATGGTAACCAAAGTGCTTAACAAAAACAGTAATTAAAATGACAAGTTAAAAGCAAGAATAAACACAATAATATAACAAAACAGAACCAGAAATGTCATCACATATTTAAGTACTAAAAGACTGTTGGAATAAAAAAAAAGTCTTAAGCTTTGATTTAAAAGGGCCAAGTTCAATATTTTGACATAGATCAAGTGGGAGCTTATTCCAGAGTCGAAGTGTGGAAGCAGAAGAGGCATGGTCACCCCAGCGTTTATATTTTGTCCTTGGAACAGAGAGCAGGAGCTATCTAACCTCAGAGACCTGGAGCGGGTAGGGAAACTTAACAACTCTCATTTTAAGGAGGAGCGAGGCCATTCAGAGCTTTAAAAACAAACAATAAAAGTTTAAAATCTATTCTAAAACGGCCAGGGAGCCAATGTAGTGAGAATAAAACAGGTGTGATGTGGTCCCGTCTAAGAGTGTTGGTTAAAAGGTGAGCTGCTGCATTTTGAACAAGCTGGAGGCAGCTCAGTGATTCAATTCAATTCAATTCAAAAATACTTTATTAATCCCAGAGGGAAATTGTGTTTTGGTAACTCATTATCCTGGTTTCATTAAAGAGTTGTTATATATGCTGATGGCTGTGGGCAGGAAGGATCTCTTGTTGACTGAGGTACACCAACATACAGAGTGTTACAATAGCCGAGCCTAGAACTGATAAAAGCATGAACAGCCTTCTCCAAGTCTCAACGGTTTAAAAAAGGTTTGGCCTTTTTTAAAAGGTGTAAATAAAAAAATCCAGACCAGACAACAGAGGTGATATGTTTGTCAAAGTGTACCTTATCAAAGGTAACCCCAAGATTTCTCACACTGTCACTGAAGTTAATGTTCCAATTTCCCAGGCCAGTTGCATCCTTGTCACCAAATAAAATCGATTCTGTTTTATTGCCATTTAAAAACAGGAAGTTCTTGTTTAGCCAATGTTTGATTGTAGAGATGCAATCAAAGAGAGAAAGCATTGGGTTACTGGATCCTGGCCTCAATGGTAAATAGATTTTGCAAATTGTCTGCATAAAAATGAAAGTTGACATTGTGCTGTCTTATAATAGATCCAAGTGGGAACATGTACAAGGAAAAGAGCAAAGGGCCCAAAATGGAACCCTGGGGCACCCCCACACAGAAGAGGGGCTGTAGAGGAAGAGGAGCCATTGAGCAAGACAGAGAAGGTTCTGTCAGATAAATAAGATGTGAACCACTTCAGAGCCATGCCACAAATCTCAACAAAATTATGGAGGCAAGACAGAAGGACAGAGTGGTCCACAGTGTCAATGGCCGCTGTAAGGTCAAGAAGCACCAGAACTGCTGGGCACCCAGAATCAACTGACTGAGCTATGTCATTATGAACGCTCAGTGATGCTGATTCTGTGCTATGCTGGGATCTAAAACCTGATTGAAATGTATCCAGTTTAATGTTTTGTTCCCAAAAAAGGCTGAATTTGCATAAAAAACAATTCTTTCTAAAACTTTGGAGAGGAAGGGTAAATTAGAAATAGGCCTAAAATTTGATAAAACCAAGGGATCAAGATTTGTTTTTTTGAGAAGGGGGTGGACCGTTGCATGTTTAAAAGCAGTAGGAATAATTCCAAGGGTCAGGCATGAATTGAAAAAAGGAAGAAGACAAGGACCGACAATATTAAATACCTCTTTCAATAATCTAGTAGGGAGAAAATCAGTGGGGCAGTTAGTGGCTTTAACAGATTTAACTACTTTGACCAAGAGGGAACAAGACACTGGTTCAAATTGCTCGAATAAAGCAGAAACAGCAGAGATAAAAGAAAACCCTGAAACAGAAGTAGCTGGTGTACCTGTGGCTTGTCTGACCGATGCAACTTTATCAATAAAAAAGGAGAGAAAGTTCTCACAGGTGGAGGCTGAGGCATCAGTTAAGACTGAGGTGTGTGGATTTAAAACAGAGTTAATTGTATTAAATAACACCCTGGGACAGTGGCTACTGTTTGTAATAATGTTAGACAGAAATTGTGATTTTGCATCAACAGATTTCTGATACAGAACAAGAGTTCTCCTTAATAAAACCAAAGAATCATGTGTCCTGTCATGCGTCCACTGTATTTCACTGTATTTACATTGCATCCTGAGTTCACATACAGTAGGATTTCTCAGCCAAGGCTCAGCTCTGGATTTAGGGTGTCTGAACTTGACTGGAGCAATAGAGTCCAGGATTCCAGTGCAGGTTTCAGAAAACAGTGACAAGAAATCTTTGGGACACAGAGGAACATCAGGCCCAACTGAATAAAACTGTGAGTTCATAAAAGCAATAGTAAATTGTCTGGCACTGGCTGAGGTAAGAAAGCGGTGATGACAACCCGCAGTTAGAGGCCTCCTGTTCGGGTGGGGGAAAAAAAAATAGGGAAATGATCCGAGATGGCAGACTCCGAAATTTCACAGTGAGAAATGGACAGTCCATGAGAAATAATAAGGTCCAGAGTATGGCCGAGATGATGTATTGATGCTTTTACTGATTGTGTTAAATTAAAAGAGGCTAAAAGTCTTAAAAACTCAGAAGCCAGTGAGTCAGTGGGTCAACAAACATGAATATTAAAATCACCACAAATAAAAACACTAACATAGTTGGAAATAATATCAGCAAGGAATTCAGAGAATTATTGAATGAATTCCTTATAAGGAATTCATTGGTATTGAAACATTGACATTGAAAGTCAGTAGCTCAGGAGCACCACAGGGGACTGTACTCTCACCATTCTTTTTCACTCTGTACACCTCAGATTTCCAGTATAAAACAGACTCCTGTCATCTGCAGAAATATTCTGATGACTTTGCAGTAGTCGGGTGTATCAGAGGTGGACAAGAAGGTGAGTACAGGGAACTGGTGGACTGCTTTGTGGCATGGTGTGGAAACAATCATCTCATCTTAAATGTGAACAAAACAAAGGAGATGATTGTAAATTTCAGGAAAACAGGAACAGGTCCAGCCCTATTTCCATCATGGGAGAAGAAGTGGAGGTGGTGGAGAAGTATAAATACCTTGGAGTTCACCTGGACAACAGACTGGCTTGGAAATGCAACAGTGAAGCTGTCTACAAGAAGGGACAGAGCAGACTGTTCTTCTTGAGGAAGCTGAAGTCCTTCAACATTTGCAGAAATATGCTGCATATCTTCTATAAGTCTGTTGTAGAGAGCGCTATCTCTTCTGCCATCATCTGCTGGGGTAGCTGCACCAGAGCAAGTGACTTTAAAAATATCAACAAGCTCTTAAAGAAGGCTGGCTCAGTTCTGGGGACTCCTCTAGAACCTTTGGAGATGATTGTTCAAAGAAGGATTCTTCATAAAATGAAGAAGATCATAGACAACCCTCAGCATCCTCATCATCAGACTGTCATACAACAGCAAAGTGTCTTCAGTCAGAGGTTTCTTCAAATCCGTTGTAGGACAGACCGCTACAAGAGATCCTTCCTGCCCACAGCCATCAGCATCTATAACAACTCATTAATGAAACTAGGATGATGAGTTACCACAACATATATCTAAAAAAGTTAAATCTGGTCCTCTGGACATTCAAAAAAACAAAACAAAGCAAAACAACAAAAAAATGTAGAAACGTTTCGTCTCTCATCCAAGAGACTTCCTCAGTCTGATGTGCTGAATTCAGCTCAGTCTCTTAAAAGAGACTGAGCTGAATACATGAATATAGGAAGATGTATTTGCGATTCAACCTCAGATGTCGACAAAGTGGCATCATTCCCAAGAGCCTGGAACTAAAATCTTCGGTCAGCGGGCACCGGGCAAGCAAGATCCTTCAGAAGGCACAAACCCAGCTGCTGAATGAACGGGTGAGACAGACCAATTTTACTATTGATGCCTTGAAGGCCAAGGAAAAGTGCATTAAACAAAAACTAACAACATGCCTAGATCAGACCACACTTCAGCAAGTGATGGACTATACAGATCAGGCACGCTTAGCACAGCATGTCAAGTCCAAGACTCGACAACAAAACAAGTTTAACGTACTAATAGCTCATCAACACCATCACTATTTCAATAACAACACATTCAGTGTAGGACAACACTCCAGTAGTCAATTACAAGCCAGGGAGACAGAAAAGTGGGTGAAGAATTTATCTGACAGACAGCTCACCCAGCCAGAGCCAGAGATTCTTGCCAAGGGACTGAACTTTGCGGTTGCACCAAGTAGAATTCCTCTGGTGGAGATGATCACAGCTACTGAGTCAGCCATCCGCAACAACAAAATTAAAGAGGCTGAAAGAACAGCTCAGAATCAAAGTTCCAGCCTGCCTCAGCAATGCCAAACCACCACCTTCCAACATCAATAGAGAGGAGAGGGACGCACTCACCACTCTTAGTAAGGACAAAAACATCATCATTCTCCCAGCAGACAAAGGAAGGTGTACAGTGATTTTGAATCAGAAAGACTATCATGAGAAAGTTATGACACTCCTTAGTGACTTAAACACTTATGAACCTCTGAAAAGAGATCCAGGAAGTGGTTACAAGAAGAATTTGATAGATTGCCTGAACATTTTGGAACAGGACAAGGCTATTGACCGTTTTCTGTACCACAGACTGTACCCAGGGGAGGCCACACCTAGTCTGTATGGTTTACCTAAAATCCACAAACAAGGTGTACCTTTAAGACCAATCGTTAGCATGATTAACTCTGTCACTTACAATGTTTCCAAATGTCTGGCGTCTGTACTCATCCCTTTAGTTGGCAGCTCAGAACACCACATACAGAACACCATGGACTTTGTGGATAAGGTGAGGGATGTCATCATGGAGACTGATGAAACAATGGTCTCTTTTGATGTCACATCACTCTTTACGTGCATTCCTGTTGATGATGCAGTAGAGGTGGTCAGTTTAAAATTAAAATCAGACACCACTCTGAGCAGCAGGACCACGCTTTCCACAGAACAACTGTGTCAACTCTTGAGACTGTGCCTGCAGTCAACCTACTTCACATATGGGGAGCAATATTATAGGCAGAAAGATGGGTGTGCTATGGGGTCTCCAGTATCTCCTATTGTTGCCAACCTGTACATGGAGGAGGTAGAAAAGAGAGCCTTGACGTCCTTTTCAGGGACACTACCAAGTCATTGGTTCAGGTATGTTGACGACACCTGGGTTAAAATTAAATCTCAGGAAGTCCAACATTTTACTGACCACATCAACTCTGTGGATAAATACATCAAGTTCACACGAGAAGATGAAAAAAATGGCAAGTTGGCTTTCTTGGACTGTGAGGTCTCAGGCTCTGATAGAGGACATTTGCAAACTGAGGTGTACCACAAACCCACCCACACAGAGCAGTATTTGCAGTTTGACTCCCATCACCCTTTGGAGCACAAGTTAGGAGTCATCAGGACTCTGTATCACAGAGCAGACAGCGTCCCCACTAGCTCAGGAGCCAGGCAGAAGGAGAAATCCCACACAAGACAGGCTCTAGAGCAATGTGGATATCCTAACTGGGCCTTCCTGAAAGCAGAGAAGAAACCCAAATAGGACTCCAGTCAGCCAACAGGTGAAAAGGAGGAACCCAGACCAGTGGTCATTCCATATGTTGAGGGAGTATCAGAGAAACTGAGACGTTTATTTTCTAAACATAACATCCCAGTGGCTTTTAAACCCCAAAATACATTAGGGCAAAGACTAGTTCATCCCAAAGATCCAGTCCCCCGGTACAAACAGAGTAATGTTGTGTATGCTGTTTAGTGTCAGGAGGGCTGTGATCAGTCTTACATTGGGGAAACAAAACAGCCACTGGCCAAAAGGATGGCCCAGCACAGAAGATCAACATCATCAGGCCAGGACTCTGCGGTCTACACTCATCTCCAGGCCAGCGGTCACTCTTTCAGGGATGAAGATGTGCACATCCTGGATAGAGAGGAACGATGGTTTGAGAGAGGAGTAAAGGAGGCCATCTTTGTGAAAAGAAATTGTCCATCGTTAAACAGGGGTGGAGGCCTACGTGTTCAATCGTCCCCCTCTTACAATGCTGTGATTGCTAGTATCACTCAGCCCTCTGTGAATAGTAAACAGCCATCAGTGTGCTAATGATCCATTGTTAGGCTGATGGTCCTTCTTGAGCACGTGATCAGCTGGTTTTGGTTGTCAGCAGCAAAACTGGTTGATCCACTCTGAGAAGGTGTTATTTAAGAGACTGAGCTGAATACAGCACCTCAGACTGAGGAAGTCTCTCGGATGAGAGACGAAACGTTTCTACATTTTTGTTTTGTTTTGCTTTGTTTTGTTTTTTTGAATGTCCAGAGGATTAGATTGAACTTTTTTAGATTTTTCTACCTGGATTATTGAGCATGCATCAGGATATATCATCGCACAACTAATGCACATCCACGAGCAACAAACAAATGTATTCACATTAACTCAGTCTAAAACATTCACATTCTGCTTTCTTTTCAACAACCTCCTGAGTCAAACCCACAGCTATTCTTCACAGGCATAAGCATAATTCATATGTAACTTCAACATATGGTGAAAACAAACATTTGAGAGAGGTTTCAAAGGATACTGAAGAATCTTTGGAATATGTTAGTGATATTAGTTAGTTATTGTGATTAGTTCTTCTCTGCTGCATGTTCTACATCCTTTAACCTGTTGGGTAAAATGGTAATCTCATGCGCGGGGAAAGAAATCCTTCCCTTGGTTAACACATCATTGTCAACACTGTACTGTAACATTAAACATTCAATCAACATTAAACAATTAATCAGCTGTAAAAAAGGGAAAATGTTTAAACCACTAAATTAGTTCAGGTTGTCCGTCACAGCTCTGGAGTCATGTGCCTGTAAAGTGTAGGTTCCCCCATTCAAATATAACATTTAAAACAGTTTTTTTCTGTAGACGTCATATTCCTTTGCAGACGTGACAGATCATCAGAAGTCCATTAGAAGCAGATTTAACCTGTAAACGAAGAATAATAAAGAGTCAACACTATGTTTACCTATATGACTCAAAATGAGTCTCACATGTCCTACTAATTTTTTTTACAGAAAATGATGTTCGAACTAACCCAAATGTTCAGACCAAGAGGTGGGTCCAACAGGAACCTTGTTGATCAATTATTATCTAGCAACCTGTTATGAGACACCGCTGTTGTAGTGTTATTAAATATGTAGGTGTTTGTAATTACTGTTTTCAGCTCTCATCATTGTATGAACAGTTAAAACTTTAATCTAATTTGTATGTTTTATGTTTAGCTTTAATGCACCAAAATTATTTTCTGTTGTATTGTCCTCATTTCTCCCCCACCCCCTTTATGAAACAGAAGGCAATCACAAATCTTCCTGTTTCAAAAAATGTGAATGTTCATAACATGAACGCTACAAATCCTGGTTGAAGCTCACAAACACTCTTCCAACTCCGTCCGTACATCACACGGTAAACAACCTATAGGCAAACTCAAGGATAAGGTGCAACGTCAAGATAGGAACAAATCTAACAACGCCAAAATGTCATCCAGGCATGGACTAGTGCAGGTGTATAAACTACATCACCCAACAACAACAAAAAAAATACAGTCTAACATCCGACCTACACGTCTGAGTCCAGGTCAAACATAATCATTTACAGTACACATTTCACAGAACAGTGAAGCCACAATTGCCTGTTGATACTGTCAGTGCAGTCGTGCAAAGAAAATGTTTTCTCAACATGGATGCCTGGTCAAATAAGGTGAATTAAGTGAAAACGAGATTTACATCCCCAAAAGCAAATGCAAACAGGTGTCCACGCAGGTGTATCATGGAAAACCACCAAATTGCACCGCTCTAACGCAATGTCATGGTGGAAAAAACAAAACAAACAAACAAAAAAATAAAAATACAAATGTACTTAATCGAAGAGTAATCGGAAAAGGTAGGTAATCTAGCAACCCATCAGAAGTACGGCTCTGCAGGTCTAAAGATCATATGTCAGTCAGATCTGTCCTCTGTGTGATACTGCCATAGATGTTTGAAGGAATTAATGCATGAGTGTGTGTTTATGTCACAGCAAAGACAGAATTGATCATGAAACTGAAATTATTGCATCACCATCCTGAAGATCAGATGTTCGGCCGACACGTCACCCAGGCTGCAGTGTTCGTTAGTGACTTTTAACAGCTTGACCACTGCTGTCACGTCATTCTCTAGCCCCCCTTATTCTGGATATTGTCAATAAACCTGGTGTCTGAAGTGATGATGCATGGCAGACGACCAGCTTTAATAAAGGTGAAGCCTGATCAAAGTTCTTCTCAGCAGCTGAAAACAGAAGGACTGAACTCCTGCTTTAAATCAAGCAAAACATAATAATGAGTAATCAAAAATGTTTTACTGTTTTACTAATAATCAACAAGTAATCAACTAATGAAATTATTGATTGTTAAGAATTGTATAATCCATTGTATGATTGTGTGATTTACTTTTACTTGTGAAGTGTTGAAGTTAAAGAGCAGTTCTGAGGCCTCATGTAACAGTGAACAAGTCCGGACATGCCCGTCTAGGACAGGCCTGGGCTTGCCTCGAGCAGTAGAAAGAGAACAAGAAGTCATGGAGTTCAAACTCAACTCATCTCATGATGACGCATTTTTGAGCAAAACAAAGTTCTGGAAAGCACCAGAAAACTGGTCTGAACCGGTTGAGGTGCAAAACAGCAGACAAGTTACTGGAAAAGAGATGATGTAATTTTCCAAAACCCCTCCTTAAGAGGAGGAGGGAAAAAGAGGTCTTTAAATACAGACTGAACGGATAGAACTTGGTCAATGCTGAGTCAAAGCTGAACTGGAGAGCCGAGCAGAGGGAATCACAGGCAAGAGGCAGCTCGACGGATCAGAAGGAGCCCAAAAAGGAGTTGGATTTTACCAGTCTTGAGACGATGATGGAAGTTAATTCTTTTCTTCACTGAGATGGGATTGGATTTAAGCTTTCGTTCATCAACACTTAAACTGGACAAGCTTCCTTCTTCTATTAATAGCTTGACCTGGGCCCGTCCAAAATTCTGATTTCTCTAATTTGGAATAGCTGCGCTTGCCTTCGAGGATCGGCCGGTACCTCTCTCCTAGGGGACTGGAAATATGCCCTTACCATCACAGTGACTCACTAAGGGTCGCCTTAGAATCATGGTAAGCGGACGACCTCATTCTTACCCTGCTCTGATTAAATTGTTTCATCAAATTGGAAGATCAGCATACAGGATAAATTTAGGAGTACTAAATTGGTTACTGGTGAGACTTGCTCGAAGGTGCTTCTGGTTCATGAGGGAGTTGAGGGAGAACATCTTTTGGCTTGATTTGTGAAAGGTCTATGTGAAGGCAGTATCTATAAATCCTCAAGGGCTCTTGAGATTTAGAATTCCTCAGATGGTAGTCATCGCCTCACTTAAGGAAGAAAGTGTATCCTATGTACTCATGAAATTTAATCATTATAAAATTGTGCCTGATGCTGTATCCCCTGCCAAACTATTGATTAAAGCAACGCAAAATGAATAATTCTGGACTATTATTTCACCCTTAATGAACAAAAACATGGTAATGCTTGGTTCACTTAACAACACCAATAATAGGAGGTTTTTGTAAAGGTTTCCTAGTAGATGAGAGACAACACCCTTGTGCCCATTTCCAGGGCCCTAAAAATTACCAGAAAAGTTAACAATTGTAACGCTAAATTAAGAGGTGAGCGGCCACAACGCGAGTTTCTCTGGACCAGAAGATCCATCCCTGCTGCTTGGAGGTTCGAGGTAACAGAGTGAGATCAGGGTGTGACTCACGGATTTAAGGTCGTTAATATTCTGGATGAATCACCTCGTCGCAGTCTTAATGAGGCTACTTTAGACAGCTACAGGTAATACCACGGCGCTGAAGTAAGCTTCCGGACCCCTTGGAGGAGAGGCTGCAAGCAAAGGTGCTTATCGCTACTTCCAGTGGTTACCTTTGCTTATCGGAAAGCAAACAATATATATTTCAAAAGTCCATCTGTGTCCAGCTCCACAGTTGTATAGACAGAAAGACTTGACTTGAGGTGGTCGAGAAGAAGTCCAGGTCCCCAACTGGACAACGTTTCACATAGCTCAGGTATGACTCATTTCAGCTTGTAGCTTAGCTGAACATGATGTCTGTCAGTCCACATGGCTGAGGCAGCGCAGTTCATTTAATGAAGACGCTGTCATGAGTTTTCATCAAAGTCACAGTTGTTAGTAGACCTGGATTCAGCACCAACCTTACATGTGATAACTTCAGTAATGGCGATTCAAAACCAGAGTTTCAAGATGCAAAGTGTGCAATGCTATTATTGAGTCTAAACACGCCATGAGGTGTGATGGACCTAGTGTAGATTGTGTATTATGCAGGGGTTGCCAGAGTCACCTCTAGATCCAAGAACCCTCTGTGATAAGCCTGTAGAAAGAGAAATAAACATTAGAAGCAAATATAAGTAAACACTAATGAAAATTAATTAGTTGTTAACAAAGTGTTAACGACTAATTAGAACACCTGCCACATTTTACTAACCGAAGATGCTAAAGTTGTAGTCCCCAGAACAGCGTTTAAAACAATCCACATAATTTTTCATTGTCATGTACCCTTTATTTATATAAGTAGTCTCAATGAGCCACGAGAACTCATTTTCAAGAAAGACCTGTTTTAGGGAGCAGATGGGGGTTAAGGGCCTTGCTTATTGGGCCCAGAGTGGGGTGAATGAGGGTGGGGGCAGGTGTGGGTGCTTCACCTACCTCACCCACATTTTTGATGTTGTCGGTACCGGGGCTTGAACTGGCAAAGTGAAAACACCCAAGTAAAGTAAGTCTTCCATACTAAGTCATGAACATCGTAAAACTACCCTCAGAACTCTAGCCGTACAACAACAAACTCCCCACACCTGTCAGAAGTGAAAAGGTTCCCTCCTGGGCAATATCAGGCAGGTCAGAGGGCCAAAGAAGTTGATAAAATGTAAGCACTCCCTGCTGAAAAAGAAATCCGAACCCCTCCAAAGCATCAGACTAGTGTGAAAACCTGAATATGGTTCAAGTCATATGAAAAATATATATCTAAAAGACACTAAGGGCCCCCACAACTGTGAAATACCACTGCACAGGCTGTGTGAGTACCTGTCAGACACCGAAAAGCAGAAAACTGAAACTACACAGATACACACTTAATGTAGGCTATAATGAATATGTGAAATATGTCATTAAATACTGTCCCCACCCCACCTGGCTGAATGTAGATGAGATCTGGAATGTAACCTCAAATAAAGCATCTGGATGATTGTCAAGCGTCCTGCAACACATACGATATTATTATGTCAACGTGTCCATAGAACCCCACCTCTAAAGATCTGAACGGTCCCTTTAACCCTGAGACTGTAAAGCACATTTTATATCTGTAGAAATACACTATTGTGAGGAATATAATATAGTGTCCAACGAACTACCATTTCGATTATTCTACTATAATTCTAACATCTGATTAGCTTAACTAGCAACCAAACAGTGTGGCTGGTCGGCCAGGCATCAGAAAGGATCAAGTCTGCCCATCTGTCTGTAGTCCTTGAAGTGACCTGCAATAACCACAGCTCATCCCTCCAGCATTTCATGAACAAACACATGAAAACCTGAAGAAAAACATCATATAAACAGGTAAGACAGACAGCAAAAAAAATGAGGAAACGTAAAAACAATATTGATTTCCTGGTAAAGTTAATCCATAACCATCCCTGTATAAGTTATGTGCTCAGAAATAAAAGTAGATGGTTGCCACGTGAGACCTCAGGGCGTCCTGTGAGAGTACCACGTGAAAACAAGACAGATGTGGAATGTGTCCTGTGTCTTGCAATCAGTCGAACAAAAGATAAGCAGATACAGATTAGTTTTCACACAGAAAAACAATAAACCGTGAAAGATTTATGACAAGTTCCTTGACAAGACCTAAGCAATTATAAGGTATCATTGAAACTGCAAGGATGAACAGGTTATCTGTTTCTCAGGAAAACGTACAGGTCTAAACTCCCCCTAAATGCAGACATTCTTTATTGTTGTAGAACTTTCATGAACACGTGATGCCATATTGCACACTAAATAAACGGGAAGCCCTAAAACCTTTTTTGTTTAAGTATAATCTATATCAAAGATAGACTGTGATTGCATTGATAACACTCAATTCTATTTATCTTTATCTAGGTCAGTTGATGTTGCAATATATTTTCTGAACATTAAGAGCTTCGCAAACAGATATTTGCTCCACAAGATGGCAACATACTTGGAAATCCACAGAATATTGGCTTATTTGCATGGCGTCCATCTCTAAATCAAGCTTATTACGTGTATTTGATGGCAGTTTGCTTTCACTGATGTGTATTAAGTTTTTTATGATAAAGGTCACGGATGCTGCTCAGTAGAGCACTCATTCATGACATTTATCATTTTTACTGTCAGTCAGACTTACATATGCATAACGCCTTGACAGGTTATCCATACCATTAGCAGGAGACATAGAGACAACAGACAACAAAGACAAGGCTGTCATGCTAGAGAGAGGGCAATATTTTTATGGGGAAAAGAAAAAGGAAGGGGATCACAAAGTGACAAGAAGAGAATTGAAGCTCAGCGCCGGGATTTGTCTAACACTTTCCTGATGTTGTCCTTGAATGCTCCCATTATCCTCTTCAGAGCGGATGATTTTTTATTTATTTTTAATTTTATTTCAGTCTTGGGATTGATATTTATATATTTGTTTGTACCTCCACTGGTGCCCAAGAGGGAAGCTGTGAAGTACATCACATTAACTGTATTGACACGCAGCTCACCAAGCTCATGAGCCAAGCTTGGTGAGCTTGACAGCTCACCAAGAACATTGCCTCTGCTTTTGATGGGAGTTTAAGTAGGACATCATTGGGAGACTTATGGAGAAACACTCTCATGGGATCAATAGATTAGAGCTCTGAGTAATCTTACTAAGCAAGACAGTAAGTCTTATTAGAAAAGAAAAAAAAACTCCAGTGATATCACCAACGTACAGTATGCTGTGCCATCACTCCTCTCTGCCCTCAAACTGTAATTATATGTTACTCTAATATAGGGCATGAACTTAGTGTGCACAACTTTGACATATTTTTCTCATGTTTTATATGGAAGGGCTCTTAGGTTTTAAGAAATTTAAGAAAACATTTTTATATGATGTGTTATTGTTGCTTTATTGCTGCTTTATTTTGATATTTTATATTTTACCAACCTGCATTTCAAAGATTTTAGACAGTGTCAAATGATCTGTTAGCACTTGAATTAAGTGTAGGAAATTACTCCCAGCCACTACTGAAACTGAGCAAGATATTTGTAAAATGGACTGAGCTACAGCCGTTTCTCATTTCCTAGTGTCAACTGGCTCTGGTCTAATTAAAATATGTTGTGTAATTCACAATATTTATATGACTGCTGTTTATTGGTCGCAAGCATTAAAAGCATGTGAAACATAATAAAGCCCTTGTTGTAACAGTTAAAAATGACAATCTTGCACCAAATCTGATATTTTATTTTATTTTATGGTTTCATTTAAATCATGTATACTAAAAAAAAAAACGTAGTCATATCTTATGTTTTGCTAAAGTTACACATGAAAATTGAGCTTTTTAAAAAAATTGAAGTTCATCAAGAAGTTACATCAGAAATATAAAATTTTAAATTTGACTCTGATTTAGACTAAATTCAAAATGACCAAACTTATAATTTAACATTGTTAGGAAGGGAATGTTTGTGTTCTCGTCTGTCTGTTTATGTGAAAGCGTTGGTTATGTACTATAACCCCAGATTCTATGCGTATAGGCGCAGCCCTTTAAGGCTATCACTAGTGGGTTTATCCCCTTTGTGCGCAGCGCAGTACTGAAAAACTTTAGTCCACGCCCACCTGCTGTGTGCGCCTCACCCCCAGTCCATATAAATTACGGTGAGACCAGGTAATCGGCTCCCAAATAGCATTTTTCTTCAGCCATTTAGGAACCAGTGAGGCCCAGAGCTTAAAGGGTTGCACCTATACTCATAGAATCTGGGGTTACAGTACGTAACCAACATTCTATTTTGTATAGGCTTTGCCCTTTAAGGCTATTGCTAGTGGGTTAAAGGTGTAGCAGGATGTAGTCTATGCCTCACTGGGTCCATTCAAACATAATATGAAGCACCCGCTTGCAACAAAAAACATTTTATCACTCAGCCTTCTGTGTGCGTAATTACGCCCTGTGTAATTGTGTGCTCCATGCACAGGAGTGCCCCGGAGAAAAAAGTCTCCGATGGGGAAAAAGGAAGGCTGAAACACAGTCCTGCTGCTGAGAATGGAAACAACAGAGTTTACAAATTGTAACAGTGTAACGATGAACAGAGCAGGTCAACAGCTCTTCAATATGAACTGAATAGTAACAAAATGAACTGATTGGTAACAGCAGTCATGAACTGACAAGTAACAATAAAAAACAGCAGTCATATAGTTGTGATTGATAATACATGTTTCACACTGTAATTGCATGCAATCAGATGTAAGCTTAAAACAAAGCTCCATGAAACAAATAAAAATCATTCTGTTAGAACCCTGAGAACAGAATGAGTCATGGAGAAGGCAGAAACATCATGTAGATAAAAACAAATAAATGGACAAAGCAGTGACCAAGTGGCCCCCGTACAAATGTCCTCCACTGTCATCCCTCCATGCAAAGCTGTAAAGGATGAAATCCCTCTGGTGGAATGAGCTCTGAGATTCTCTGGAGGATCCAGCCCTGATGATCTGTAAGCTTCAGAAATAGCCTCACACAGCCAGTGTGAGAGGCGCTGAGTGGATAAAGGGCGACCTGCGGAGCTGTCTCTGTAATGCACAAACAGACGCTGAGAGTGGCGCAGTGGGGCAGTGCGTGCTATGTAGCATGCAAGCACGTGCACAGGACAGAGGGGGTGATATGATGTTTCCTCCTCTGAATTGTGAGGAGGAGGATAAAAACAATCCAAGTTTATCTTTCTTGATTTAAATGAACTTTTGAAGTTTTTTGGGGTGAAAAGCTGCGTTAGGTCTCAGTACAGCTGGGCTGCCGTCAGCTTGAATCCTGAGGCATGAAGGAGCAACAGAGAGCGCAGGTAAATCGCTCACTCTCTTTGCTGATGTCAAACAGTAAGGGTGTTTTAAGTGACAGAAATTTAAGTGAAACCTGATCTAAAGGCTCAAAGGGAGCTTTGATCAGAGCGTGCAGGACCATCGTTAAGTCCCACTGTGGAACAAGTGGACGTGACACAGGTCTGTGTCTCCATACACCTTTCAGAAAATGCTTCATCAGCAGGTGATTAAAAACTGTTCTTTCACCGAAACCCTCGTGACAGGAAGAAATAGCTGCAGCATAAGTCTTAATTGTGCTGAACGCTAGATTTCTGTACATCAGCTGCTGCAGAAAAAACAGCACGCCACCTAGTGGACATGAGATGGCCTCTCTATCTTTCTCCATGCACCAGTGCTGAAAAGCTGTTCACTTTGATGTGTACAGTGCTGTGGTGGAAGCGGCTCGTGCGTCTTGGATTGTGCGCACCACATCTTGTGAGAGGCCCATCTTTTCTAAGCGGATCCGCTCAGTGGCCAGACCCAAAGGTACTGGCCTATTTCTGGGTAATTCCTGATCATTCTTCCCGCCTAGAGGAGAATATCCTCCTTCCACGGCAGTTTCCACGGCCGTCCCGATAACATACATTGCAGATTTGGGAACCACGGGGTGCTCACGCGCTCGGGAACTACAAGGATGACTGACAGTTCTTCCACCCGCACTCAGTTCAGAGTCCATGATATTAGAGGGACAGGAGGAAATGCGTAAAGGAGCATTTTTGGCCATGGACTGTGGGCAAAAACATCCACTCCTAGCGGTGGGTCGTCCCGTGGGCTCAGTGAGAACCATAATTGACACTGGACATTCTACCATGTGGCGAACAGATCCACTGCTGCTCGGCCGAACCTGCTCCAAATCCAAGAGATCAACTCAGGATGGAGGTTCCAGTCTCCATGGCGAGGACTGTCCCTCGACATTATGTCTGCTTTCCTGTTCAGGACGCCGGGAATGTATACTGCTCTGATGGAGAGCAGGTTTATGCACGCCCAACACAGCAGCTGTCTCGCGATGCGTAACAGTTTGGCTGAGCACATGCCTCCCTGCCGGTTTATGTAAGCTGCATTAACTCTGTTGTCTGTGTAGATCAGATCATGTTGATTCCACAACAGGGAAGCAAAATGCTGAATCACATTCCAGACTGTGAGACATTCCAAGACGTTTACGTAAGACGACGTGTGGGCTGGCCACTGCGCCCCTTACCGCTTGGGACAGACACATTCCTCCCCAGCCTGACAGGGACGCGTCTGTGAAAACCGAGATGTGTGACGTAGGCCTGCTGATAAGAACTCCCTCTGACAAAATGAGGGGGTTTCCCCAGTGATTCAGATTGGTTGTCACGGAGGGGGGCACAGAGATCATCCACCTCTTCTGACACACCGGATCTATGCGCAGGCGGGTGAACCATCTCTGAAAGTGTCTCATGTGAAGTAAGCCCAGCGGAACCACAGCATGGGCTGATGACATCATTCGCAAAAGTCTCATGACCAAGAAAGCTGTTACTACACTGCGGGGTTTGACACGGCGGAGCTGAGCTGACAGAGCTTCAGCTCTCGGCTGTGATAAGCAGGCTCTCATTGTGACTGAACTTAGCTCCACTCCCAGATAAACGATCATTTGGGACGGGAGAACCGAACTCTTCCCAGTTTATAGAAAACCCCAGGTTTAGCAGGTGTGACGTTAACATATTGGTTTGTACAGCCGCTTCTTGTCTGGATCGAGTTAACACGCAGCAGGTCGTCCAGATAAAAAAGAATTCTCATTCCTGGTAAACCAATTGTTCTTGTGAACGTTGTCCAACAGCTGTTTGGTTGTCAGCATGTGGAATTGTCTCTCCATGATCGATTTGTTGAACATGGACAAGTCGAGAATGGGTCTCATCTCTCCAGTTTTTTTCGGGACCAGGTAGTAAGGTGAGTAAAACCCTGTGTTTTCCTGATCGTTGGGAACCCTGGAAATTATGTTTGTTATCAGTAGTTCCTGAACTTCTGAGTGGAGAGACATGTTCTGTTCTGTAGATGACAGAACCATCTCTATAATTCCTCTGAACGGTGGGGGTTGAGCTGTAAACTGCAGCGTGTAACCCCTGCTGATCAGACGGTCCATCTATCTGTCCAGGGAACACACTCGCTACTACTCTGCGTAACGCTTGGGGAGCGAGCACGCATTTTTGTGTTGTGTCAGGTTTTTTACAGACGTCAGCCAAGTTAAAGCCCTCACCGCCATCACCCACTCCGGAGATTCTCCTGGAGTGACCCAAGGGAGGTTCCCACAGAAAGGGCCATGAAAGAGCCTCTGTGCTGCGCTCAGGCTGCGGGCTCACGTTAGAGTTGTTGTGAGCTGACGCGCACTGAGGGGAGGCGTGAGCGCTTTTAGAGATGAGACACCGTTTGGATGGAGGCTGCAGTTGTCGTGGAGAAACATGTTTACTCCCGCTGCGGTCAGAAATGTCAGAAAACAACACGGGCTCTAGCTGAGAGTGAGGGTTTTTACCGGACTCAGTCTGCTGAAAAAAATTGTTTTTAGCTGATGTGTCAGGCGAGTATTTTGTGTGATTTCCCAAGCTGCGGTGTCTTTTAAAACCCTGTTTTGAGGTTACGGGCTCGTTTAGTGTGGGGAATGTGTGAAAAGAGGCCGCTGTGAGATCATTCGATCTGACGGTCAGGCTGGAATCAATCAGAAGAAACCTTACTCTCTGAATGATGTTTTTGTTTTATTTTAAAACATAATTCATCATGTACACACACATTCCCCACAAGGAGTCATTTTTTGTGTTGTCTCCTCCGTGGACCCTGCGGCTGATTTGTCCAGGGTGGCGCTTGTTGACGGTCTCTCGGGAAGTGCTGAGTTGCTGATTGGCACGCCGGGAAGGGCTGTTCTCTGCCAGGAGGGGCCGGTTGAGGAGCGGGGCGAGGACTCGCTGATGTAGCTGTGGAGCATCTCTGCTGCTGTTGCTGGCCATGGTGATCCCTCCAGCGGGCGGGGGTGGGAGGAGGGCTGCGGATTCATCAGGTGGCGCACAGTCTCTGACACCTCCTCGGACTTCTTGCATTTTTCGAGCATAGCCTTGAAGTTGGCCCCTAACAGCGCGTCCATCGTGATGGGGCCCTCCAGCAGGTCCCTCTGCAGCTTCTCCGGCAGGGATGGAGAGAGATAGAGCCAGGTGGACCTCTGGATCATCGTCATCCAGGCAGTGATGCGAGACAGGCAGAACGCAGAGGTGGCGCACATGTTTAGAATGACGTCAGCCACCTTGCAGATTGAGCTCTTCGTCTCCTTAGGCAGGTCTGTGTCCTCCAGCATCTTCGAAATGCTGTAAGCCAGCAGGGTGACTTTGTTGTTCGCCACGGCCGCCTGAAAAGAACACTGGTGGGCTCGGTTGGAGAGTGACATCACCGTCTGGTCGTATTTCCCTAGAGGGACAGGTCGTTGGTCCAACCTGGAAACTTTTGCCCCAAGTGCCTCCACCAGGCTTGGCTCTTGGGGGGAACCGAGGGAAAACTCCGCTCAGTAAACCCCTCCACTCTGGTGATGGGAGCGAAGGTGGAGACGGGTGCCTTCAGCTTACCAGGTCCGGCTGCAGCATTGTTCCAGTAGGATGGCACTGCTGGGAAACGAGGCCAGATGGGGTCAGGGTAGCGAGCCGGGGTGGAGCCAAACCTTCCTGCTAGATCATCTGATCTGGGCAGGGGGAGGAGAGGGACAAAAAGTCCCTTTGTGTCAGCTGCCTCCTGGATTATGCTGGGCAGCTCTGAGAGGAGGGCACCGATGGCTGAGAGCGTTGTGTTTGCCGATGCGGAAGGGCCCGGGGGGAGCACCCCCTGTTCCAACACTATGCTCTCCAGGAGGGAATGAGCAGTGGGGCTGCTGCTGACATCACCTTTTCTGGAGGAATCATCCGATTCGCTCCATGACTCAGAGTCAAAAAAGGCAATGGCGTCGTCCAGCAAACAATCCCCTCCCACGGAAAAACACTCCTCAATGTTAACCTTGAACGAGGCTGCTCATCTCTGCTTCTCCACGGGAGGGAGGAGGTCACAGGGATGGCAGGAGGAGGTGAGATAGGCGTGGCGGTGACCCAGGCATTCTTCGCAGATGTCGTGCCGGTCCAAGTTCATAATGTAGCCGGTCTGGCAGCGCAGGCACAGGCAGATGGTGCTGGTGGTGGACATCTTCTCTCTTCTCAACAGTACAGTGCTGGTTGGCTGAAGAAAAAATGGGAGCCGATTACCCGGTCTCAGCATAATTTATACGGACCGGGGGTGAGGCCCACACAGCAGGTGGGCGTGGACTAAAGTTTTTTTCAGTGCTGCGCTGTGCGCAAATGGGATAAACCCACCAGCGATAGCCTTAAAGGGCAAAGCTTATATGAAATAGAACTAGCAAAACCATGCTTATTTTCTTGCAAATGTCACAGAAGACAAAATAAAAAAGGGAAAGCACATTGAATTTTGTTAAAATATTTTGGCAAAATGTTAACATCTAAACAGGATTTTCAGTCTTGCCATCCTATCACCTTCCTCCTTTATTCGACTGTATTACTCATTTGCTGTGTCACATCTGGCACTGAGACATTCTCAATCTGATGACCAACAGGCTTCCATAATTAGGATATATGACTCCATAGGCATGCAGGTAATTATTTAATCATTTTTTTATATGGCCTTAATTGAATTGGTTTGATTAATGGTGCAGGAGATCACTGCCCACAGAGAAATATAATTGGGTCTCTGTCCTGGGCAACTCACCTTGGATCTGTCATACTCTGAACACCTCACTCAGGAAGCAGGAAGTAAACAGAAGGAGATTATTCTGAATAATTATCCTTCTAGTATAAATATGAACACTGACACAAATATTAGCTTTTATTTTGCCTCTTGTTTCTCAAACAAGTGTCAAGACTCTGAGGAAAATGTATAAGATATTTAACTAAAATTAAAAGTTTCTGACATCATCTGCAAGAGTGTTTCTTCCTGTCCTGACCTTGCCTAGCAGACACCTTCATTGTTTTGATGACTGAAACTCTTTGGATCCATGCAACACCTGTCACAATGGAGGTGTGTTTACCCAGAGAGAACGGACTGAAGATAACATACCCCAAACCCTTTATGATATAAAGTGATTTATTTACAGTGTGTATATACATATACACACATACATACATACATACATACATACACACACACACACACACACACATATATATATATATATATATATATATATATATATATATATATATATA
>NC_056517.1:15217516-15227608 GCF_014905685.2 Nematolebias whitei
ATATATATATATATATATATATATATATATATATATATATATATATACACACAGTGAGAAAAGTAAGTATTTGAACAGCCTGCGACTTTGCAAGTTCTCCCACTTAGAAATCATGGAGGATTCTGAAATTTTCATCTTAGGTGCATGTCCACTGTGAGACATAATCTAAAAAAAAAAAAATCAGGAAATCACAATGCATGATTTTTTAATAATTTATGTGTGTGTTACTGCGGCAAACAAGTATTTGAACACCTGCCAATCGGCAACAGTTCTGGCCCTCAAAGACCTGTTAATCCGCCTCTAAAATGTCCACCTCCACTCCACTTATTATTCTAAATTAGAAGCACCTGTTTGAGGTTGTTAGCTGCATAAAGACACCTGTCCACCCCACACAATCAGTAAGACTCCAACTAAATAATAATAATAATGAATTTAATTTGTAACACACTTTTCATTAACAAAAATCTCAAAGTGCTACAGAGTGCAACTAAAATCAATGATAAAATCAACTAAAATCTGTGATAAAATCAACTAAAATCAATGATACAATCAACTAAAATCAATGATAAAATCAACTAAAATCTGTGATAAAATCAACTAAAATCTGTGATAAAATCAACTAAAATCAATGATACAAACAACTAAAATCAATGATACAATCATGTGGAGGCAGAATAGGCTTGCTTAAAAAGAAAAGTCTTTAAGCCTTTTTTAAAGTCAGTCAATGATTGTGGAGCTCTCAGATATTCAGGGAGGGAGTTCCAGAGGCGGGGGGCAGCCACACAGAATGCCCGATCTCCCATGGTTCTTAATTTAGTTCGTGGCAGGTGGAGGAGATGACTGTTCTGTGATCGTAGGGACCGGGTGGATGAATATGGAGCAAGAAGGTCCTTCAGATAATCTGGTGAATTTCCATATAAACACTGATGGGTAATGAGAGCAATTTTGTACTGAATTCTGTAGGTGACAGGAAGCCAATGGAGGTTATGGAGAATGGGTGTAATATGTTCAAATTTACGAGCTCTCAATAAAATCCTGGCTGCACTGTTTTGAATATATTGAAGCTTCTGAAGGTTTTTGCCGGGGATCCCAGTAAACAGGGAGTTGCAGTAGTCGAGCCTGGAGGAGACAAAAGGATGGACGAGTTTCTCTGCATCAGCAAAAGTGAGAGATGGGCGCAGTTTGGAGATATTTCTAAGATGGAAGAAACAGGTTTTAAACAGATGCTTAATGTGATTTTCAAATGTAAGATGAGTGTCCATTTTTATTCCAAGATTTGTAACAGAGGTGGTGGAGAGGGGGATGTCTTGTCCGGAAAATGAAATAGTCGTTATAGTTGAAGTTTGAACCTGGTGAGGGGTGCCAATCAGTATGGCCTCTGTTTTGGAGCAGTTTAACTGAAGAAAGTTCTGATTCATCCATGCCCTTATCTCCTCCAGGCAGGTAGAGAGGGCAGCGAGTGAAGATGGAGATGACAGTGGTGAAGATGATGCTCCGGTCCTGATGTAAAGCTGTGTATCGTCGGCATAACAGTGAAAAGAAATGTTGTACTGATTAATAATTTGACCTAAAGGCAACATGTAAAGGGAAAATAGCAGGGGCCCTAAAACTGACCCTTGAGGGACACCACAGGAGACACAGACATTCTGGGACTTGGCATTGCCAAGACTAACACATTCCAGCCTATTGGAGAGGAAAGATTTAAACCAGTCCAGGACAGTGTCACAGAGACCGACCTCCACATGAAGACGGTGGAGGAGGATACTATGGTCCACAGTGTCGAAAGCTGCAGTGAGGTCAAGGAGAACAAGGAGGGAGGGAGAACCAGTGTCAGCAGCCATGAGGACATCATTGGTGACTCTCAGCAGTGCGGTCTCAGTACTGTGAGCTGCACGGAAGCCAGACTGAAACTTCTCATATAGGGAGTGTTGTTGTAGGTGGATCTGCAGCTGAGCAGCAACTGCTTTTTCCAGCACTTTTGACAGAAATGGGAGGTGAGAAATTGGGCGGTAATTAGAAAGAATGTCTGGATCCAAATTAGATTTTTTCAGAAGAGGCCTAATGATGGCAGTTTTAAGAGGCAGTGGAACTTGACCAGATTGCAGTGACTTATTTATTATTTGTGTGATTAATGGGCTTATTGCAGAGTGATTGGATTTAATGAGAGACGAGGGGAAAGGATCCAGGGCGCAGGATGAAGGCTTCATTTTCTTGATGATGGTCTCCACTTCACTCTGAACAACCTCATCAAAGCAGCTCAGGGACCCAGAATGCAGACGGGTAGATGGCAGATGAAGATCAGGGAGGCTATGGAGCTGAGATCTAATGGAGTTAACTTTGTTTTAAAAAAATGAAAGGAACATGTTGCATTTTTGAACAGAGTCCTCATGAGATTGTTTAATGGGATTAAGGGATGATTTATTGTGGAGAAGAGTTGTTTAGAGTTTCCAGGGCAGTTGTTGATGATGTTGGAATAATATTTGGACCGTGCTTCTTTAAGAGAAAAGGCGTAGGCTTTCTGATGTTCTTTATATGCCTGCTGATGTACAGAGAGACCAGATGATTTTACACGTCTCTCAATAGCACGGCCAGCTGCTTTCATCTTGCGCAGCTCAGCAGTGTACCAAGGGGCTGAACGGGAGAAAGACACCAGCCTTGCTTTAAAGGGAGCATGGAGGTCCAGAAGCTCCTGGAGAGACTGGTTGTAGTAATCCACAGAGTCATTTGCAAATGAGTGATTGACAGCGGTCATGGAGTGGAGATCAGAGGACAGAACCTCAGGGGAAATGTTTTTAAAGTCACGGAACTGGATAAGTCGTTTAGGATTAGGAGCAGATGAAGTTGAAGGCACTTCCAGGGAGATGACACTGTGGTCTGAGACACCCAGGTCATATACAGATAAGTTATTGATAGGTACAGTGTCTGTAATCACCAAATCCAGAGTGTGCCCCCTGTTGTGCGTAGGGGCGTCAACATACTGAGTGAGATTGAGAGAATCCAAAAGGGACTTAAACTCTGCTGCCAGAGGGGAAGAGGAATTATCAATGTGGATATTTAAATCTCCAAGAATAATATTTTTCACAGGAGATGTGCAGAAAAAAGTGAGGAGGTCATGCATCTCTGAGTTAAATGAAACATGTGGTTTGGGAGGCCGATAAATCAATATAACATTCATCAGGAGGGGGGCTTTGAGGTTGAAGGCCAAACATTCAAAAGACAAAAAGTCCTGAGAAGCTAAATGTGATAATTTTAAATTACTGCGGTAAATTACAGCCAGACCACCACCACGGCCAGTGCAGCGGGCTTTCTGCAGGTAACTGTATCCAGAGGGACAGGCTTCATTCAGAGAGCTGTACACATCTGGTTGATGCCATGTTTCAGTAAGGCACAAGAGGTCCAAATTCTTCTCCAGAATATGATCATGAATAAGACATGATTTATTGGATAGCGATTGAACATTGAAAAGTTCTATTTTAATATTGGTTGGAGTAGAAGCCTTTAGAAGGGGTTTAAGCAGCCTGAAGTCCACTCCACGTTTTCCTTGCCACTTCGTGCGCTGTGTTCTTTCAGCAATATCAGGAACTACAGAGGCAGCGTTCTGATGACGTAATCGATGTGCGGCAGGACCGGTAGACCAGATGGAAGGGATGGAGTCAGACCCAGCTTGCCGAGAGTAAACAGTTCTCTTCCGAGAGCCTCTATGGACGTAACAAGGTCTACGCAGAAGGCCCAGTTGTTTAATGGTAGAAACAGAAGGAGGGATGGAGCAGTTGTTGAGTCCAATCAGCTGGGAGGCTACTAACATGGCTAAGACCAAAGTGCTGTCCAAAGACACCAGAGACAAAATTGTAGACCTCCACAAGTCTGGAAAGGGCTACAGGGCAATTGCCAAGCAGCTTGTTGAAAAAAAAAGATCAACTGTTGGAGCAATTATTAGAAAATGGAAGAAGCTAAACATGACTGTCAATCTCCCACAGACTGAGGCTCCATGCA
This sequence comes from Nematolebias whitei, assembly GCF_014905685.2. Classification (NCBI taxonomy): domain Eukaryota; kingdom Metazoa; phylum Chordata; class Actinopteri; order Cyprinodontiformes; family Rivulidae; genus Nematolebias; species Nematolebias whitei. The sequence continues at coordinate 15,221,510 of NC_056517.1, forward strand.
AGATCTCACCTCGTGGCATATCAATGATCCTAAGGAAGGTGAGAAATCAGCCCAGAACTACACAGGAGGAGCTGGTCAATAACTGAAGAGAGCAGGCACCACTGTTTCCAAGGTTACTGTGGGTAATACACTAAGATGTCATAGTTTAAAATCATGCATGGCACGGAAGTTTCCCCTGCTTTAATCAGCACATGTCCAGGCCAGTTTTACGTTTGCCCATGATGATGGATGATCCAGAGGAGTCATGGGAGAAATTTATGCAGTCAGATGAGACCAAAATAGAACTTTTTGGTCTTAATTCCACTCGCCGTGTTTGGAGGACGAAGAATGATGAGTGCCATCCTAAAAACACCATCCCTACTGTGAAGCATGGGGGTGGAAAAATCGTGCTTTGGGGGTGTTTTTCTGGACATGGGACAGGACGACTGTACTGTATTAAGGAGAAAATGGCCGGGGCCATGTATTGCGAGATTTTTGGGAACAACCTCCTTCCCTCAGAGCATTGAAGATGGGTCGTGGCTTGGTCTTCCAACATGACAATGACCCAAAGCACACAGCCAGGATAACCAAGGAGTGGTTCTATAAGAAGCATATCAAGGTTCTGGACTGGCCTAACCAGTCTCCAGACCTAAAACCTATAGAAAATCTTTGGAGGGAGCTCAAACTCTGTTTCTCAGCGACAGCCCATAAACCTGGCTGATCTAGAGAATATCTGTGTGGAGGAATGGGCCAAAATCCCTGCTGCAGTGTGTGCAAACCTGGTGAAAATCTACAGGAAACGTTTGACCTCTGTAATTGCAAACATAGGCTACTGTACCAAATATTAACATTGATTTTCACAGGTGTTCAAATACTTATTTGCAGCAGTAACACACAAATAAATTATCTATATATAAATTTATATATAAATATATATATATATATATATATATATATATATACACACAGTATACACATATATAACCGTTCAAAGTTACATAATAAATGTTGATAACCTCAATCAAAAAGAACCTGAGTACTTGTAACAATATGTAATCCCCCTCACTCGAAGAAAAGACAAAGAATCTGGTATTTTAAATACACAATGCTATGAAGTTTATTTTTCAGTTTGAATAATGACAATATGAAATTATTGCAAATATGAAATATGGATGAATAACCAATAGCATTATTTCAGATAGTTACTGACATAAATAATAGAGACTTTGAGAAGAGATAGATTCAATTTGGAATAAGGTTTTAGCTCCAGTGTTAAAATTTAGGTAAACTATCTCAGATTCATAAAATAATTGTGTCTAAAGAAACTAAGCTGGCACTTGTTCTCATCAGAAGGAATATGTTTTGTCCTACCAGGAGAAGTCCATCTGTCTTTACCACAGTATATATGATGACCTGAGCCAAAGGTTCATGTTGTCACTGGAAAAGTGATGTTTTTCCTTTAGGGACCATGTCTCTTCTAGCTTTGCAGGTATCATTCTCAGGGTGTCTGAGCGTTCCATGGACTCTTCCATTTCTCAGCTGACTGGCTCGGAGTCCCACGGACTTCATGCATGCAAGCATGAATGAGCAGAATGATTTTAATAGTCAGAAGCACAGGAGTTGCAACAAGAGGTGCAGTTGATGGAGACTGCAAACCTGCAAAATACAAAACATCATTTGGTCAATGTTCCTTCTCATTCAAAGGCCCTCATATCTGGAACGGTTTACCATCAGCAATAAAAATACGAACAGATCTTAGAGTTTTTAATTCCCAGGTGAAAAAATGGTTGAAACAAAACCAAATCTGTGAACACTGAGCCCCATGGGGATGGAGGAGCAGGCATGTGTGTGAAGAAACTGTTGAATTTAATTAAATTTTAATTCTAATTAAATTTTAATTTTATTTTAGCCGTTTTTATATAAAAGTCCAACCAAGGACTGGGTTTGCAAATTAGCCTGTGGCTAGAAAACCTTTGTACAAAACAACGGTTGCTTCGTTTTTAACATGTAACATTATTTAATGTGCTGTGCTTGTTCAAATAAACTTGAATGAATGAAAAAGCATGGATGAATGGATGGATTTGTCCCCATAAATTAAATAAGATTTTTTTTTTATTAATTCTGGAGCTCAAGTACAACACTTCAGCCAGCTTCGCATTACTTCCTCCATCAAAAATGCTCTTTCAAGAGAGTTCTTCTCTGCAACTCTCTGCAACAACTTTTCTTAGCAACTGCATGTTTGATACTGACATCATATTGTTACAAACAAAGGAATTAGTTTGAATCTCTGTTCCATTGGTGGGTACTTCCTCTGTTACGACGGTGACCTCAGTTTTTTTTTTTTTTTTTTTTTATGTGGGTGGTAAAGTTTGTTCTTTGTCATGGACTTCTTGTCGGAGACTGAATATCTGTTCTTTCTCAGGAAAGGGGTTAATTAACACAGAGTTAATTATAATATAGTCAATGTGGTCCAGGATGTCGACTTCATACTGAATCGTAGATTTAGTAGAAAGGGGGGTAGAAGAGATACAATGTCTCTGAGGACGTTCTGCTATAATAACGAGTGTACCCAAACGAAAGACCTGAACTGAACAGAGGCCAAGACACAAATAACAGTTTACAGTGTTTATTTACAATGGTGAGAAATCTGGTGACATCAATTCTTGGGGTCTAGATCACCTGGAGATCAGAGGGGAAGATTAATGGTCTGTAGGTGGATGGCAATTCAATACTGAGGTTTTAGATCTTACTGGGTGTTGTAGGTGGGGAGCGAGGATGTATTAGTCCAGGAGGTCTTCAACATAAACGGCACACAGAAATGGAAAGTGGTGGAAGGTACAAGCAGTTGTAGAGACGCAGGAGGAGTAGAGGTTCACAGGGAGCTCAAGGCAGGGCAGGTGAGCAGCAAGGTCCAAACTCTGAGAAGGTGCAGAAAACATACAAGATTAATTTCTTGATATCAGAAACAAACTGGCTAGAACACAACTACCGTTGGTAGGCAATGCCCCAGTGCCTGCAGAATGGCCCCTGAAGCTTCTTATACTCCTCATGCTGGCTGTGGTGATTATCTGCAGCTGCTGTCAATTAAGGTTGCGGGGGGGGGGGGAATCCATGAACGTTCTTCTGGACCGTAACCATCCCAGTCGACCAGATACTGGAACCCCCGGCACCATACGTCCAGAATACAGCAGACCGTGAAGGCCGGATGGTTTCATTGACTGGTTCAAACTGTCCAGATGACCTGACTGAAAAATGTTGGATTGTATACCTGAATTATTGAGCATGGACTTTGTTGTTTTCAACCAGTTTGACATGACTGTCAACAAGGAAGAGGGCCAGCAATGGAGGAGGGGGCGTTCCAAAGAGACCAACTTAGCACCAACAAAACTGGTTTGTTCCACTTTGGAGTAAGCTGTTGGGGGAAGAATCAGTTTTGTGTTGTGTGTTTCAATGACTGATGAAGCCTTCCGGATCAAAGGCAAAATGTTTCAGCACAAAAAAAAAAGAAACTGTCCAGATGACCTGACTGAAAAATGTTGGATTGTATACCTGGATTATTGAGCCTGGACTTTGTTGTTTAAGATTAATGTTTTATTTGCCACTGACCTCACATTCAGCAGAGCAATCTTTGTAAGACTAGTAGCTGAAGGAAAAGCTGAAAACGAAGCACAGATCAGCTGTTTTAAATTTTTGGAGTGTGACCCGCACCTCCAAGGACCAGAGACACGGAAGCTGTGCACGCGCCCACGGCATGGGCCAGGCTTGACCAAGGGGATCAGGCAGGATCAGGCAGGACCCAGCAGGCTCAGCGAAGCACTCGGTCAGGCGAATTTCCAGCAGATGGTCAGCAGGAGATGATACAGCAGACGGTACAAAGTTGATTATGTTCCACTGGAGATGGCCGAAACTGCATGTCCACTGTGCGCGCCCCCGCTGTGCGCGCCCCCGCTGTGCGCGCCCCCGCTGTGCGCGCCCCCGTTGTGCGCGCCCCCGTTGTGCGCGCCCCCGCTGTGCGCGCCCCCGCTGTGCGCGCCCCCGCTGTGCGCGCCCCCACTGCGCATACCAGGCTCAGCCACCTATAGCAGGCTGGAGTGGAGAGGATCAGCGAAGCATCCGGATAGACAACAATGTCCATTCTCAATCCGGATAGACAGTTTAACATCTGATGGTCAGCAGCATATGACGAAGCAGTAGAGAGCTTGATGCTGGCTTTAATCCTCACGAGACGGCTGGCGCGTCTTCCATGGTGCCTGGAGCTATGTTTTTGGACGGGCAGTAATGTCGCGTGCTGTAAGTAAACAGGTACATCAACAAGCATAGCGGGTGGGGGTCCAGAGCCCCGATCAAAGTGGTCGAACAGTGCGAGGTTTGCAGTAGATAATTTTATATTTAAAAGTTGTTGGTGATCATAAACAAGCAGTGAGTTGATGTCACCGGAAAAAAAAAAAAGACAAAAACAGAAAAAAAAACCCCCTATTAAAACAGACAGAGGTGAACAGCAACCCCTCACAACGGCACCATCTTCCCGGAAGAATATAACTAAATATTTATTCCAATCAGGAGATGACTGAATTTGTCTTTTGAATTATTATTTTTTTAATTAAATATTTAATTTAAAAAACTATAGAATCTTCAAAATAACAATAAAAATGACAATATAAAATAACTAAAAATAAGAAATTTGAGAAAACAAGTTTGAAGAAGTAGTTGTTAAATGTGTAGACTTGATGGTTTTACAATCTAAAATAAAGCAGTCATGGATTCCCTTTATCTAAACCAAATCATTATTTTTACAATTTTATTTGGGTTTTAAGCCATGAATTTAGATCAAATGTAACTATTTGACAAGTAGTTTACTTTTGGAAATTGGATGAATGACTTTAATTCAAACATATTATCAGTTTATTTCTAAAACTAATGTGGAAAAGTTTTTATCAAGGTCAAAGTTTCTTTATCATTCTCAGCCCAGATAGTGAAATATGTTAACTCAATGTTGAATTATTGTCAGAAAGGTTGATTTTTGGTTAAGGTTGACAACTGATTATTTATCAACCTTTAATCAATCATTCAGTTATAGCCAATGTTGAAACAATGCCATTGAATCAATGTTGTTTTGTGGTTGAATTCCAATGATTGAAATGATAATGTCTAATCCAGTGTTTTTCAAAGTGGGGGCCGCAGCCCCCTGGGGAGCCCCAGAAAGCTGAAGAGAAGAAGATTAAAAAAATAGTAATAATAATAATAATTAAAGCTGCAAGCAGCATTGGAGGCCCTCGCAGCAAAGTGCCGCTCCGGCCTTACAGCGACAACGGGAGCTCCAGCTAATCCACCCAGTCGCCATCGCAAACAATCTCGTGTCAATCCCGCACACGTTTACCACGGGGCGCATTTCCCAAATCTTCAACGTCGCCTTCCATCCATGTTGTTACTTGTCCAGCTGCAGGTCTTACAAGTATGGGCGAAATCTGACCTTCCAGACAGGAGTTATGGTGACTTCCTGTTTTGTTGTGAATGTTTGACAAGCACATCCTTTATGCTTTTCAACATGTCATGTGTGGTAATCAACTGTTAGCGAACAAAGTTTCAGTCTAATATCTTACACAATGCGAAACTGGAAGTGTCATCCAATAATCAACATTTTTTTCTCTGTGTAGGTGGGGCTTAAGTGATGCCATGAATCAACAATACCAATGTGTCTACAAGTGCTCACTGATGAAGCACAAAAACTCTGGTTCAGATTGGATGATGTATCACTGAGATATAACTGTTGGAATAATGTAGGGGCACACTTGAGTCCAATGTTAAAGAACAATATCAATGTGTTTATAAGTACTCACTGATCATGCACATAAAATCTGGTACATATTGGATGACATTTCATTCAGATATATCTGTTAATATAATGTAGGGGGCGCACTGAAGTCAAAAGTTAAACAACAATACCAGTGTGTGTAGAAGTGCTCACTAATGACATTAAAAATCTGGCTTAGATCAGTTGATAAACTGGTTTCTAAACTAAAACTTAAATTGGGTTTCTTTTTTAGAAACAAAAAGTGTTTCTCACACCAAGTCAGAAGGCATCTGATTGTTTCAACTATTCTGCCCCAGATGGATTATGGA
>NC_056517.1:15227708-15237257 GCF_014905685.2 Nematolebias whitei
TAACAGAAATGCGAACGAGAGACGTTATTTATCTTTGACCCATCAAATGAATGCGGTCATTTATTTGCAGAATCAAAGTTTAACATCACACATTTACATTAATTTGGCAAAATATGAAAACAATAACATGGCTAGTTTCACAGAAAGTGGGCACAATACGGCGATTGTCCTCACTTCTCAGCAGAACAGCAGACATCAATCACACGGCGGTGATTGAGAACCTTGCTTCAGATATTTCTAAAATATCTGTAATGATTTTAGGAGAAAGGAGAGTTTAAGATGGAAAATGGAGATTTATCTTACAGAGAGATGTGTGAGGGAATTTATCTGTAGGACCAGAACAACACGCTCTTTGGGGAATCAGCTTGGCCACGGTACGCTTGGTCGAAATAGAACCTTTTACCTTGCAGATGATAATCAGCGTCGGTGTGGAGTTCCCTTCTGACTCTTTCAGCGTCTCCGTGAGGACTGCCAAACCCTTAGGAGTCGTGTGAGGTTATCCAAACAGAAGTTATAATTCCCAAAATCGTCTCTGCATCCTGGATTGTCAGAATTCTGAACTCCTTCAGAACTCTACTCCTTTAAGCTCTTTTCATCTCGTCGCGTCTCTCTTCGACAGAGACTCGACACAGACATTAGACCTTCTTTTGACACTTCTCCATGAGCTGCATCCGACAGAACTCAGCAAAACTCTTCTAGAACTGGGAAGTTGCCACATTTAAATGGGTTGACTTCCGGGTCATTTTAGAGCTTTTTGATTGGTGGATGGACCAGATCAGAGGTGTGGTTTGTGGTGTAAGGTGTTATCAAAGTCAAGGGCAGAGATTAAATTTGTTTAAAACAGACAGAAAGATTATTGGAGAAAACCAGACTTCGTGGAGTCTCTACTCCTATTATCTGTTGTAAAGATTAAACATGACATTTCTTTTTCAGTAAACTTTTAGTTGACCGAAACCTGAACTTTAACATACTTACAAAACTTGCTCATTGAAGACAGAAAAATCAAGAAATGCATATTAACCTGATTTCTTCTTAGAATGAGGAATAAAAATCATTACTTACTGTTTATGTAAAATAAAAATGAGTAGTTCTCTTCAACCTGTAAACATTGAGTGAACTAACACAATTTGATTATCAAACATTTGTAAAATAGTAATGATCATAGAGAATTGTCATTTCTACTTGATTAATTCAAGAAAGAAAGTCTCAGGATGGGTCAAACTGTATTTCTGGATGCAGATCAATGAAATAACAGTTTCTGTCCCATCTGGTCAGATTTGACATCAGATCAAGTTCACTACACTTTTAATTTGATTTTACTTAGTCAAACTATATTGTCTAAATTAAAGAGTTGTGTTCTAGCTTTATTTATGTTCTCTAATCTGTTCTGAAAGGTTCTGAAAGGCCTGATTTGATTGCTTGTAATCTATCAAATGTGAACTTGTAAAATTATCCTTAGCTCCTGAGATTATATTTAAAGGTCAACTAGTTAGGATTAGCAAACATTTTCTATAAACATAGTTCAACCCTGGAAGAAAGACACGCACACACTTTATATGACATGACATTTGAGTGCTTGATAGGAATTATAAAAAGGTATAAAATATTAAATCCAACAATACATACATACATACATACATACATGATAATTCACTGAGATATAACTCTTGGAATAATCTAGGGGGCGCACTTGAGTCATGTGTTAAACCACAATATCAATGTATCCAGACGTGGTCACTGATTATGCCCCAAAATTCTGGTTCAGATTGGATGATGTATCACTGACATCTAACTGTTGGAATAATGTAGGGGGTGAACTTGAGTAAAATGTTAACGAACAATATCAATCTGTCTATAAGTGCTCACTGATCATGCACAATAAATCTAGTACATATTGGATGATATATCACTGGAGTCAAAAGTTGAACAACAATACAAGTGTGTCTAGAAGTGCTCACTAATCACATACCCAAAATCTGGTGTAGATCGGATGATATATCATTGAGATATAACTGATTAAATAATCTAGGGGGCACACTTGAGTCATATGTTAAACCACAATACCAATGTGTCTAGACGTACTCACTGATTATGCATAAAAAAAATCTGGTTCCGATCGGATGATGTGTCACTGAGATATACTATAACTGTTGGGGCGCACTGAAGTCAAAAGTTAAAAAACAATACTAATGTGTCTAGAAGTGTTCACTAATTACGCACCCAAAATCTGGTTCAGATCAGATGATATGTCACTGAGATGTAACTTTTGGAATAATCTAGGGAGCGCACTCGAGTCAAGTGTTAAAAACCAACACAGATGTATATAGAAGTGCTCATTGATTATGCACCAAAAATCTGGTGCAGATTGGATAATATATCATTGAGATACAACAGTTTGAATAATGTAGGGGGCGCACTTGAGTCAAATGTTCAACAACAATACCAATGTGTCTAGAAATGCTCACAGATGACGCACCAAAATCCGTTACAGATAGGATGATGTATCACTGAGATATAACTGTTAGAATAATCTAGGGGGCGCACTTGAGTCATATGTTAAACCACAATATCAATGTGTCTAAAAGTCCTCACTACTGACACACAATACATCTGGTGCAGATCGGATGTTGTATCAATGTGCTATAATTGTAGGAATAATGTAGGTGGCGCTGTGGAGGCTATTTGCCACTCATCATGGATAATAATAATAATACTAATGAATTTAATTTGTAACACACTTTTCATTAACAAAAATCTCAAAGTGCTAATACCTGTTCAAGGCATGGCTAATGATCAATCATAGTGATTTTGGTACACCTTGGCTGAAATCTGTGCAATTTAGAGCCAAACATATTACAACAGTGTCATTTCTTGATTCGCCACGCCGCCATGCCCACCTCTTCAAGCCAAAATGGTTTATGCTTAAGTCAAACCATATTATCTGTCTTCTAACACAGGATCATCCTGATTAGGTCAATGGTGTCAAAGAGGGACTATTCCAAGTTAAAAAAGAGACTTCCTGTTCTGAGGGGGCGGGGCTTCCATGACATCAAAATATGACCACAGTGGATTGTAAGGCATCCAACAGGGATGAATCATGCCAAGTTTCGTGCATTTCGGTCTTTCAATGTGAAAGTTATAGTGTTTGGAAATTTATGATGTGAAGCAAAATATTGAGGCCTGGCCACGCCCCTTTAACATATACGAAAACGCAAGCTTTAGATAACTTTTACTCTTCAATGTCTTAAGGGCATATCAACCAAGTCTGAAGGCAATCCTTCAAAATTGCTAGGATGAGTTTTTTTTAAATTCGCAAGTAGAAATGCCCAAAAATGACCCTTTGACCCAAAATGGCCGACTTCCTGTTGGTTTTGGACCAGGGCTCCAAGAGAATTTTTCATAGGGCCTGAGAAGATACAAATGTTCACAGAGTTTCAGAATTATTGGTCCAAAAATGTCTTGGGGCTGAGGTTTTAAAATATTCTAGGGGGCACTGTGGAGGCTACTTATCATGGTTTCCTGTTCAAGGGCTGGATAATGATCGATCATACTGATTTTGGTGTACCTCTGTTCAAAACTTTGGAATTTAGAGAAAAACACATGGCAATGGCGTTACGTCAGTCTTCGCCATGCGCGCCACCCACATGCTCCACCCAAAACAGTCAGTGTTGGAAAGCAAGTTACACCAACATGTCTTCGGTCACTGGACACACTATCATACAGATCAGGTAACAGGGGTCAGATAGGGATCGTTCAACGTAAAACTTTATACTTCCTGTTGTCAGGGAGCATGGCTTAAGTGATGTCATGGCTTGACCATTCAGTCTTGCAGGGGTCCAGATGTGGATCAATCACTGAAGGTTTTATGTCTCAGACAGTTTTGAAGTATGGCCCAGCCCCAGCATGCTCCGAAACGAACCGTTAGATAACTTTGCGTCCCCCATGCCTTTTGACTAAAATGACCAAGTTTGAAACCGATTGAGCAAAATCACTAAGAGGAGTTCGTTCAAATGTGGAGGTTGTAAACCACCAAAAAGGTGTGAAATTTGGGCTGGCATTCCAAAATGGCCACCTTCCTATTTATCGTACAACATTGGTGCCAGAGGGTTTTCTGTGCATCTTGGGGAATTGGACAAGCGTACCAAATCTCATGTTTTTACAAGAAACTAAGATTAATGCAGAGGGTATTTTGAAAATTTTTAGGTGGCGCTCTTGAGCTGTTTCTGTTACAATTTTGCCACACCCTTGAAATACGTAATTTTTCACCAGTCCTGATGCATCCGCCAAATTTGGTGACTTTTGGGATATGTTAAAGCACCATTTCATTTGGCGGAAAAAATTGTAGCTCGGGCCTGAACAGAGCGATTACAATAGGCCTTTGCAGCGCTTCGCTGCTCGGGCCTAATAAACATTGCCCACTATGGCAATCTGTATCTGTCATTTCCAGATAAATACGCTTGAGCAAGAGAAAAGTTTGATTTCTTTTGTTTTGTTCCTCTGGTCAACAATTTGTTGAAAAGTTGTTTTCAGGTATGCTCACCCCCTTCTTCCTGCTCCTCTTCCTTTCCTCCTCTTCCCCTCCTCCTCTTTGAGCCCTGGGTCAAAGCAAAATTTTATCACTGTGAAGGGTTTATCACATTTTTAAATTAAGCACCATGTTGGACCCTGACTCCAACAACCAGCAGACTAATTAATAAAAACTGTTCTTGTTTTTGCACTCCTGTGTCTGGCTTATTAAGAATCCAAAAAACATTTCCTGACACTTTGTTAAGTTTAGTCCATTTCCTTCTATTATTTCACCAGCAGTTCTGCCACATTTAAAATGACGATATACTGTTCAGAATGAGGCTTTTAAGTAATATTTATATGTACAGCTAAGAGCCGCAATTCTTCCTGTTTTTGTATGAGTCCCCCAATATGCATGCTTTTGATTGGATGACTAGCACAACATCTTCAGTCAGCCATTGATCTGTTCATTTTAGTGGTTAGAAAAAAGATAAACATTTGAAAAGTTTTGAAACACATCAAAATATTAAATAATGTACTAGTTATAGGTCTGAGGACACATAAACCGTACGGTTTCACTTATCTTGTACACTCAGTTAAATTAATAAGGACAGAGTCTACCCCAAAACTAACAAACTGGGATCTATTCAAAGCATTCAACAAAATACAAAAACAAGGCACCAAAAGTGAAAAAGAAATAAATGTACAGCAGCATGGCAGAGCTCGATTTGGCTGTTAGCAGGCTCCTTTGTTAGCAGGCCTTGCTAGTAGGCCTTACCGATTTACTTACTATTTATTAGCTGTCAAGGCAGCATAAGAAAAAACAACACAGTTATTTTTCAATAAACATAGTTAAGATAAAAGTAATTTCAAAAAACACTGCAGAATTGCTCAGAGCCATTTGCATTTTTTGCATGGCAGGAGTCCAATCTTCTCAGTCTTTACATGGCAGGTGAAATCCAGAGGCGTGGTCCAATGGTCATAGCGGGGGTCAAGCACGTTGAAGCAGAGAAGCGAGATCAGGGCTAAATCGTGATCCAAACGAGTAGTCAAGGGAGAGCAAGAGTCGTTACCATGTTCAGAAATGCAGACAAGTCCAGAAAGGGTCAAGGCAAGGAGTCAAAAAACAGGTGAGGATTCAAGGCAAGGATACAAAGCTATTCAAAAAATGTTCAATACAAAAACAACTGGACTTTATTAGTAACAGAAGACGTTTCGCTCCTCATCCGAGGAGCTTTCTCAATTCAATGAGCAGTAAGTGAGAGATTCAGGTTATAAGGCTGAGTGAGATAAGACATACACACATATGTAGATTTGACAAGTCACACCTCAACACATTAACAGTAGGGGTTTCTTAAGGTCTTTGTTACTCTAATTCACAGATGAGACCCCTCTGTTCCCATCAAGTGTGAAAATTGGCTGGGAATCTGTCTTAAAGTTGCATTAAAGGTTTTTGAAAGTGGAAATCTGAGGCCTCCTTCTCTGTTAAGAAATGGCTTTTCCCTTTTTACATAAATTGCTTCCTTCACCCCCCTCTCAAACCATCTGTGTTCTCGGTCAAAAATATGCACATTTTGGTCCTCAAAAGAATGTCCCTTATCTGTGAGGTAGAGGTGAACAGCTGAATCTTGTCCAGAGGAGCTGGCTCTCCTGTGTTGAGCCATGCGTCTGTGAAAAGGCTGTTTAGTTTCCCCATTGTAGAGGTCTGGACAGTCCTCGCTGCATTGGACCACATACACTACACCACTCTGTTTGTGTATGGGTGTTTTGTCCTTAGAGTGGACCGGCCTCTGTCTGAGAGTCCGCTGGGTTTGAAATGTACTGGGATGTTGTGTTTGTTGAAAATCCTTCTGAATTTCTCTAATACTCCAGCAACATAATGTATTATGCAATATGTATATATGTCTGTATATGTATAAAAGTATAATGCATTATGTAAAAAGGGGAAAGCCATCTCTTAACAGAGGAGGAGGCCTCAGATTTCCACTTTCAAAAACCTTTAATGCAACTTTAAGACAGATTCCCAGCCGATTTTCACACTTGATAGGAACAGAGGGGTCTCATCTGTAAATTAGAGTAACAAAGACTTTAAGAAACCCCTACTGTTAAGGTGTTGAGGTGTGACTTGTCAAATCTACATATGTGTGTTTGTCTTATCTCACTCAGCCTTATGACTTGAATCTCTCACTTACTGCTCATTGAATTGAGAAAGCTCCTCGGATGAGGAACAAAACGTCTTCTATTACAAATAAAGTCCAGTTGTTTTTGTATTGAACGTTTTTTGAATTTATCATGTCCTGGATGTCTGAGAATCTTCACCAGCATACAAAGCTATGGAACGAGATATTGTGATGAAAGGCTTCACAAGGGGCGGCTGTGGCTGAGTGGTTAGAGCAGTCGTCCTCCAATGCGAGAGTTGGGGGTTCAAATCCACCAGCAGTCACATGCCAAAGTGTCCCTGGGCAAGATACTGAACCCCTGATAGCCTCTGATGTGTGTCCCATTAGTGTATGAATGTGATAAAGCTCTGATTAGTCTCTTTAGAATGATTTGTTCAATTAGCTTTGTAGAGATCTAGTAGAGTGCTGTATGAATGGGTAAATGAGGACATATGCCCCTTTTCCATTAGTACCGGTACGGGCCGACTGGACCCTACTTGGCCCGGTTCTGAGGCTTTTCCATTAGTACCGGTACTTAGTACCTGTTACTATTTTCAGTACCCTTGGCTCTGTGGTTCTAACCCGAACGAAGAGGTACTAAAACGTGACGTCAGAACACTGTCGGTCACTGTTTGGTCAGGGGCGGAGTCACTGGATCCTTCAGAAACTTTTCAAAACAATAATCCGCCATTTGTAATTTCTCGGACTGGAGCAGCGGCTGGACTTATTTTAAAAATTTTAAAAACAATACTGACAACATATTGGTCTAATGCTGATGTGCTGGCATTTTTTGTGCTTGGTGGCCGACAACATAATTCAGAGCAAGCTGGATGGAGCTCTGCTGGTGTACCCCGGTCCTCCCCCGGAGCCTCGGAGCGCCAGTCCGGGCAGGGTGTCATCTCCCTGGCTCCGAGTTCCGCTGGTCACCGCGGAAGATCCTTGGATGTGCCGACTCAGAGGCTCGGGTTCCGGATACCAGCCTTGTGTGCTCAGAGCTCCGCTCGTCACTGCGAAGCTGGAGATGGGGACTTGCAGATGGCCGTTGTGAGACCCCGGCTACACGTAATCATGAAGGCTGAATCCCGATCCCACCCGGCAGTCAGGCAGACTGGACAGTCTGGGACGGACGGTGGAAGCGATTTTTAAATAAAATATCTTGTTTTTATACAAAAAATGTTTTAAAAAAATTGCTGAAGCGATTTAAATTTTTTTTTTTTTTTTTTACACGTAAAATGTTTTTTTAAATCACTTCCACCTTTCGTCTCAGACCCGTCTCTGTCCGCCTGTCTGCGCGGGTCAGGCCATCATGATTACGTGCGGCTGGGGTCTTGGAGCAGCCTTTGCAAGTCAGCAGCTGAGCTCGGAGCTGGGAAGATGAGCCTGCCCATCTCCGGAGGAGAGGATCGTGTGAGACCAGCAGAGCTGGTCACACAAAAATAATATATATATATAAATAAATATATATTTTAGCATTGAAGATTAAATGAAGATTAAACCTTCTACGGCAGCTCTCATCAGAAAAATGGTCAAGGTAATAGGTGGTAGCACAGTGTCTGAGAGGCACAGCTGATTGGTGTCACCTGGTGATGAGCGGCTGAGATCACGTAGGAGCTGTGCAGCGTAAGTAAATGACAAAATTCAGGTAAACCAAACAAATTAAATTAAAATAAATTAAACTCAGGTAAAACAATCGAATACATTAATATTTTTCATAATTTTTTTGTTATTACTAACCTGTGCTTTTTTTTTCAATAAAACAAACTGGACGAGGAGACGTTGAACGGTCTTGAGAGCTACCTGGACGCGTGCTTTGAAAATATAGTGATGGGTAAACCTCAGAACACCGCGCCCACAGCTACTCCAACATCCAAGCGCACGCGTTCAGAGAGCTCAAGCGGCACGTCCACGTCTCCTGAAAAAAGCTTCACCGATGTTCTGGAGTCCATCGACAAAAAATTATCAAGTTTAGATGCCCGACTGGCTCTCGATGAAGCTCTCCACAAAGAATTTCAAGCGTTGAGGGAATCTCTGGAGTTCAGCCAAGCTCAGGTGGCGTCGCTAGCTGCAGAAAACCAATCTCTGAGGGGAGATGTTAAAGATCTCACTGAGAGGATGACGCAGATATCCGGAGAAAACAGAAAAATGAAAGAGTCCATCCTGGACCTTCAAGCTCGGAGTATGCGGGATAATCTTGTCTTCTCTGGGATCCCTGAAAGAGGAGAGGAGGACGCAGAAGCTACGATCCG
The DNA here is from genome assembly GCF_014905685.2 of Nematolebias whitei. Classification (NCBI taxonomy): domain Eukaryota; kingdom Metazoa; phylum Chordata; class Actinopteri; order Cyprinodontiformes; family Rivulidae; genus Nematolebias; species Nematolebias whitei. Next base: position 15,236,620 of record NC_056517.1, read on the forward strand.
TGAGTTTATCCAACGTGAGCTGAAACTCCCAAGTGAGACCGTAAAAAAGTTCACTTTCCATCGTGTTCACCGGCTCGGAGGTAAGAGGCCCGATAACAAGCGACCTCGCCAAATAATAGCTAAATTTGAGCATTATAAACAGAAAGATCAGGTGAGAAGTCAGGGCAGAGAGCTGCGTGGAAAAGATTTCAGCGTTAATGATCAGTTTCCTAAAGAAATACTCGATCGGAGGCGAGTTTTATTTCCAATCAGGAAAAAATTAATGTCTGAAGGCGCCAGAGTTACAGTAGCTGTAGATAAACTGTATGTTAACGGTCAGCTGTTCAGGGAACGGGACGTCACTCCATGGCTTTATTAAAAGGAACAACAGCTTGGTTTAAAGCAGGGCTGTTCAACGTATGAGCCGTGGGCCAGGTTAGGTCCAACAATGAGTTCTTTATTTTTTTTTTCTTTCTTTGTTTAGGTATATGTATATGTATGTATGTGTGTGTGTATATGTGTATATGTGTGCATGTATGTATATGTATGTGTATATGTGTGTATGTATGTATGTATATGTATGTATATGTATGTATGTATGTATATATGTGTGTGTATGTATGTATGTATGTATGTATATATGTATACACATATATATA
>NC_056517.1:15237357-15238489 GCF_014905685.2 Nematolebias whitei
GTAAGGAACTATTTAAAGTTTGGCTTTTGGTGACGGTGGCCCCTGGGCAGCTGGGGTTTAGTGGTGATGATTTAAATGGTAATAATGGAAGTAAATTAACTGGCATTTGTAAATAAAATGTAAAGAACAGCTCGGGTGTCTGCACTGGTGAAGGTGAACGGTGTCACAGCTGTTTTGTTTGTTTGTTTTTTCCACTTATTTTCTTTTTCTTTTTGTGTCTGTTGTTGGCGTAAATCGACTCACTCTATCCGCCCCAAAGTTCGTTGTTTGGTTTTACTGTGGACCAAGGAAGTACAGACACTGAAACATGACAGACGCGCTCTCTTTAAATTCAATAATCAAATTTAATAAATTGAATGATTAACAGTCACAGATTACTTTTGTATTTGATTAAATGTTAGTTAAAGTACAAAATAAAACATTGAATGCGCATTCAATGGAGACAAACAATACAACCTGTAAAGGTGATCTGAAGTCAGCCCTTGCTCTGCGTTGTCTGCTGAAAGAGGAAGCGCTGCTCAGCTATAGTCTAACTAGGGCGGTGCACGGTCAAGGCTTCTAGAATGTTCACTTGCTCAACGTGTATTGTGCAAATTTCGGTTGGGTGGGTGCTGTCACAAACAAGAAACAGGAAGTATACTAATCACACTTTAAGCTTTGGAAATTGTACAAGCAGAAACAGATTTTATTTTACAACAATTCCCCCTTTGGACCTCTTAACCAGAGGTCCAAACCTTTAAAATAAAATCTGCAATCTATCTGTGGCGGCGAGGAACCATCTCAAAGTCATCAAGGTCATACCCTCTCCGCATGAGGAGTTGACGGGTGATTTCTGGGTCTCTCTTCTCTAAAGTGGATGTGATAAGGCGCACTGTCAGTGACCTCAGGCAAGGGATGCAACAGCAACCACAAGTAATCAGAATAGCTGAAAACACAGCAAGAGAATAAGCATAGATACAATCATCTGTTTCCATGGACCAAAAATCCTCAGCAGCCAGTCATCAAAGGGGTTATCAATGCCAGAGTGAGACTTCATTTCAGACCTGTTTACCTACGAACGAAAACTCATAATATATAGGACGGACTTGTAGATGAACAGATGCTGGGATATGTTCATCATTTAACGCAGGTT
>NC_056517.1:15238589-15243004 GCF_014905685.2 Nematolebias whitei
CATTGCTTCTTTGCCACCCAACAATCATTTACACACAAGCCCACAAGCACACACGCACACACACACACCTCATAAGAGAACACACACGGACACCTCATATGAGAACTGTATAACTTTCCACCTCAACAACATCCAGCATCTACTCAATCTTCTGGTATCTTTCCACTTCCAACATCACTGCTTGTGAAGATCTAAACAGGCTAGCTCAAGCATTAACTCAGATTTTATTTAGATCTATTTGTATCCATGGTGACATGCACTGGTCAACTTTAACTACTCACTTACAAATAAGGGCACAGTAAGGTTTGTAACTTGGAATGTTAATGGAACCAGTACTCAACAAAAAAGATTAGGAATTTTTAACCAGCTTAAAAGATTACAGGCAGATGGTGTCTTTTTACAAGAGATTCATAAATCTACGACAACTGCAGATGATCTTAAATCAACTGATTTTCCTAATGTGTTTTGTGCCTGCTATAACTCAAGACAAAGAGGAGTGGCAATATTAATACACAAAAATGTTAACTTTAAAATACTAGACACAGTCACAGATCCAGAGGGTAGATATTTAATAATAAAACTTTATATAAATAATTGTGTATTGTCAGTATACTGACAATATAGTCCATCTAACCTAGTCTTACATTCTTATATCCAGTCAAAAAGGATTTTTTGATCTTGTTTTGAGACTTATATGCTAAACAAGAGCAGAAAGTGTTAGATTATTACTCTTCTTTTGAGAATATACATCTTTTATTTCTTACTTAGTTACCAAATCCTAAAAATAGTTACTTTACATGCATATTAAGCAAAATTGTATCACAGAGATGTGTGAGATCATACTGTATGTTTAAAAACAATTTTTAGCTGTAAAAACTTGTTTCAAGACCACCCAGTAACAATTGCTCAACACATTTATTTCCGATCTTTACAAAGCTGCAGGGTAGCATTACTTTTTTACAACATATACAATATACATATACAATAACAAATCACATGTATGATATTATGAACATACATCTTCCACTGTTTCAAGGTTATTCATTTTAATTTTTAAGTGCAATGACATCATCAAGGTTATATTTTGTCAAAACATACACACTGCTATTGAAACTGACTGGATAATATGATGTATGATCAACTAGCTTTAAAGCATCTATAAATTCAGTCGCCTGGGCAAGATTAGGCACTGTAACTTCATAAGCTAAAAGATCTTTATTCCAACCCACAGTTTCATAAAGCTGGTATTCAAAACAGTATAATGAACTGTTTATCACAAAAATGTTCTTTATAAGTCCAAAAGCAGGAACTGTGCCATTTGCATTGGTGATTATTAGAGACCTTTCACATATATTTGTTCCCATTAAGAATAAGCCACTTTACTTTGACTTTGACTCCATGTTGCATGCCATAAATCCCCAAAAAATCTCTCATCTTTTCGGAAATGTACTCCATATTTGTTACTTCAGAGACAGGACCCAATTCTTTTTCATGTGCAAAAATTTGATGATGAGTACCCATTTCATTTTGACAGCATTCAAAAAGCGCATTCTGGTTCACAAGTGACTTACAGACATTTTTGAAGTTCAGTTTAGATGACCACTGTTTAAAAAAACAGTGCTTTGATTCAAACCGCATGCACATGTGCCTTACTAAAGGCCCCAAATGAAGAATTTGAGCAGGGATATGCAGCATGTAATGTTGCTTAGGTATTACATTATTCTCATGAAAAAGTTGCTTAAACTTTTTCAAATGCTGTTCAATCATACTTTTCAGTTTTAACACACTCTGTACAGACAAAACAGGGGCAAAAAATATCTGAACTATCTCAACTAAGTCCAAAACAAACTGAACATATTCATTTTTTTCTATAGTATTGAGCAGAAAAGGAATGATCTTCAACAATATCAACATTTGCCCTGAAGACTGTTTAAGTTTATTGTCATTCGATGCAAGGGTACTGACACTAATGGGGCATGGCTTGTCACGTATGTCTATGGGTGACAAAGGAAAACTTTGCATGGCTGAATTGAACACATCTAACTCCATCTTCCCAGACAGAACAAGATATTTTAACACGCACTTAATTAAAACCATAAATTGAACTCGTGAAAGAGGGCAATACCAAGTCTTAAGGGGGTGGGTTATACCAACACTGTCGTTAACTTGCATAGTAATATCTTTAAAAAGGGGATTACAACAGGCATAATATTTAATGTAGAATTTATAGTTCTACTATTACATTATTATGCACATCATTTTCGCTTTTTATAAGCTTTAAACAGACTGCCATGTTCTGCACCTATTTCCCCCTCCTTGCCCTCATTTGGTTGCGTCTGTCGGAGTCCTGTATCGTTTGGAAGCAGAGAGAAGCAGCACGTGGACCGAACTCAGCTAAGGTAATGAGACATGTTTTTATTAAATCTAGATTTTTTTCCAGTTTTGATTTACTGCACTCATTACAGCCTGGTGACCATGAATGTTTGTTTTCATCAATTCTAATAGCGCACCATTAGTTGTTAGCTGACTTAAAACATGCTAGCTTGCTAGTTAGCTTGATGGTAATGAGGTTAAAAAATGACGATAGTTACAGTCTAAATGGACAATTTTATATTTTCTGTTGATAAAACCATTAAAACATGAGAATTATTTCATTGAAATCCAGTTTAGTTTATGAAATTAAAGCCAACAGGAAAAAATAAAACATCTGCAAAGTAATGGCATAATCTATATGTAAATTTGTTAATGACATCATAACTTATATATTTATGTTAAGATTAATTTAAATTTAATTATTTAATTAATTACTGTCTAACTGAATTGTTTGTTGTGCACACTGACACTGGTTTTAAATAATTTATTTAATTTTTGTAAAGTCGATTTGTTTGCCCTGTCAAGTTGAATACTGTATACATTTAAAGGGATATATAACTTTATAATTCTGAAAGTTAACCATTTGTGTTTACAGCTGCCAACATAGATGAGGTCTTGCTCCAGACCCTCAGTCGTGATGATTTACGAGACCTTTTGCCAGAAAACTTTATGAGGAGGAAACTGTTAATTGTGGGCTCATGTTCACAAAGAGGCAAGTTTTTGCCACCTTTGATCTGAAAACACCTAGCGCAACACATTTTGCTTGTAACTCCTGTAATAATAATTGTTTTCATTTTTTTTCCCTTAGGATGAAAATCCCACCTTATCAGATACAACTGGATCAAGTGAAACAGGAACTGTTTCTTCACCTCAAGGAGCACCTTCCTCTACTGCAGGATAGTGGCCCTCAATTAAGGACCAGGAGTGTCCATCCCTGATATGCTGGATCTTGTTACTGATTGTGTTTTCCTCTTAGCCAACATGGCTAGTATTGCATCACAGGCCAGGCATTACAAGACTCTGCAGGAGATGTATAAGAAGCCAAAGCCCAACCAAGATGCTGTCCGCCAAATCCTTGACCTTGAATTTCAATCAAGAAGAGCTTTCATCGACTGTGATGTTCTGAGAGAAGAAGATGGGGCAACAAAGATTCTTGAAGCATATCCATGTTTCAAAGAGATTCACAATGTAAGTGGTTTACTTTTTATTATGGCTTCTCAAAAAGAAAGCACTGCTGGAGGTGTTAATGCTTTCTTGCACCATAGGTGATGGATGAGCTGTGGCGGATCCTGGATAAGGGCAACCTCACATTCCTCACAGAATTGAAGAAGAGATGGGAACACTTTTGCTCTATGGTTCAGTTTTACGGTGTTTGGAAGAAGGTGTTGAAGCCACCCAAGAACCTGGATGGAGGTTAGTAATTGTGCTGTCTTTCATACACCATGTTGCTCAGACATGACACCACATGCCATATATATATATATATATATATATATATTTTTTTTTTTTAATATATATAGGGTGTGCAATGATACAGAAATGTCACCATTCGGTTCAGTTGGATATATTAGAGTCGCGGTTTGGTATTTATTTATTTATTTATTTATTTTATTTTTTTTCAATTAAAAAAACGAGAAATTTTCATGCCTTTCTTAATTTGTAATTTAATTTTAATTCTATATTTGGAAATTTGCAGCATTGTGTGGGTCACATGACATAGGGTGGCCACCCATAATACAAATGGCACTGAAACACTTGTAAATTTCCACAGAAAACACTTGTAAAAATAACAGTAAATAAACTGACTTAAGCTCAATTTTAAAAACCTTCAACAGAATTGTATACACGATCAAAATCCAAATAGGAAATGATTTTAGATTTAACCATCAGAAGTGCAGTATCTGTCATTTCCCAAAGTGTGTTAGGACTCACTCTTGTGTCTGTGGCACAAGTTGGGTATTTAATTGACACACATATCAACTTTAAAAAAAAAACAAACATAAAATGATATGAATATGCTCTGTTACACATCTATTCTATTG
>NC_056517.1:15243104-15246571 GCF_014905685.2 Nematolebias whitei
TTGTAGATGAACAGATGCTGGGATATGTTCATCATTTAACGCAGGTTCCTCATTTTTCTGGACTGAATAAAACGTGCATTGAATTTAAGGAAATGCAAACGTGAGACGTCATTTAGATTTGACCCATCAAAATGAATGCGGTCATTTATTTACAGAATCAAATTTAACATCAAACATGTACATTAATTTGGCAAATTATGAAAATAACAACAAAGCAATCAATCAGGAAAAATCATACGGCCATGATTTTTCCGTTGCTGCACCAAAGACATTTATGAAAACTGTACAACTATGATCTTTTGCCCACATGAATGTGGGTGAGCATTTTACACAGACATTTCTAAATATCTGGAAGAATTTCTACTTGATAGAAAAGTTTAAAGATGGAAAGAAGTTTAGAGGGAGTTAAGATGGTATGGGAGGGAAGAAATGTGTTCACCAGAATCGACACTCTCCGGCTTTCTTCAGCTTTTCCTTACAGTACACTTAGGTGATGAAATCGGCTCCTTTACCTGGAGATGACTCAGGTGGGATTCCGTTTAACGCACCCTTTCAGCGTCTCAGTAGGATGCTGTTACTCGTCCGAAGTAATGGCGAGGCTCTGTTCGACACATATTCACCTCAGTGGAAATGTTATAATCCCATGGAACTCGGAAGAGCTTTGTTGTCATGTCAGGAACTCCAACAGCACTCCATCAGAACTTTAGCTCTCGTGTAGTTTACAGAACTCCCACAGAACTGACTAGACCAGGAAGTACTGACATTTTAAAGACTCTTTCCCGGTTCACTTTTTGGGATTTGTTCATTGGTCAGAAACGACCAGACGGGGTGGGTTTTGTGACGTAAGAGGTTAGAGGCAGCGAGAATTGTTATGAGGCAGATCAGAAATGTTCTCACAGACAGAGAGGGTTTTGTTTTGGCGTGTTTCAGGAAACAGGTGCAAAACATCTCTACTTACGTCTGAGAGGATTCTAAAACATGACAGTTTTAACATAACAACTTGTTTTTCGTTTGACTGTAACCTTGTAAACGCACACACTTGCTCATTCAAAAGCAGAAATCAGAAAATGGATAATTATTCTGTAACAGCTTTGACATGAGAATAAAAATCATTACTCAGTTAATAAAATTGATTAGTTCACTGCAACATCTAAAATGGTTTGAACTAAGACATTTTGATTATCAACATTTGTGGTAGTAATGATAATAAAAAAGAGAGTGTTCTTTTCACTTGAATCAATGAGAAAGAAAGTCTCAGGATGGGTGAACCTGTATTTATGTATTCAAATACATGAAATGACAGTTCCTGTCCCACAAGGTTCTAAAGGTCAAGAGTTTTGACCTTAGACTTAGTTTCGACGTAGGCCTAGTCCACTACAGACTTATAAGACTTCAATTCCTCCTCCAGCAGCAAGGCAGTTGTCTCCCTTGAACACACAAAAAGAGAGTACAAAATTATTGATATGAAAATTGTTATCAAAAAATGCTTCAAAAGGTTAAAAAAAGATCAAAATGTCAATAAAATATTAGTACAACATCAGAATGTGCCACACGTACTCAGGGGCATTCCCCTGGGGTGTTCAGAGATATTGAATCCTCCTATGTCTCTGAGTTTTCTTCGTGGAATGTGAGACTCTAATTATGTGGTGTTTCTGTCGATTCTAAGTGTATGTACTATGTGTGAATATTCCAGCACCGAGTGGCCCCCTTCAACAAAGTCCTTCCGGGCCGGCACGCAACTATACTCGGCTGCTTTGGTCTACCAAGACGTGAGAGTCCAGTTTTCGATTCCTTGGCACAGATCCTTAACTCCTTCCTGGTTCTCGAACTAGGACACACTGACTCCAATGGTACCAGGTGTCCCCCTTTCCTCTCAGGCTGACTGCATGAGATGTTCGCTCCGTCACCTGAAAGGGGCCCGTCCACCGGGGCTCCTGCCACTTCATTTTAATAACCCTCAGCAATACCCACTCCGCAGTGGGGAGGGCTGGTTCCTTTAGTTCCTCAGTCGGACTCCGCTTGTTGTGTACCTGCTGAGTAAAGTTAGACACCAATGCTTTTAACTCTTGAAAGTATACCTTATGGTCCATCTTACGATCTTCCTCACTGGTCAGTGAGCACGCATGTGGTCCAGGAAAAGGTCGACCTGTGGTTAATTCATAGGGAGAAAAGCCAGTTCCATTAATAACAGAAGTTCTTACTGTCATTAGTGCGATTGGTAATGCGTCAACCCAATTCAATTTAGTCTGTGCACAGATTTTACTTAATTTTTGTTTTATGTTCTGATTCATTCTTTCAACTTTACCTTGTGACTGAGGATGATACACGGTCCCAAACGCATGTTTTAGGCCTAACATTTTTTCCACAGCCTGCAGGTCTGTGTTTTTAAAGTGAGTTCCATTGTCTGATCTGATTTTTTCAGGGAATCCGTGTCTGGGAATGTAATGGTTAATCAGAAACTTAATAACAGTTTTGCTGTCTTCTCTTCTTGCAGGTATGGCTTCTGGCCACCCTGTGAGGGCATCAACACACATCAGCACATACCTGTAACCTTTAACAGGTTCAAGCATGTCTGTGTAATCTATAATTATCTCCTGTCCTGGCCTGAATAGGAGTGGAAATGTTCCTTGTTCCAGTTTTACTGCTGGTCGAATGTTGTACTGTAGACAAACTTTACAGGGATCAATGTGTTCAGTTATCATGTTTTTTAGATGAGGGTGCCACCATTGTTGAAGATTCCTGAGCATTTGTCTGCTTCCTTATAAACCTTCTGTACACAGTCATGTGTGTGTGTTGTGTTCATTCCATCGGCCATGTTTATCCCTTCATGTAGGAATAATAAGTTTGGTGCGGCTAAAATGTTACTCATGCGTCTTTGTTTCAAGGAGGTCATTGTGAAAAGTTCAGAGTTGACATAAGCCACGATGTTGTGTGATGTCAAAATGTGTAGTGGATGACCCATCACTATATGTGCGGTTTTAGAAACAATCTTACTCAATCCCACTGCCACCTGCGTGCATGACGGATGGCGCTTTTCAGTACCATCCATCAGCACACTAGCGTACATCAGGACGTGTCTGTCTCCCCCCTTTTTCTGAAACAAAGCGCCATTAATGGTATGTTTTGCTTCAGAAACATCAAGATGGAAGGGTAGCGTGTAATCTGGCAGGGCCAAGTCAGTGGCTCTAGATGATTGTTTAAGGGCGATAAACGCCTGTTCTGCTTCAACCGTCCAAACCAGATTAGATTTTAACTTTCTCATGCCTTGTTCTTTGACCATATCGTGAAGGGGTGTGGTTAGTTCACTGTAATCGGGGATGTAATGCCTGCTGTACCCGGTTAGGCCTAAAAAAGATAACATATCCTGAACTGTTGTGGGTTTAGGATGATGTAAGATTGAAGCTCTGTGTTCAGGGGAGAGGGTTGTGCCTCTCGCTGAGACCAGCCTACCCAAGAAGGAGACCTGT
>NC_056517.1:15246671-15275343 GCF_014905685.2 Nematolebias whitei
TATATATATATATATATATATATATATATATATATATATATTTATACACATGTACATGCACACTTACATGCATACATACATACACACAACTTCAAAATAACATAAATTCTCAACCTGTACTGAAAACAGTTTCTGCGTCTCACCACCACCAGCTGGTGAGAGGTGGTGACGTCAATTTGAACCCCGCCCACTGGAACCGGTACTGAAAGCATAATGGAAACACAACCTGTACCGTACCGAGTAGAGTAGAGCCGTGCTGTACCAGTACTACAGGTACTAATGGAAAAGGGGCAATAGATTGTAGTGTAAAGCGTTTTGCGTATCTTGAAGTAAGATAGAAAGGTGCTATATAAGTACAGTCCATTTACCATTTCCATTTACTATCAGGGACCATGTGTAATAATTCGGCACTGGTGGAGAGTGAGAATGGAGCTTATAAAGGGTGCAGAGCAGATGAACTAGGAGAGCTGAACAGGTGAGTGGAATCAGGCTGATTGCTGTGAGAAACAAGGGAGGCGTGGCATGGCTTGGAAGGAGTAGGCTTGAGCTGGAGATGGATGATACGCTTTACAAAGCAGGGAAGAGAAACAATTGCCCCTTTTCCACTGTCACAGTGCGGATCAGGTCAGTTCGGGTCGGTTCAGATCGGCTCGGGTCTGTTGTGTTTCCACATACATTTCTGGACCGGCTCTGTAGGTGGGGACTAGAATCCAACTCGTCTTACCACCTGGTGGCGGTAGTGCTCCCTTAAGCTATTTAATAGCCACCACTAAACGCATTAGAAGAAGAACACCCTGAAAGTTTTGTCACACGATGTTGTGGAAGAGATGCCATGCTCTAATGCAGTACGTCATGAACTGTAACTTTTAAACCTGATTCATAATCCTACCTTACTGCCTTCCCTGCCTGCTTTAAACCCATGTGTTTTTCATTTTAGTATAGATTTTTACAATAAAGATGGATTAAAAATATCTTCACTTTTATTATTTGCAGACATGCACAAGATTCATGTTAAAATTGCAAAACATCACACTGTGCTGTAATCTTTGAAACTGCTTTTACAATAAGCTACAGACTTGAAAACAATTAGGTTAAATTTTGTCCTTGAATTTTGGTATGGTATGGTATGGTATGGTATAAAGTTTATTCATTTAAAAAAAAAAGTACAAAACAATTTCATAACAATATAAAAAAGATACAAAAGATTTAAAATGAAAGGCAGCAGAAAGAAGAAAAAATCTTATTATATCTGCCCCTTTTTTCAAACAATTATTTCAATCATAATAATTTTCAAGTAACAGAACAAAATGAATAACTCTTTCTAATTTTTCTAACTCTAATACAAAACACATACGAAGCTACTTCATATATGCTTTTTTAACAATTCAGTTTTGATCTTTTTCTTAAATGTACACATTGACTTGGAATTTTTCACATCACTCTCTAGACCATTCCACAATCCAATTCCTTGGATTGAGGTAGACCTTCCCTTCAGACTAGTTCTAAATTTTGGTTTGACAAATATCTCTATCCCCTTACGATTATAGCAACTTTGTCTTTTAACAAAATTTCTTTGGATATTTAATGGTAATGTGTTATTTTGAGCCCTATACATAACGGATAAAACACTATAATATACCAAATCATGGAACTTCAATAACTTTAGTTGATAAAATAATGTGCTTGATGGGTGACTGTAATGCTTTCTAGTGATAATTCTTACAGCTCTTTTCTGTAAAATAAAAATAGGTTTTGTAAATGTTTTACACGCTTTCCCCCAAACATCAATGCAATAGATTAAATGTGGAACAATGATTGTGTTAAACAACATGTACAGAGCTTTATCATTTAATAATTCCCTGACTTTGTACAGTACTGCAATATATTTAAATATTTTTGTTCTTACAGAATTTATGTGATTTTTCCATGTTAGCTGTTCATCAGTGATTACACCCAAAAAGTTTCATCTCATTAACTCTACAAATCTCAATACCCTCAATTTTAAATGGATCATCAACAGTTCTCTTTTTGTTACTAAATATCATGTATTTAGTTTGATCTAAATTTAATGATAATTTATTAAGTTTAAACCAAGTTTGTATTTTATCATATTCCTTCTTCATCAATTCCAACGTCCGTTTTACATCTTTACCCAAACAAAAAAATGTGGTGTCATCTGCAAAAAGGACATATTTGAGGAGTCCTGATACATTCACTAAGTCATTCACATATAAAATAAATAACTTTGGTCCAAGTACAGAGCCTTGAGGAACTCCACAAGTGATATTGCAGAGGTCAGATCTTACACCATTTATTTGTACAAACTGTTTCCTATTTGGAAATTTTAAAGATTTGTCTTTCATTAAATTTTAAAACATAAATGTATTACTTATTAATCTAAAAAAGTTAAGTCTGTTTCCTCTGGACATTCAAAAAAACAAAACAAACAAACAAACAAACAAAAACGTTTATTGTTTATTTATTATAAACTGTATTGTTTGTTTTGCGAATGTCCAGAGGACCAGACTTAACTTTTTAGATTTTTCTACCTGAATTATTGAGCAGCATCAGGATATTACTTAATAAATAGTCAGTTGGTATGAAAACACCATGAGGTCCTAGAAGAGTTGAAGAGGTGGCTGTTGATGTCTGTGCCTCCCTGGTAAAGATGCTGCTCCCACAACCCTGAAGCAGAAGATGATGGATGGATGGACGGATGGCGAAGGAGGAGACCATCAGACACAGCAGGAGTGGTCAGTTCAGGTGAACACCTGCCTGTTTGCTTCAGATCAGATGTTCAAATCTCTGCAGGTTCAAATAAAAGGTGCACCAGGACACTCAGCTGAATCTCTCGGGCCACAGTTGTATGGCCGATAAACGATAACTGCTAAATGATAACTGATAAATGTCTTTTCTGAATTTTTGACTGTTTTTGTCTTACTTCATCCTAGAACCAAAAATTGTATAACATAATAACAGTTGAGCAGATTCTGGTAATCTTTTCTTAGGATGCATTAAAGATCAAAAGCAATTGGAAATTCTTCTCAACTTCCAGTATGAATTTAAACAAACACCTTCTGAACTTAACATTGTAAAATTTGTTTAGGAAATTTAATGTTCAAGGACACCACTTAAGAAAAAAATTGTTTAATAGGAAAATAAGTGAAAAATGTACAAAAATAAAAAATACTGCATCCAACTAATGATTGTGTATCTGTCTGTCCCTTGTCTCACGGGCTTCATCCAGAAGAAGACCCACGTGTTGCTCCTGCTGTGTCCGGTTCAGTTACTGGACTCTTTTCTCTTTCTCTTGTCTAGAAAGAAGAAAAAGGTGGTTAATTCAAGCTACATAATGTTTTTGAATAAATGCATAAAACAAAGAAAGGTGCTGCTAACAGCTACAATAGATATATTAATAATAATAAACTGATCAAATAAGAAAATGAAAAATAAATTGATTTAAAAATAATGAAAATAATATAATAATAACAGTGGATATATGAATCAGAAAGTATTATACAGATGCAGATATTCTTTGTCATTCGCACCACATGTGGTACATGTGGTGGATCAAAATTATGTACACAGGGTCCCACTTACATCCAACAATAAAATATAAAAGAAAAACAGTAATAAGATCTAAGATATGAACTAAGAAAAACATCAACTAAAAATATGATAAGCACTAATAGCATAAAAACAATAAACACAATACGCTGAACAGCAGCACGGACATGAGTCTGTGTGAACAGACGAGCACGAATGAACACAACATGAAACAGATCAGCAGCAACATGAAACAGATCAGCAGCAACATGAAATAGATCAGCAGCAACATGATGTGATTATCCTGGTTAGATATTCATAAGGCTGCACAAACTCAAGTTCATGTTGCTGTTTGACATATTGTTTTGATTGTTTAATGTTATTAGTGCTTAGTGTATTATTAGTAGATGATTTTTAGTTGATATTTTTCTTAATTCATATCTTAGATCTTATTACTGTTTTTCTTTTACATTTTGTTGTCTGTAACTGGGACATAATACATAATACACACATAATTTGATCCCAGTTCAGTATTTAGTCAACATTTTATTTTTTTTACTTTAAAAATAAAATAAAAGCAAGTCCTTATCGGCACAAATAAAGTGATGTGGAACATGTTGCATCTGTTCTTACCGAGCACAGAAGGCTGCAGCGTCGTGCTGCTCTGTGAGGTGCAGGTGGGCTGTGATGGAGCTCTGTCAGGTGCAGACTCCTCTGACAGAGCAGGAGCAGAAGCCGAGAGGCTTGGAGGGTTTAATGTGGAGTTTAGAGATGAACCGTCACGCGCTGAAATACGTTCTGGATAAAATACAGTGAGAAACGGGACCGGAGGACAGCTAGCGTTTATGCAAATTAGTTTAGCATCGTAGCACCGATGTTGTCCTATTATGGTGTCAGCCTGTTTTGTTATTTAAAAATATGTTCAGAACCAATGGTATGAGTAACTTAAAATATGTTTAAAGTTAGAAAACACTCACCATCTTCTATAAATGATTCAAGTAGAGCAGTGGCCTTGTCCAAACCACCCTCCAATCGCTCCATCTAGCTCGCTTTGACTTTTTTCGTCGGCCATCAAGCACAACAACACCTGCACTTCTGCATTTGACCACGACTTTGATATTATTGTTTTTTTATAGCTTCAAAATACTAAAAGATATGCTCCTCGCGTTATCGCTAATGGCAAGCGTAGAGAAAAAAATGTGGATCGAGTTGTTTGGAAAGACTCCACAGACTCCTCCCCCTGACCAATCAGTGACCGACAGTGTTTCTGACGTCACGGCTCGGCTCGCTTGGACCCCTTGAGAAGCCGCGGCAGAATTTAGGGAGGCGAGCCGGTTCCAGGAACAGTGGAAAGACCTCGAACGCGCGTGAAGCCGGAAATATCCGACCCGCGCCGTGATAGTGGAAAATTGGCATATGTCATGAGGGGCTGAAACAATACTAGGAGGGAGTGAGTGAGAAACAGGGGCCGATAAGGGGTCAGTGGGGGTTGCTGACTATGATATAGCCCCCTCATTAACGTCCAGCATCCTGACGGACCACCAGGACAAAAACTAGCAAGAAAGCAAGTGGGTGGAGGGGGTCTGGATGCAGGCAAGAGAACTGGGTGGGTGGAGGGGGTCTTGGAGGAAGGCATGAAATAGATGGCAGCCAAAAGGACCATCCAGAGCTGTTCCAGGGCTCGGGTGGGAGGCCAGGAGGTGGTCTAACAAATAGCAATGTCCAGGGTGAAAGGCCAGGTGACCCTCCAATACCTTGAGATGGGGCCAGATCTTCAGCAAATGATGCAGGCGTGGAGGGCTGTGGCGCTGCAGTGCGTGGCGTGGAGGACTGTGGCACTGCAGCAGAAGACGTGGAGGCCTGTGGCACTGCAACAGATGACGTGGAGGCCTGTGGCACTGCAGCGAATGGCGTGGAAGCCTGTGGCTCTGCAGCGGACGGCATGGAGGCCTGTGGCTCTGCAGCAGGCAATGTGGAGGGCTGTGGAGCTGCAGCAGGCAACGTGGATGACTGTGGAGCTGCAGCAGGCGACATGGGTGGCTGTGGAGCTGCAGCAGGCAACGTGGATGGCTGGGGAGCTGCAGCAGGCGTCGTGGATGGCTGGGAAGATGCAGCAGGTGTCGTGGAGGCCTTGGGGGTCTGCCACCGTCATGGAGGCTGTGGTGTGTGCAGCAGGCTTGGTGGTCAGAGCTGCAGCAGGCTTGGGGGTCAGAGCTGCAGCAGGCTTGGGAATCAGAGCTGCAGCAGGCGATAGGGTCAGAGCTGTAGCAGGCGAATGGGGGTAGAGCTGCAGCAGGTGATGGGGTCAGAGCTGCAGCAGGCGATGAGCAAGGAAGGGTCTCTAAGGTGGGAGTGCAAAACTTGGCACAGAACATGGTCAACATGAGCTGCATCTGAATGTCCAGGTTAATCAATGAGCCCTGAGCCCAGAGAGCCACTCCTGTTCTGGCTTTGAATCCATTTTTTGGATGAATTATTCTGTCAGGAAACGGTTTTTGGATTCTTAATAAGCCAGACATAGGAGTGCAAAAACAAGAACAGCTTTTATTAATTAGGCTGCTGGTCGTTGAAGTCAGGGTCCAAGGCAGGAGTCCAATCTTCAAAGTCTGTACGTGGCAGGTGAAATCCAGAGAAAAACACAAACATTTCTAATCAAAATAAAATCACTGTCAATTATACACAAGTACCCAACCTTTCAAAAATGTTTGCAACAATTAAGAAGTATGGATGTTTGTGTTTTACAGATGGAACCACACAGATGGCCGGCGATGACAGGCATCCTCATGTGTCATTTGCCGGCGATGATGGGCATCCTCATGTGTCATTTGCAGGTAATTTTATTTCTCACTTTATGATTTTAACTTTTCTTCTGAAGATCTTGCAGTTTGTGCACGGGGGGGGGGGTGGGGATATTATATTGGATATACACTCTATCTTCTTCACTCATACTTTTGTGTCTTTTATCTGCTGCTCGGCAGTTTGACCCAAAGCTGATTGACAAGGACTACAGCGAAGCTTTCAAGAAGTGGCTTCGTTATGTGCCAGAGTAGAAGGAGGCATCCCAAGGAACCAGAGATACAAAAAAGCGAACCAGTGTCAAACTTAAGTTATCCCAACACACACTTTCCCTGGTTCATACAGTACAAGGCTTAACCTCATGGACACCGTTCTTCCATGGACAATAGACTGTTGTTCTGTCAGTCAAAAAGGAGTCAAATATGTTTACAGATACATGCATCTACTTGAATGACTTGCCACTTCAAACTGTTCTTGCATTGTTGTCTCCAGAGTTGCCCTAAAGTTCTATAAAATTACAGACCCTGTTTTGAATATATATACTGGGACCTCCCTCTGTTTTGTGTCGCTGCACGTACTGCACTGAGCTGTAGCCGGATATCCTATATATGTCCTCTGCATTTATGATACCATCCATAGAATGGTTACAGCATTCATAGAGGATTTGAGGTTTATCAGTGGTAGAGCAGTGGTTCTCATTCTCAAATGCATTCATGTTGACAACCTAATTGACTGCTATTGGCCTGTGGACTCCAATTTGTTTTTGACTAATATGTCAGTGGAATGAGGTTGGCTTTTTTTTTTCACTTCACTTTGATGTCGGTCGGTTTGAACTGTGCATATCCTTGCCTGGTCATTGATAACGGTGACAGTATGACCCCCACCCTCTTGATAGAAAGACCTTTAAAAATTGTAGACATCTCTCAAAGCCATAATGACACTTTTAGACCTCTGACTGTGTGCTACAATTGCCTTATGGTAAATGGACTGTACTTATATAGCGCTTTTCTATCTTATTTCAAGAAACTCAAAGCACTTTACATTACAATCTATGTCTTCATTTACCCATTCATACAGCACTCTACTAGGTTTCTACAAAGCTAATTGAACAGATCTTTCTAAAGAGATTAATCAGTGCTTTATCACAGTCATACACCATCATTGATCTGTTTATTTTAATATCTGAGAAGGCATACGGTGTTGACCTGTAATCACAACCGATATTTGTCACCATGTCACCCACACCTGTTGCTCAGGGACAAGTTGCTGTCTGTCTTGACCTATGACTGTTTTCTTAAATAAAATGTAATATTAATACCATGTAGTCATTTTTAAGTTTGTGTTCACACATTGTTGGAAATATGGTAATGTAAGATAATTTTGAACAACATAATACCCATCGTCTGCCAACAATGTTGTGTATTTAACACCAGTACTAAATGAAGAAACTTGAGGAACTCCACACGTGTGGAGTTCCTCAAGCGTCTGTGCTTGGACCAAAGTTATTTATTTTATATGTGAATGACTTAGTAAATGTATCAGGACACCTCAAATGAGTCCTTTTTGCAGATGACACCACATTTTTTTGTTTGGGTAAAGATGTAAAACGAATGATGGAATTGATGAAGACAGAATTTGATAAAATACAAACTTGGTTTAAACTTAATAAATTATCATTAAATTTAGATAAAACTAAATACATTATATTCAGTAACAAAAAGAGAACTGTTGATGATCCATTTAAAATTGAGGGTGTTGAGATCTGTAGAGTTAATGAGATTAAATTTTTGGGTGTAATCATTGATGAACAGCTAACATGGAAAAATCACATAAATTCTGTAAGAACAAAAATATCTAAATATATTGCAGTACTATACAAAGTCAGGGAATTATTAAATGATAAAGCTCTGTACATGTTGTATAACACAATCATTGTTCCACATTTAATCTATTGCATTGATGTTTGGGGGAAAGCGTGTAAAACCTTTACAAAGCCTATTTTTATTTTACAGAAAAGAGCTGTAAGACTCATCACTAGAAAGCATTACAGTCACCCATCAAGCACATTATTTTATCAACTGAAGTTATTGAAGTTCCATGATTTGGTATATTATAGTGTTTTATCAGTTATGTATAGGGCTCAAAATAACACATTACCATTAAATATCCAAAGAAATTTTGTTAAAAGGCAAAGTTGTTATAATATTAAGGGGATAGAGATATTTGTCAAACCAAAATTCAGAGCTAGTCTGAAGGGAAGGTCTACCTCAATCCAAGGAATTGGATTGTGGAATGGTCTAGAGAGTGATGTTAAAAATTCCAAGGGAGGCCATCTAAAAAAAAAAAAAAAAAAAAAAATTCCAAGTCAATGTGTACATTTAAGAAAAAGATCAAAGCTGAATTGTTAAAAAAATATACATGAAGTAGCTTAGTGTGTGTTTTGTATTAGAATTAGAAAAATTAGAAAGTTATTCATTTTGTTCTGTTACTTGAAGATTATTATGATTGAACTAATTGTTTGAAAAAAGGGGCAGATATAATAAGATTTTTTCTTCTTTCTGCTGCCTTTCATTTTAAATCTCTTGGATTTTTTATATAGTTATGAAACTGTTTTGTATTTTTAAAATGAATAAACTTTATACCATACCATTCCATACCAAGAAACTTGTAATGGTATGTTATGATGTACACCTATCAGCAGAAATTAAAACGTTGGTTACATATTGTAAATCCCAGATTCTGAGTGTAAGCATAGCCCTTTAAAAGCAGTCGCTATTGAGTTTACCCGCGCGCAGCACGCCGAACACTGAAGACTTTTAGTCCACGCCCACCTGCTGTGTGGACCCCACCCGGTCCGTTATAAAATGCATCTGAACCGGAGCTCGACTCCCAAAGGCTTACTCTTTTTCTTCAACCTTTTGAGAGCGAGTGAGGCCCAGTTTTTAAAGGGCTACGCTTACACTCATAGAATCTGGGGTTACAATAGGTACGTAACCAATGTCCTACTTTGTATTTCATGTAAGCTACGCCCTTTAAAAGCTGTCGCTACTGGGTTTAAAGGGCGGAGCAGGATATGGTCCCTGCCTCACTGGGTCTGTCCGAAAACCATAAAAAACACCCTGATATCTGCCTAAAACCACATTCTTTTTTCAAGCGTAATTACCCACCATTGATCCATGTGCCTGGTGCGTACTGAATTACAGGCGTGCAGCCTCTGTGCCTGAACATAGCTGAAGAAATGTTTATTCATATCAGACAATAGAGGAATATGAAAAGGAAAAATTTCCAGTGAGGAAGAAGGAATTTTCCTGTTTGAACGAGTAATCGTATAAAACGCCCACTAATAATGACAGAGCAGGACTGTGTTGTTTTATTGCTTGTTGTTTTTATTTTATTTTATTTTTTTGAGGTGTGAGTGTGAAAAATCACTCTGACATAACTCTGAGAACTGAATATGTCAGCGAAGAGCTGGAGACATCTTGTAAATAAAAATGGATGAAAGGGGTTGATGATGACCATGAAGCCGCAGAGCAGATGTCCTGCAAAGACACCCCTCTGTGCAGAGTTGTGGAGGTAGAAATCCCCCTGGTGGAATGAGCCTTGAGTCTTTCAGGCGGTTGAAGGCCAGACTATAGGCTTGTGTTGTATTTTCACATAACCAATGTGACAGACGCTGGGAAGATAAAGGCGGACCCTGTGATAGTTTCATGAAATATACGAACACTTAATTGGATTTACACATCACGGCTGTGCATGTCACATAACACATGAGCGCGCGTACCGGACAGAGCAGGTGAAATTGTTCCTTCTCCGTAATTTTATGAGGAGGGGGACAGAACCCGTCCAGCGTAATGACTCTGGACTTGAACAAACTTGTTATGCTTTTGGGTATAAAGCAGGATTTGGTCGGAGCTCCCGTCTCCTTGAATTCTGAGACAAGAGGGAGTGACGGACAGACCTGACAAGTCGCTCACTCTTTTAGCTGACGTCAGAGCTAATAACAAGGCAGTTTCAAGGGACAGATACTTCAAAGGTATCTGGTCCAGGGACTCAAATGGATTTTTAGTGAGTACACTGAGAACGAAGACTAAATCCCACTGTGGTGCCAGGGCGCGTGTCACTGGCCTGAGCCGGCACGCATCTTTCAGAAACCATTTTGTTAAAGGGTGATTGAAAACTGTTCTATCGTTGAAACGTTCATGACAGGAGGAGATTGCGGCAGCATAAATTTTAATTGTGTTGAAAGCTAAATTTCTGTACAACAGCAGCT
Source organism: Nematolebias whitei (assembly GCF_014905685.2). NCBI lineage: Eukaryota > Metazoa > Chordata > Actinopteri > Cyprinodontiformes > Rivulidae > Nematolebias > Nematolebias whitei. The sequence goes on from NC_056517.1 coordinate 15,257,284, forward strand.
GCAAGTAGGATAAAATGCAGTCCAGGGGACATGAAGTCAGGTCCACCAACTTTTCTAGGCACCATCGCTGAAAAGCAGCCCATTTAGAAACATGAACAGCCATAGTGGATTTTGTGCATACCCCCTGGATGGTACATATTACGTCTTTGGAAAACCCAAATTTTTCTAAGCGTTCTCGTTCAGTGGCCAAACCCAAAGGGGCTGACCTATTATAGGGGGGCTCCTGATTGCTCCTCCCACCTTCAGGAGCGCATCCTCTCTCCACGGCAACTTCCACGGTTGACCCGTCAGCTGTTGCAGAACTGGGAACCATGATGCAGTCATGTGTTGTGAGGCGATCAGAATAATTTTCAGATCCTTCTCTCTCATCCTCTCCATCAGTGCTGATATCAGGGGAACTGGAGGGAAGGCATAAATCCGAGTCTGTGTGCAAACACGTTCACCCCCCAGTGGCGGAGCATCCTGTGGATTTAGGGAGAAGAACAGGGTGCATTGAGAGTTCTCCCGGGCGGCCATCATGTCCACCTCCGCTCTCCCGAACCTGCTCCAGATTTGCGAGATTAGATCTGGATGAAGAGACCAATCCAAGTCCAGAGGGCCTCCTCTCGACATAATATCTGCTCCTCTGTTTAGAACGCCTGGGATGTAAACTGCTCTGATTGACCGTAAATGTGTGTGCACGCAGCAGAGCAGTTTCTGGGCTGCATTCAGCAGCTGAGCTTAATTCACGCCCCCCTGGCAATTTTTGTACGCTGCTGCGGTTCTGTTGTCTGTGTGGATCATCACGTGATGACCCTGAACCAGTGGAGCAAAATGTCTGAGTAGTTTTTTTTTACTGTGAGAAGTTCTAAAACATTTATGTAAAAAGACGTGCCAGCGGGCCATGCACCTCCTATCATTTGTGACAGGTAGGTCCCTCCCAGCCAGAGAGGGACGCGTCTGTGAACGCCGACGTGAATGACGTCACCTAGCCCAGGGGAACTCCCTCTGACAGGTTCAGGGAATTTCCCTAGTGGTTCAAATCCACTCCCACTGATGGGAGAACGGTGATCAGGCGCCATTTTTGACATATAGGGTTGACTTTCAGTCGATTGAACCATCTTTGCAGGCGGTGCATAAACAATAATCCCAGCAGCACCACAACGTGAGCCACTGACTTCATTCCTAGCAGTCTCATGACTGTCAGCGCTGTTACTGTTCTGAGGGGCCGAACAAACTGAAGCAATGACGTCAGGGATTCCTGACAGCTGTCATGCAACTGTCATGTTCACTGAGTTTAGATTCACTCCCAGGAATGTAATTCACTGAGACAGAATTATAGAGCTCTTCTCCCAATTTATTGTGAATTCCAGATGAGACAGATGTTTCACTAAAACAACTGTATGTGTCTCTGCCTCATTTCTGGACCAAGATAACAACAGGAGGTTGTCCAGATAAACTAGGATTCTTATCCCTCTCGTTCAAAGCGGCTGGAGGGCTGACTCCATGCATTTTGAGAATGTGTGTGGGGCGGGCGCGTATCTGAACGGCAGACGGTTGTACTGAAAACAGTCCCCCTGGAAAGAAAAACAGAAGAATTTCCTGTGTTTGTTTATTATCGGAATGTGGAAGAATGCATCCTTCAGATCTATGGACACAAACCAATCCCCTTCTGTCATGTATTCGAGAACATGTTTCACCGTCAGCATGTGAAAGGGTTGTTCCGTGATGAATTTGTTGAAGGCAGACAGATCCAGGATTGGTCTGAGGCCTCCCGACTTCTTCGGAACCAGGAAGTACCAGGAGTAAAATCCAGCTTCCTCCTCTCTTGGGACAATTCTAGAAATCACATCTTTTTCCAGAAGCTCCATCAGCTCTGAGTGGAAGATTCAACCTGTTCTTGCATTTTTGTTTCCATAGTTGTCCTATAGTTCTATAATATTACAGACCCTGTTTGGAAAACACCATATTTTCCGCCGTACACGTCACACCGCCCTATAAGTTGCATCAGTCCAAACATGTCTAATAAAGTGGACAAATCCATAAATATGTTGCTTTGCTGTATAAGTCGCATCTATTTTGTGTCACTGCTGACGAGTCACATTTGTTATGCGTCACCGCTGACAACCCGGAAATGTGGGCTGGTGCTGTGCCAAAAATTGATTGGCTGCCAAATGGCGGCCGCAGGAGCATAAACGGGAGGACTTTAGCAAGAATTTAACAAGATTAACACTTTAAAACAATTATTTGTTGCCTCAAAATTATAGTAAGGGTGTATCTCAGTTCAACTTTTGTTTAATACATGCACTTTGTCAAATCAGCTGCATTTCCAAAGCCGATGCATGGAAGTAGGAATGCGCAGAGGGACAAGTAGCTGTGCGTTTATTTGAAATTTTACAAGATAAACACCTAAATACAATTGTTTGCTCCACTTTATAGTAAATGTGTCTCCATCTAACGTTTCCTTAATAAAGGGACTTTAACAGTTGTTGAGGTCTTTCAAAACTATGAGAACCAACTTTCTAACACTTAGCTCAAAACTGCCTCAACCTGAGATCGTTCAGTGGAAGGAAGACAGAGTCAAAAACACAGCCTGAGAAGTAGTTCTGAATTCAGACAAAGATTTATTTTACCTTCACAGCGCTGGAAGGGAGACGCCTCACATGCACGTTACATCCATTTTACACGTCTCACACGTTTCGTCTGAGTTACAAATGTCTTTGCTTTGTTTTAAATACAGCCTTATCAGTTACATTGGGATTTCCTTATCATGATGTTGTTCTCTGGGGCAGCTGATGTTCCTGGATGTGGTCTGGCATGGTCTTGTTTTTTCGCCCACTGCCCCCAGCTGACTGTGATCTGTTCTGGCAAGATAACAGTAGTCTGGTCCTCTTTGTACAAGGAGTTACGCAGATCATGAACTTATATGACGTACATCATGATTTTGCAGTTTTTACCATACACAGAGACATATTTCATGTCAGAGCATAGCAGAAAAGATGACATTATACAACATTTCCCCCTTTTGGTCCCCCCAAGGGGACCACCTCTTTGGCTGCAAACATCTGTCCCTGACGAGTGTCCAGAACTTGTGCCAGAAAAATCCCCGGGGCAACGGTGTAGTGGTGCGGGGTAAAAACAGCACAACGCCTCACGCCCCTTGTGACGACGACCAAGATGGTGTTCCAGTGCACTCTTACCATCATCCTTACCCTGTGTCATAAGTTTAACAAAATTGCTGTTTAAATGATATAACAATAGCAATCAAGTGAGCCATTAATAAGATAAATATAGCACAACAGTGAAAAAACGCAATACAATGTCTAAAAATGTAATTCTCTGTCAGTTGGTTACAAAGCGCACAGTGGATGCCTGTCTTTTAAAAGGACCACAACTTGTTGGCCTGAACAATGACTACGAATTGGTTGGACAATTAAGGTCCATCTCATAGAGGCATTGTCCATCGCGTAGTCACAGACTGAAAGAGAGAGAGTTTCAGTAAAAGTTAAAATGGGGCCACATGCATTTATCTAAGTTTCCTATTGCTAGCAGTATGATAAAATATCCATACCAATACTCAACAGTAATTTGGAAGCAGGGGAAGCAAAGTAACACATGTAATTATAATATGTATAAGAATCAACTTAAAGCAAAGAAAAATGGTGTAAAACACATGTTAGGAGACAGGTTGTGAAGCCAGTGTCAGCAGTTCTCTGGTTATGCCACCAGGGAGAGCTCGAATTCCGTGTGGCTTGAAGGATCGCTGGTTGACAACATCTGATATCCAAAAGGTCTATCCCCGCTCCCTTTCTCGATGGTCGAGGTGATACATCGCACCACTGGTGATCTTGCACAGGGCACACAGCAGCAACCACATATGACCAGTACACTCAGCGTCCTCAATCCCTCCAGTGCCCTGGTCACTGACCCGTCAGAACCTGTATTGTTGGGGATGAAAGTACAACACATATCTCCAAACATAGCACAATTTCAGCCCTCTAAGGCATGTGACTGTATTTTCTATCTCTACCACTAAAAGGGGTTTGTCAATATAAAATATTTCATTATTACTTCTACACTATAATGGTTTTATAGAACAACATAAACCACATTCCATTCATACTTTCATGCTCTTTTTTTATGTTTACAAACCTGAACCTCAAAAAGGATATGAAGGATTTCTCCAGAGTCCTTTACTCTGGTTCTTCCTGAAAGAAGCAAAGTTATTTTTCACAAGAAAACACAGTAATATGTGATTACCACATGCAGTGAAGATGAGTAATCAGAAGAGTTAAGGTTTCAAAGTTTAGTGGTGAGTATTTGGCATGAGTGATGTTAATTTTTAGTTAAGATGATATATTTTATTTGTCTTCTTTCCCCCTGCCTGTGGGAAAGAATTTAGTAAACACATGCGCAGAAAATATATTTTCATTAATCACCCTGTCCTCAAAACAGCACAATACAGCATTAAACATTGACTTTGCTGATAAATGGAGCTGGAAAAATAAAAGGAAGTCAAAATCAGTTATTCAGCTCTGCCATAGCTCCTCAGGAGATCTGTTTAGGTAAAACAAAAACAAAAGTTTCACAATATATGACTATCGTAAAAATGTGGTTAAAAACACTCTATACACGAGAACCTAATTAATTTATCAGTCCAGTCCAGTCTTAGTCATGGTCAAATCAAATGTATTTAAGAACACAGATCCACCACATTTTCATTGTTCTTTTGGGTCTAGGGGCATCCCCCTAAGAGATCCATCATGTACACATTCAAAGGAAGAAAGATAAATACTTTGGTTATTAAGAGCGTTGTAACTTAACATCTATTTAAACACAAATGATCTAGCAAAGCAAGTCTGTACATCAATCACTGTTCCTTTTCAGTCGCCCTCCTTAGTCTCCACATGTTCTTTTTCTTCTGGTGCCACCCCCTTTTGGAGTTCAGTAACCTGTTCAAGTGTAAGTTTGTATTTTATCTCTTCCTCTACTGCGACTGTCATCATCAAGGGAGGGTATCCTACTGCGGCTTTTGCTGCGTTGTCCGCTGCTTAATTGCCCTAAGCTGTGTAGGAGTCACTGTTATCATGTCCTTTGCATTTCATTACTGCCATTCTCAAGGGCAGCAGAAGAGCCTTTGCTAACTCTTTCATGTCTGCTTCGTGTTTAATGGTTTTTCCTCCTGCTGTCAAAACACCTGCTCTAATCCATTGACAAAGTTCCACATGGACTGCTCCTACTGCTTAGGCGGAATCCGTGTAAACATTCAGTGCTTCTACCACTGCTCTGACCTCTGCTCTCTGTGCAGATGTTGCACCTTCCAGCTGTTCTGCTTTTATCACTTCATATCCTGTATCTGTTTTTTTCCACTATTGCATAACCTGCTTTCAGGCCTTCTGTTGGATGTCTGTAACAACACCCATCTGTGAATAAGTGTCTTACCCGTATTCCCCAAAGTGGGGATGCTTCTAGATCTGGCCTCACCTTCTCCAGCTTGACCACCAGCTCTTCACATCGGTGAGGCTCACCTTCTGCAACACAATCTGCCATATTTATTCGCTCATGTGAGAATGTTATGTTGGGGGCTTCTAAGATTTTTGATAGTCTGTGTTGTCTAAGAGCTGTCATCGTAAAACACTGTGAGTTCACATAGGCAACCATGCTATGTGTTGTCAGCACCTGCAGGGCGTGGCCCATGACTACGTGTGCTGTTTTTTTAATCAGTTTTGCTATCCCGGCTGCGTGTTGTGTGCATGGAGGATGTCTTTTTTCCATGTTGTCCATCATAAGTGAGAGGTACTGTAATACTTTCCTCTCTCCCCCTTTTCTCTGTAACAAAACCCCATTTATTATGTGTTTTGTTACAGAGACATCCAGGAAGAAAGGACAGCTGTAATCTGGTAAGGTTAATTCAGCTGCCGATGCCATGTGTTGTTTTAGATGAGTAAAGGCGTCTTCTGCTTCTTTTGTCCAGGTTAGTGGACTATTCAAATTTCTCATACCTTGTTCCCTGACCAGATGGCGCAAGGGTTGAGTCAGGTCCGTGTATGCTGGCAAATAGCTACGACTATAACAGGTGAGTCCAAGGAAAGATAACATGTCCTTCACCCGTAGTGGTTTTGGATGTGTCAGGATGCTCTGCTTATGTGCTGAATACATGCTAGTGGTTCCTGTGGAGATTGCACGGCCCAGGAAAGAAACCTGTTTTCTACCAATCTGCAATTTAGTTTTACTAACCTTAAAACCAGAGCTGTGTAAGTGTTGTAGGACAAGTCGTGTAGCTTCCACGCAGAGATCAGCAGTGGAAGCGGCCAACAGCAAGTCGTCCACATACTGGATCAGTGTGGTGTTGCCGGGAAGTGGACAGGTTTGCAAAACGTCCTTCAGGACCTGGTTAAAAATCCCTGGAGAGAGAGAGAATCCCTGTGGAAGTCTCGTGTATCTCCACTGTCTGCCTTTGTAGGTGAATGAAAACAGGTCACGACAGCTGTCCTCTAGAGGGAGACAAAATAACGCGTTAGCCAAGTCAATACAGGTGTACCATTGTTGAGAAGGTTCCAAGGCTGAGATGGATACATAAGGATTAGGAACAGGCACTGTTGGAGTGGACAAGATAGCATTTATGGCTCTTAAATCATGGGCCATGCGATATTTTCCTGTCCCTTTCTTTTCTACTGGTAAGATGGGTGTATTCCAGTCAGAAGTTGAGGGTTCTAAAATCCCAGCCTGTATTAGACCTGCAATAGTGTCGGCGATTCCCTCCTCAGCTTGAAGCTTGTGGGGATATTGTGGTACCCAGATTGGGGTGTTTGTGTTTACCTTAAAGGTGATGGGAGCACAAGAGACATGTCCAACATCAGTTGGAGACTGTGCCCAGAGAGAGTCAGGGAGTGAAGCCAGCATGACCTCAGCAGTGTGGTAATCTGTCCGTTCTCTCCCATGTTGGCGAGTCAGCAGGTCGTGTTCAAGGTCGATCTGTTCAGAACTTTCAAACTGTATTCTGTATGTGTCGCATGATTTTGAATAATACAGACCTGGTGCTGTGGTGCGCGTCCAATCTGTGGTAGCTAGAGAGCGTTTAACCATCCCTCCTAACTCCTTGGCTTGGCGCTCAGGATTTATAGAGAGAGATAAATGGGGGACAGCTTCATCACTCATTTGATACCAGCTAAGCTGTTCAGTGGTCAGTGTTACTGCCGCTGATACTCCCTCAGGAGCTACATAAACATTTTCAATTTTAATTTGCCAAGTCTTACCTTCAAGGTCAGATGAGAAGGCTTCTCGGTACCAGTCTGTGTGTTCCCGGTCATAGAAGAGGGTGACGTGAGGCGGGTCAGCAGGAGAAACGTAGGCACGCAGACTGATGAGCCAGGGCTTCCAGGTCTGGAATGTTTTCAGGAGACAGCTCGACTGTTCATGTGTCAACCGGCCCCAATAGATGTCTGCGTACTCCGGAGTGACAGGGTGTAACAAATATTGTCCATCTGTGATTGAGTCTCTGCAATGGATGATGGAGCCATCTGATAGCAAAACTGTCAGCCCATCTGCACCACACAGTACGGTAGCTCCCAGCTTGATCAGCAAGTGTCTTCCCAGTAAGTTCACAGGAGTAGATGGGGAGCAGACAAAAGATTGTTGCAACATCTGGGCCCCTAGGTTAAAAGTCAATGGTTTTGTTAACTGCAGACTCTGCTCTTTCCCTGAGAACCCTGTCAAAGGCACAGTTTTTGATGTTAAACTGTTGATGAGGGTGCTGTTTATAGTCAAATATGTGGCTCCTGTGTCCACTAGAAAGTTCATAGGTTGACCTCCCACTCTGGCAGATAACATGGGGTCTACAGAAGTCATGTTACCTGACCGGGTCTCAGGGGTGTGTCAATATCGTTGGTACACGTCTTCTTCCCACTGCAGGTACTGGCCACCGGCAGGAGGCGGTATGTTAGCAGGATTGTGTGGAATCATACCTTGTGACCCTCCGCCTTTACTCCCCTGCATGGGTGGGGCTCTGCACTGTCTGGCCCAATGGCCAGGTCTCCCACAGTTGTAGCAGATTTCGTCTTGCAGGTTCCTTTGCCCGGGTGAACCCCAGCCCCCTCGTCCATGCGCCATGCCTCCCCGTGCACGACCACCAGCACGCCAACCTCCTCCACGTCCAGTCCCACCAGACCTGCGCGCAAATGGAAAAGACGGGAAGGGAAAAGAGGGGTCGGGATATGGAGAGGAGACAACTCCTCCTCCAGAATACTGATTAGTCACAGGTGCGACATTGTTGTGTGCAAGTTGTGAAACATTCCCTGTTCCCGCAGCTAACATCATTTTCTCAGATTTATCCGTGTTCTTTGATACCTTCGGTCATGCTTCCTGAAGTTGTAACTTGATGAGCTGATTTTCTAAGTCAGCTCTTTCATCTCTTTTCTTTTTTAACTTGTCCTGTGCCGCCTGCAAATGATGTAGTAAATGTTTTTCCCACTTAGCATGCTCGCAACCTGGGAGATCAGGATTTTTCACCATCAGCTCTGACACTTCATTAGGTACTCCCTTCAAAACTGCTTCTCTGAACAATTCAGTCAGATTAGACGGTTCACCTTTTGGATTAACTGTTGTGTGTCTCATCCAAATCTCTACTGCTTGAGTGATGGTAATCTTTCGGGTGGACCTTAGGGTCCCATTCAAATTTTGGTATTGCTGCCAAAGGGAACTGTCGCTTAATTTGTCTGGCTAATTGTGTAATTACCACTGCTAAAGGAGTGTGGTTTGGCTGAGTGTCAGTGCGAGCGGCTCGTTCCAACTCATGTCCCACCATAGGGGTGACACAAAGTCCTAAAATTGCCCTAAAATCTCCTAGTGCCAAAGTAATTCCTCTCGTGAGTCCATCCAGCTCAGATAACCATAAGCTTCCTCCTGCCGAGATACTAGGAAGCTTATCAACCAACGCGTCTCTATCTCCCAAGGGAAAAGGTACATATTTCAGTCTCCCTCCTGCTGATTGCAGTAAGGGGTAGTTTCCCTGCGCCTGTCTTGACTGGAGTGTCATGGGGTGTGTCTTCTCACAGTACTCCGCACAAACTTCTCTTTCTTCTCTCTCATAATCTGCTAACGAGTCCTCGCATGCTCCTAGAAGCTCTTCTTCTGTCAGAAAACCTCCTTTTTCTCCTCTCTCCGTGACTTTTCCCTTGGCTACCAGAGAGATGTTAACTCCAGTCTTATCTATACTCCTTTTATTCTGCTTTTGCTTCTCTGCCTGTTCAAGCTTTAATCTAATTCTGGTCATTTGTTCCTCAGTCTCATGCAGTGTTTTTTCTACGTCTTGAAATAACTGTACATGATCATCCAACTCGTCTCTCCTCCTATCTTCTTTGTTCTCCACCTCCTCCCCTGACACAGAGGAGGAGGAGATGGGGCTGAGGGTTTTCTGTCTTTTTTCTGAGTCACTATCTCCTCTTGGCGTAGAGGCGATTTCAAGTTCTGCCCCCATCCAGAGTGGGTTGTGAGGGGGTGGTGGTGTACATTCTCTGGCAGCTGGCTGCACCAATAAACTTCCATCTAGGATTTCAATGATTGGGTACAGCCCCTTAGGGGCTGTCCGTTTGTCTGGTAATGGGCCCGCCTCCTGAGTGGGCCCCTTACCACTCAGATAAGGAGGTGGCAGTGAGCTGGAGGCCACATCCTGTTTTTTCTGCACTAGACCATGTTTTATTCCCTGCCAGGATACCAACATTTTTTCACACTTCCTCAACTCTCTCTCAACTTCCTCTCTGTCTCTTTTACATTTATTTCTTGTAAACACCTTCGCCTCCTGTTCTCTGGACATGCACTCAGTCAATTTAGTTTTCAACCCTCTCAGGTGCTTCAGCTAAAAAATGCCCAATGGCCTGCACTCCACTGAGTGCTGGCTCCCTGTTTAACTATGATTTCTTCCATTCTGGTCTTAATCTTGCCTCCCTTTTTCTTGTCATTGTCGTAATGTTCCGTTAGGTATGTTACTAAATTGTCAATATGTGCCTGTAAAGTCACCCATGGACCAGTTCCCCATTGGCTGTCATGTATTTGTTTGTCAAATTCTTCGTCCATCATAACAGCTTCCTGTTGTGCAAACAGTCTTTGTCAAAATTCATGTTTTCACAAAATAAAATAAAATAGTCTTTGTCAAAATTCACATTCTCACAATGAACACACACACACAAACATTTACACACATACACACTCGTGTTTCCACTACAAAGCGAGGACCAAGTAAATAGACCAGCAGAGTAAGGACCACTAGTTCTGAAAAATAGACAGTAGCATAGATATATATAGCTAGTACAGCTGATTACCACTGAAAACAAAGTGAGGACCAGGCAAATGTCCTCACTTCCCAAAAATGACCTCACTTTGTTTGTTAAGAACTTGTGATGGTCCCCACTCTGTAGCAAAAACAGGAACACACACACATTTCCTTTCTTATCTTGAGACCTGGCAACCCCGCTCCACTCACAGAACATAGCTGTTTTCACATGTAGCGGTCTCATAAAAACAAAACAATCGCTCGTCCGGCACGCCTCAACTTTCTCTAGAGTTCAAACTCACAATTTTAGCTTCTCACACGACTGTGAGTAAAAAACTCAAGTCCACACGTCGGTGGACTATCAGTTATTCTCTGACAGTCAAGTCACGCCACCAACTGACAAACAGAGACCAGAATAGACAAACAACACGGTCACCAGTGCAAATTACCTCTTAATATAAAAAAACAACTTTGTTTTAATCTTTTAGTCCTCTCATCACCATGTATGGGTCTCTGAGGGACTTGGCGCTTTTCTCTTATTTCTCAGTGTAGTCAGCTTTCTTGTTTCATTTGTGAGGAGTCACGTCACGGGGGAAACTCAATAAAAAAACCAGCAATCATCTCTCCCCGCATCCGGTAGTGAGTGGGGTATGCCATTATCCCGACTCCAGATCCCAGATCTGTCTGCTGACTCACACAAACTATTTCTCTCTCTTCAAGCAATATCAACTTCTTAAAACAACCAAATCACCACAATCAAGGTTGTTAATTTTAGCAGATAAACTGACGCTGCACATCCACACAGTGAGGAAAATTCCTCTTGTTTTTAGCCGGCTAGTGCAGGTGCACAGAGTCTGTCTACCTGGATTCAATTCACATTTAACAATTACTCTTGTCTTCATTCACACTGCCCACATCCTCCACCAAATTGTTGAGGTCTTTCAAAACTATGAGAACCAACTTTCAAACACTTAGCTCAAAACTGCCTCAACCTGAGATCGTTTCAGTGGAAGGAAGACAGAGTCAAAAACACAGCCTGAGAAGTGGTTCTGAATTCAGACAAAGATTTATTTTACCTTCACAGCGCTGGAAGGGAGACGCCTCACATGCACGTTACATCCATTTTACACGTCTCACACGTCTCGTCTGAGTTACAAATGTCTTTGCTTCGTTTTAAATACAGCCTTATCAGTTACATTGGGATTTCCTTATCATGATGTTGTTCTCTGGGGCAGCTGATGTTCCTGGGTGTGGTCTGGCATGGTCTTGTTTTTTCGCCCACTGCCCCCAGCTGACTGATCTGTTCTGGCAAGATAACAGTAGTCTGGTCCTCTTTGTACAAGGAGTTACGCAGATCATGAACTTATATGACGTACATCATGATTTTGCAGTTTTTACCATACACAGAGAAATATTTCATGTCAGAACATAGCAGAAAAGATGACATTATACAACACAGTCAAATCAGCTGTATTTCAAAAGTGTTTGCTGCCTCTGTGCTTCGGGAGCAAGCAGAGGGAGGCAAAAAAGGAAGGAACACTGTGTGTTTCTTCAAAATTTAAGAAGTTATGCACCTAAAATAATTATTAGTTTGCTTGAAATTATAGCAAAGGTGTGTCTCAGTTTAACTTTTACTTAGTAACTGCACTTTAATGGTCAAATTAGCTGCATTTTGCCGGGGCGGTGCAGTGAAATGAAGCTGGTTTGACGGTTACTCTAAGCAGTGAGCAGAACAAAGGTGGCAGACTGTGGCAAGCCATCTGTGTCATTAATAGCTGGTGAAGCTTCTCAGTCATCCTGGACATGGTAATTAAAAAAAAATTCAAGACAAAAACAAAGTGTAAAGTATAATAAAGTCCAGTTGTTTTTGTCTTGAACTTTCTTGAATTTGTCATTAATAGCCACTACTTATTACATGATACAACGGCATGCCTTACTATTCCAGTTGTTTTTGTATTGAACTTTCTTGAATTTGTCATTAATAGCCACTACTTATTACATGATACATAGGCATGCCTTACTATTCGATTGCCATTTAACAACTGAAAAGGGTAGTGTTACATTTTTTCAGTCAAAATTAATGAAAATGGTAATATCTCAGCCAAAAATTGGTTTATAAATATGGAAAAAAATCCATAAAAACATCGCTTCGGCCTATAAGTCGAAGGGCATGCAAATTATGAAAAAAAAAAAAAAAGCGGCTTATAGGGTGAAAAACACAATTTGTACTGGGCCTTCCTGTAATGTGTCGCTGAACTTACGTTTCTACATTTTTTGGTTGTTGTTTTTCTTTGTTTTGTTTTTTTGAATGTCCAGAGGACCAGATTTAAATTTTTTAGATTCTATGTCATATAGGCTTCGCCCTTTAAGGCTGTCACTGATGGGTTTATCCCGTTATGCGCAAGCATCATACTGAAAAAAATTAGTCCACGCCCACCTGCTGTGTGGGCCCCACCCGATCCGTATAAATTACATTAAGAGCGGGTAATCTGCTCCCATTTTTCTTCAGCAAGCTAATATAATAAAACAACTGACCTTTTCATCGAGATGTCCAGCTCCAGCACCATCCGCTTGTGTCCCTCCTGCAAGACCGGTTACTTGCTCAGCTTCGACCGGCACGACACCTGCGAGGGATGCCTGGGTCCCCGCCACGTCGCCCGCGCTTCCTCCTGCCGCCTCTGTGACGAACTTCCACCGGAGGAAAGGCAGAGGAGAGCAGCCTTGTTTAAGGCTACCGTCGAGGACTGCCTGTCCGTGGCGGGAGACTGCTCGCTGGACGACGCCATGGATTTCTTCAACGCCGGCTCTCGGAGTGAATCGGATGATTCCTCTGGGACCGGTGACGTTAGCAGCAGCCCCGACGCTCGTTCCCTCCCGGGGAGCGCAGTGTTGGAAAGAGGGAGGCCGAGCGGATGCTCGACTCCCCTGGGGTTTCCCGCCTCAACGACCACACCGCTCCCTGCCGTCGGCGCGCTCCTCTCGGAGCTGCCCGCCATTATCCGGGAAGCTGCTAACATAAAGGGGCTCTCCGTCCCCTCACCCCCCCCCCCCCCCCCCCGCTCAGATCGGATGATCTTGCGGGAAGGTTTGGCTCCACGCCGGCTCGCCGTCCTGATCCCATTTGGCCTCGTTTTTCAGCGGTGACATCGTACTGGAACGAGGCCGCAGCCGGTCCTGGTAGGTTAAGGGCGCCCGTCTCCACTTACGCCCCCATCACCAGAGTGGAGGGATTCACCGAACGGGGTTATCCCTCGGTACCCCCCCTTGAGCCAAGCCTCGTGGAAGCCTTCGGAGCGAAGCTGTCCAGGTTGGAGAAGCGTCCCGTCCCTCCGGGGAAACACGACCAGGCGGTGACCACGCTCTCCAACCGAGCCCACCAGTGTGCTTTTCAGGCGGCCGCAGCTAGCAACAACGTGGCGCTGCTAGCATTTAGCATGTCGAAGAGGCTGGAGGCCGCAGACCTGCCAGAGGAGACAAAGAGCTCCCTGTGTAAATCGGCAGACGCCATCCTCAACATGTGCGCCACTTCCACGGTTTGCCTGTCGAGGATTGCAGCGTGGATGACGGTAATCCAACGTTCCACCTGGCTTCGTCACTCTCCCTTGCTGCCGGAAAAGCTGCACAAGAACTTGATGGAGGGCCCCATCACATTGGACGCGTTGTTCGGAAGCAGCTTAAAGACCATGCTGGCGAACTCGAAGTAGTCGGAGGAGATGTCGGAAGCTGTGCGCCATCTCATCAAGCCGCGCGGCTCATCCCGTCCCCCAGCCCGCTGGAGAGATCGTTGCGAGCAGAGGCAGAAACATCGGCGCTCCACGGCAGCAGCAGCTTCGTCTCGCTCAGCTCCACCACCAGCCCCGCCCGTCAGAGACCACCCCCCCTCCTTCCGGCAACCTACACTTCAGCGTTTCCCCAGAGATCGCCTGCAGACGGCGCTCGGGGCAAACAAACCGCAGAGCTCACGGGGGAGAAGATTTAAGAAATGACGGTCTGCGGAGGATGTGTGTATAAATGACACAGGAATTGAAATAAATGATTTTTCAATGATCAAAGTGCCTGTTTTTAGCCAGTCTGTAAGCTCGGATGAGCTCACAGCCGCTACACACACATCCTCCACACATAAAGAGCCGGTGTCCTTAAATAAAGGTTTTTTAAACCCACCGCCGCTCCAACACATGTTGAGACGCTCACGCGACACCACGGTAAGCGAAATAACTCGTTGTCAATCAGACCCGCACGATCACCACCCAAGCGGTGTTAAACGCACACCCGAGCGAGGCAAGCAGCCTCCATCCAAACGGCGCTGTGTTGATGATGCATGCACAGCTGCCCGGCGCTCACCGGCTCACATCGGTAAAAATGTGGGACCGCAGGCCGGGTCCGGTGGAGGCCCCCGCTCTCAGCGAAAACAACACACGCCTCACCTGAGCAAACGCGAGCGGCCGTCATCCACCGCGTCTCAGCGAGCGGCAGCTCACGGCGGCATAAGCGTGAGACAGCTGAACGAATCCAGTGACGAGCCCCGCCCCCAGCGAGAGCGGCGCGCGTCCCTCCAGAGAAAACGTGCGCTCCCGCGAGGCTCACAACCTTCACTTCGACAGCACGGCGTTGATGAAGTCACGCCCTCCGCCTCTCAACGTTCGCACAGCGACGTTAAACGTGCAGCCTCACGACGTCATCAGCTGGCACACGCTTCGCCTCGGCACACACCGCCCCGCCCAGACATGAAGGTTGGTCCGCGATCCAGACACAGCGCACGGGCGCGCGCAGAACAGCCCTTTCGAGGAAGCCTCGTCTTGGGTCACGCGGAAAACATTTCTGCGACGCATGACGGCGGTCGAGGCGGAGGATTGGATGACATCCGTTCAAAACACGGCGCATCATTTAAACGCACGTCCACTCCACGAACGTTACGCAGAGTGGCAAAAAACCTGCTCGCCGGACAGATGGATGGACAGAGTGTTATGCAAGGGTTACACGCTGCAATTTGCAACCCGACCCCCTCCGTTCGGAGGAGTTATAGAGACGGTCCTGTCATCACCAGACCAAATCTCAGCCTTAAATGCAGAAGTTCAGGAGCTTCTGATAAAAGGCGTAATCTCAAGAGTTCCCAACGGAGAGGAAACACAGGGTTTTACTCACGCTACTTCCTGGTCCCCAAAAGGACCGGAGGGATGAGACCGATTCTGGATCTGTCAGCTTTCAACAAAGCGATCATGAACAGACCGTTTCACATGTTGACAAACAGACAGCTGTTGGACAACATCCAGAGAAACGACTGGTTTGTTTCCATCGATCTAAAAGATGCTTATTTTCACATACCGATCATCCCAAAACACAGAAAATTTCTGCGTTTCGCTTTTCAGGGGATGAAGTATCAGTACAACAGGCTGCCTTTCAGGTATTCCCTCACGCCTCGTACGTTCTTAAAGTGTGTGGAGACAGCCCTGCATCCACTGCACAGAGCAGGGATGAGAGTTTTGTTTTACCTGGACGACCTGTTGCTCCTGTCACACTCCAGACAGGAAGCGCTGATACAGGCTCAGGTGTTGGCATCACACCTGTTAAATCTGGGCTTCGCCATAAATTGGAAGAAAAGCTCGATTTTCCCGGCCCAGACAATTGTTTATCTGGGAGTGGAATTAAATTCAATTACCATGAAGGCTTGCTTATCACAAACGAGAATCGACACTTTAAAAAGTCAACTCCGCCACGTAAGACCTGGCAAAGTGATAACAGCCGTCTCCCTCATGAAGCTGTTGGGAATGATGTCATCAGCTCACACAGTGGTTCCGCTGGGCTTGTTACACATGAGACGCCTCCAGAGGTGGTTTGCGCGTCTGCGTGTGGATCCAGTAAAACACAAAAGACGGATGATCACTATCCCTCCCTCTGTGAGAGCAGACCTCCGACACTGGGGAAACACCCTGGTTCTGTCAGAGGGAGTCCCCGTCAGCAGACCCACGTCACACGTGTCAGTCTTCATGGACGCGTCGCTGTCAGGCTGGGGGGGGACATGCCTATCTCAAGCAGTAGGGGCGCTGTGTCCCCACCACACATCAGCCCACATCAATGTTTTGGAGTGTCGCACAGTGCTGAATGTGATTCAACACTTTGCTCCCGTGCTACAGAATCAACACGTGTTGATTCACACAGACAACATGGTGACTGATGCGTACATAAACCGCCAGGGGGGTGTGCGTTCAGCCCAGATGTTACACATTGCGTGAAAGCTACTGTGTTGGGCTCACCAAAACCTGCTCTCCATCAGAGCGGTTTACATACCCGGTGTTCTGAACAGAGGAGCAGATGTGATGTCCTGGGGCGGCCCACGTCACGCGGACTGGACCCTCCATCCAGACCTGATGTTTCAGACGTGGCAGAAGTTTGGCAAAGCAGCTGTGGACCTGTTTGCGACGCGAGAGAACGCTCAGTGCCAATTATGGTTTTCCCTGAGCCCGCGAGACGATCCACCGCTGGGGGTGGATGCATTTGCTCACAGCCCGTGGCCCAAAACGCTTCTGTACGCGTTCCCCCCACCTCCTCTGATTTTACGGTTCCTGAACCGAGTTCAGGAGGAGGGATTGACAGCTCTCCTGGTAGCTCCCGAGCGCGTGAACGCACCATGGTTCCCAGTCCTGCAACGTCTGTTGTCGGGTCGTCCGTGGAAACTGCCGTGGAGGGAGGATGCTCTCCTTCAAGCAGGAGGAGCGATCAGGAGTTACCCAGAAATAGGCCAGCACCTGTGGGTCTGGCCGCTGAGCGGTCCCGCTTAGAGAGGATGGGTCTCCCTCAGGAGGTAGTGCGCACAATTCAAGATTCACGCGCTGCATCTACCACAGCTCTGTACACATCAAAGTGGACGGCCTTTCAGTGCTGGTGTACAGAGAAAGGTTTAGAGGCCACCTCATGTCCATTAGGCGGCGTGTTGTCTTTTCTTCAACAGCTGATGGATAGGAAGTTGGCATTCAGCACGATTAAAACGTACGCTGCAGCCATCTCTTCCTGCCACGAAGGGTTCGGAGACAGAACAGCTTTTAATCACCCGCTGATGAAGCGGTTTCTAAAAGGTGTACAAAGACATAGGCCGGTTACACGCCCACTCGTTCCACAGTGGGATTTAACGCTGGTCCTGCGAGCCCTGATCAAAGCCCCATTTGAGCCTCTGGATCAGGTTTCACTTAAATTCTTGTCTCTTAAAACAGCCCTTCTGCTGGCTTTAACATCCGCTAAGAGGGTGAGTGATTTATCTGCCCTCTCTGCCGCTCCGTCATGTCTCAGAATCCAGGCTGACGGTAGTTCAGCTGATTTAGGACCAAACCCAGCTTTTATGCCTAAAAACATCACGAGCTCTTTTAAATCAAGACAGATATCGTTGGAGGGATTTTTCCCTCCCCCCCACAGATCAGAAGAAGAAGCATCTTTTCATCTTCTCTGTCCGGTGCGGGCGTTGACGTGTTACATAGCACGCACAGCTGCAATGCGTTTCAAACTCAACAATTGTTTGTGCATTATAGAGATGCATCTGCAGGTCGCCCGTTATCCACCCAGCGCTTGTCACACTGGCTGTGTGAGGCCATTTCTGAAGCCTACAGAGCATCAGATTTAGAGCCTCCTGTCAACCTCAAAGCACACTCGACCAGGGGTATCGCATCTTCGACTGCTCTGCATAATGGTTTGTCAATGCAGGACATTTGCACTGTGGCTGCATGGTCAACACCCTGCTCATTTATTCGCTTTTACCTACGTGATGTAACGGCTCGTTCCATGACACATTCTGTCCTTAGTGCTCTAACAGAATGAATATTGTTGTT
>NC_056517.1:15275443-15282130 GCF_014905685.2 Nematolebias whitei
TGGAAACTGCCGTGGAGGGAGGATGCTCTCCTTCAAGCAGGAGGAGCGATCAGGAGTTACCCAGAAATAGGCCAGCACCTGTGGGTCTGGCCGCTGAGCGGTCCCGCTTAGAGAGGATGGGTCTCCCTCAGGAGGTAGTGCGCACAATTCAAGATTCACGCGCTGCATCTACCACAGCTCTGTACACATCAAAGTGGACGGCCTTTCAGTGCTGGTGTACAGAGAAAGGTTTAGAGGCCACCTCATGTCCATTAGGCGGCGTGTTGTCTTTTCTTCAACAGCTGATGGATAGGAAGTTGGCATTCAGCACGATTAAAACGTACGCTGCAGCCATCTCTTCCTGCCACGAAGGGTTCGGAGACAGAACAGCTTTTAATCACCCGCTGATGAAGCGGTTTCTAAAAGGTGTACAAAGACATAGGCCGGTTACACGCCCACTCGTTCCACAGTGGGATTTAACGCTGGTCCTGCGAGCCCTGATCAAAGCCCCATTTGAGCCTCTGGATCAGGTTTCACTTAAATTCTTGTCTCTTAAAACAGCCCTTCTGCTGGCTTTAACATCCGCTAAGAGGGTGAGTGATTTATCTGCCCTCTCTGCCGCTCCGTCATGTCTCAGAATCCAGGCTGACGGTAGTTCAGCTGATTTAGGACCAAACCCAGCTTTTATGCCTAAAAACATCACGAGCTCTTTTAAATCAAGACAGATATCGTTGGAGGGATTTTTCCCTCCCCCCCACAGATCAGAAGAAGAAGCATCTTTTCATCTTCTCTGTCCGGTGCGGGCGTTGACGTGTTACATAGCACGCACAGCTGCAATGCGTTTCAAACTCAACAATTGTTTGTGCATTATAGAGATGCATCTGCAGGTCGCCCGTTATCCACCCAGCGCTTGTCACACTGGCTGTGTGAGGCCATTTCTGAAGCCTACAGAGCATCAGATTTAGAGCCTCCTGTCAACCTCAAAGCACACTCGACCAGGGGTATCGCATCTTCGACTGCTCTGCATAATGGTTTGTCAATGCAGGACATTTGCACTGTGGCTGCATGGTCAACACCCTGCTCATTTATTCGCTTTTACCTACGTGATGTAACGGCTCGTTCCATGACACATTCTGTCCTTAGTGCTCTAACAGAATGAATATTGTTGTTTTTCATGGAACTCTGTTTAAGCTCACATCTGTCTGCATGCTTCACAGTGTGAGATGTTGTTATCAGCCACAAGTTGTGTCTGTGATTTTGGTTCTATTGTCACTAATCAGTTCATGACTATTGTTACCAATCAGTTCATTTGATCAATAATCAGTTCATTGATATTGATCTGTTTATACTGTTCAGCCATGAACCAGTTGGTTCATGCCCCCCCCCCCCCCCCTTTTCAACATCTTCTCCCCGTTGAAAGTTTTTTCCGGGGCGTTCATGCTTTGTCAGAACGCATAGTTACACAACATGCGTCTGTGCATGGCACACAATTACGCGATGCGTAGTTATGCACACGGGGAGCTGAGTGACAAGACGTTTTTTGGGCAAGCTTCCGCTTCTTACTGTGTTCGAATGGACCCAGTGAGGCGAGGACCACATCCGCTTCGCCCTTAACCCATCAGCGACAGCCTTAAAGGGCGAAGCCTATATGACATAGAACGTTGGTTACGTACTGTAACCCCAGATTCTATGAATATAGGCGTAGCCCTTTAAGCGTCGGGCCTCACTGGTTCCTGAATAGCTGAAGAAAAAATAAGCTATTTGGGAGCAGATTACCCGCTCTTAATGTAATTTATACGGATCGGGTGGGGCCCACACAGCAGGTGGGCGTGGACTAATTTTTTTCAGTATGATGCTTGCACATAACGGGATAAACCCATCAGCGACAGCCTTAAAGGGCTACGCCTATATTCATAGAATCTGGGGTTACAGTACGTAACCAACGTTTTTCTACCTGGATTACTGAGCATGCATCAGGATATAATGTAAGATAATACCCATTGTCTGCAAACAATATTGTGTGTTTAACATCAATAATAAATGAAGAAACTTGTAATGGTTTGTTATGATTTAGACCTATCAACAGAAATTAAAACTAAACTTTTCTAATGGGCTTCACATAGTACCGGTAAATACTTTAAAAAAGTTGAATATTTTAATGTCAAATGTACATGAATCAATTTTATATTGAATCAAAGTTAAGGAATCCTTAACTTTGATTCAATATAAAATCAACACAAATGTAAATGTAGATTAGCATTTAGATGATGGTTGAATCAACATTGATATAATATCAGTTATGGTTGAAAATCTAATGTTGATTCAACGTGTAAGTCACCAACCACTTTCGATATAATTTCAATGTCAGGCTTCAACACTGATTCAATATTTCTGCCTAACCATATTTCATTGTTGAGTCAATCATATTTTGCTATCTGGTATCATATGTGGTACATGTGGTAGAACAAACTTATGTACACAGGGTCCCAGTTATACCCAACAAAAGTATAAAATGTAAAATAAAAACAATAATAAGATGAAGATGCATCAGTTCAAAATGTTTACCCAAACCCGATGACGTCATCACCAGGTTCATGGTCCCTTCTTGGATTAAGGCTTGAAAGTGTGGCTGACTGTCACTCCATCTTTCTGGGACTTTAGATGCTGATCGGGCCTCCAACACTCCACACAAGGGACAAATAGCTTTCGGACCATTGTTGAAATGTGCCAGTCATTTACTAAAGGTAAGACCTTAAAAGGATCCACAGTGTGACAGCTGATGAGAAGAGTAGGCAGCCCTGCGTTGCCTTATCTCCAAGCTGTAAGTCTTGCAGTGAGAAAGGTTTTCTCTTCTGTGATTAAATGTATTTTTTTCTACTTTGTTCTAACAAAAAATGCTCTCAAGCATAGGCAGCGCCAGGGCGGCACTAGAGTATCCCCTGGAAATGTCATAGCACCCCCGTAGCACCCCCAAGAAAATAGCATATTATTTTCTTTTTCATCTAAGTTAATATTATTTTATATGTGGTTGATGTGATATTTTCCTTACAAAACACAAATTTCAAAAAACAATCAATGATTATATTGAGTAAAAAAAAAAAAATCTGATCTTGCAACAGGAAATGAACCTCCAAACCAGAAGTGAAATTCAAGTTACTGAAAGTTGGGTAAACATTTGAAAAGTGCACAAAATGCAAAAATGGATTGTTTTCTAGTACCCAAATTGCCTAGAATGGAATCAGGAAGGAGGAGTTTTTGAGAACAGACCGCAGCCAACAAATAAACAATAATTTGGAAGAAGGATCAAGCCTACTGCCATCCTTCCACATCTATGGAGAATGCTGCTAACACTAGTGTTGAACAGCTGGAGGATATAAGCAGAGGTCCTCAAAATGGACCAAGATGATCACTTCTTCAACCCGTCACGTCTATTTGGAGTGCAACAGAGAAGTTTTAGCAAAGGCTGGCTCGATCAGTTTTTGTGGTTGGAATACAGTGTGGGTAGAGATGCCATGTTTTGGTTTTCTTGTCGGCATTTTCTAAAAGGAGGAAACAGATTTCAACTGGAGCCAGCACGTTCAGATACTTTTGGGCAGTTCCTGGCAAGTCCATTTTGTGATGTATCCTGGTCTCATCCACCAGAGAACCCCAGAAATTTGAGTGACCTAGTGCCCTTAACACTGACCCAGTAGGAGCAGAAACTGGTGACATGATGATCAAAGAGTCAATTTTGCCTTAAATAAGAAAATTAAGCCTTGATTGATTCATTATTATTGTTTGTTTATTATTGTTGTTGATTTTTGTTTGATTATTTTTGTACTAAAACTTAAAAAACAACTTTGGTCTCTTCATTCAGATGCATATTCATTTGTTATGGTATGGGACTCCCTGTAATTAACAGATTCTAATTCAGTGGCTGATTCAGATTATTAAAGAGTGAATATATTGTAGTGAACTAGGCCTCTGACTGTCTCTGAGGACCTTCAGGGGACAGGAACTGTTATTTCATTGATTTGGATCCAGAAATACAAATTATCTCATCAAGAGACTATTTAATTGTATCCTGAATTAATCAATTGAAAGAACACTCTTCCTTTTTATATTATCATTAACTATTTTAAGATATCTTGATAATCAAAAGTGTGTTTAGTTCATACCAATTCTAATGTTGAAGTAAACCACTCATTTAAATCAACTGTGAAACAGTATTAATGATTTTTAAACCTCATTAGACTTGGATCATACAGTTAAATGTCTATTTACGAAGTAAGTGTGCATTTAGTCTTCTGTCTGAATGAGGAGTAATGGATTTGAGGGTGAAAGTCAGAGACAAGTTATGAGAAAGAAGTGCCTTGTTTTAAAACTCTCAGACAGTAAATAAGAACTGGCTGGCACCTGCATTCTCTCATTTTTTCAAAATATTTCTCTGTCTGTACTAACCGTTCTTAAAACATTTCAGCTGTCTCCTGACTTCTAATAACCCTCTGACATCACTAAAACTACACCCCTGCTGGTTGTTTCAACCAATCAGGAAGTACCAAGTGACAGGAAGTGGATACCCTTTAAAAGGCAACACTTCTTAGAACTATTCAGTCTTCAGTCTTCCAAGTCTTCTGAGCCTTTCCAGTCTTCCTGGAACTTTCAGTCGAAGATGAGACTCAGTCTGATGGAGTCTTACAGCTGAACAAAATAGCTGATGGATTTGACCATGTGCCAAGGGTCCGTCCATTCCAGCGTAGTCACAGCCTGCCACGGCTGTGACTCAACCCGAGCATTAAATGCTCAACTTCTAAGGAAGCTTATTCTGTTGAACTGAGTACTTCGTCACGTCTTCTGACGACCCCAGCCACTCTGACCGGAGACGTTGAAAAGGGAGCGTGCCAATGGACCTCTGTTCTAGAGTGGATGTATCCACCATCTCAGATAAAAAGCCGTTGACGCCCTGAAGTGAACGGCTGAGCTGGATTCGGAGGAAGGGTTCCATTTTCTGGTTCAACACATAACTTTCATCCATCTAAACTTCCTCTTTAAATCTATTCCTTCTCTTTCTACTTCTATTCGCCAGTAAATCAAGCTAGATGCCTTCAGAGATGAATCAGTCTCAATAAGTAATCTTCTGTTGTCTTGTTTAGTAAATTGTGCCAAGTTTATTAATCAGAAACAGATCAGCAAATCAATGTGTACGTTTGATGTTAAATTTTGATTCTGTTAAATAAATGACCGCATTTATTCTGATGGGTCAAAGATAAAATGGCGTCTCATGTCACTAATTACCACTCCACTCCACAAGTTATCTTGGTCACATGGAAGAAATTTAATTCGAAAAATAAAGAATCAATTGTATTTGAACAATTAATATTCTTTGTGCTTGAACTAGCATTATGAATAATTGATTAGTAGTATGTTACAGCGAAAGCTGTCCCTACATCACTACAATATTAAAGTTGTTGTTGGTCAGTTGTCAAGTAATATCGCATTGATGAAATCGTTCCTTGTCTGTTGCCTCCAGGTGTAGCAGATTTATACTGTAATCTGTGATTAGAATGGAGTGAAAATTACATGAAGATTATACAAGGTTCATGTTGCGTTCTGGGAGTGTAAAAAGTAATGCTACAAATTGGACTCGTGTTAAGTTAAAAATAATCAGTGATCAGAGCATAGAGTCTGGACGCCTGGCAAAATTCCAGGATAAACATAGAAGCCGAGCAGAACAACTCCATACCATAAAAGGGCATGAGCTGAAAAGAGAATCATGTGTTAGTAACTGAGAGCTGAGAAGCAGAACAGCAAAACAACTCTATACTTTAAAAGGGCACAGTTTGGGGACTATCTGCGTTCCAAAAAACAAAACCTCCCTAAAGAGCTGAATCCAATCCGAGCATGACACCAGAATGGTACGAGGGAACTGGTACTGTCCAGTAACTCCATCTATATAAACCAGGCTCAGCAACAGGGAAGTGCTGAACGGACTGTGGAGTCGATGGTGTAGGACGATATAGCTACCGCCCCAGGAGCCACACAGAGGGAGTTGGGACATCTCAGAAGGTACTTCTTTTTCATCAAGATAGGAATACTCCCTTGTTCATCCGAGCTGATGCCAGACCAGACCCCTCAAAATTAGGACTGCTTTTGGGGAACTAAGGATGATTTCTTCCAGGGCTCTGAAGGAGATATTTATTGTGCCATTTTCCTAAAGTCTTCAGGCAGAAATGGTGAGCGACCCCTAACATATTGTCCAAATGCTAAATTTTATACGAAGTAGCTGTGTTTCTATAATTGAGAAGAAGGGTTAGATTAAGAGAGTGTTGTCCTTATTCCAGCCCTCTTGAAAAGTTATTATATAAACTGTGTGCTGTCAAGGTGGATTGTAACAGGTTTGGCTACACTTGGTTGGCTCATGGGACAGTCTTAGGGGTTTGTGAGGATTGTTGTGGAATAATATTTTGTTCCTTTTTGAATCTGACTCCCAATTCTTATTTTATTTTGAAATTGACCCACTTCCTGTTTTACTTTGAAGAGGCTCCCACAGAATTGATTTCCTTTCCTGTTCTGTGAAAAAGGAACGCCCTTTTTCACAGAACAAAGGATATGCAGGGCTCTCTCCTCGTGTGAGTGAGCAGAGAGACGCAGCAGCGAGCCAGCAGGAGTTTGGAGCAGAAAGACAACTTCAAGGTTGTATTGTACAGTTTAAGGGATGCATCCAGATTT
>NC_056517.1:15282230-15301635 GCF_014905685.2 Nematolebias whitei
AAACAGTGACACATCCATTTGTTCTGTCCACACGTGTACCTGTCAACCTGCTTGGAAGAGACTTGTTAAAGAAACTTGGAGCAACAATAATGTGTGAACAAACTGGTTTACGTGTTACTTTACCAAGTGGTGTGACCTGGACTTGTTCTGCTTCTTCCTCCTCTTTGTCATCACAGTGCTTGGTACAGCCGATACATGAGGAAGTAGCTGACATTTACTGGGCATTGCTGCGCCCAGAGACACCTGAACACACAGGACTTTACTCTGCTTACTTGTTGTGGAAGCCATGGCTTGATGCTCTGCGTCCCTATGTCCCACCTCTAGATCCTTTACATGTAACTCTTTTTTATGACCGTGATTCTGACGATTGTTACAGGGAGCATTTTGCTCAGCACTTGCAGGACACTGAGTGGCCATTAATATCAGACCGGCTCATAGTTGGTCCACAAGGCGTGGCTTCTCACGTCAACCTCACACCGTCTCAACTAAAGTGGTACATGATGTCGTCTGAAGCGATCCCACACGTCTCATTAGCTTTAGCTCCCACACATCAGGCTAAAGACTTGGGCCCAATGGTGAAGGCTGCTGTCTCTGCCACTGATTGGGTCCCAACACAAATACCTCAGCTCGCTTACTCGTCATCAACCGACTGTTATAGCATTGACTTAGCTGTTCATGATGTAGGTAAGCTAGACCATGAGGTGATCTCCAGAGACCATGGCAGAGAAAAAACTGACCATTCAGATGTTCCTCAGATGTTAGACACACTTCCTGCATCTCTCTGGTCTCAGGGACCTGAGGATGTAGGTCATGTTAAATGCCTCCCAATCTCTTTTGAACTGACCCACAACGAACCTATATGGTTGTATCAGTATTCTCATAGACCTGAGGCTGAACAAGGTTTGACTGACACAGTCCAAGGGTTGCTGAAAGCAGGGGTCCTCGAACACTCACATTCAGACTGGAATACTCCCATTCTACCTGTTGAGAAGGCGGGGACTGGAAAGTACAGAATGGTACATGATCTTAGGTCGATCAACGCCATACTTAAGACACCTACGTCACCAGTACCAAATCCCTATGTTGTACTGACCCAACTGACACCAAACCAGAAGTGGATGACCTGCATTGATTTGGCTAATGCCTTTTATTGCCTGCCCTTATCAGAGGACCTGCGTGACATTTTCTCATTCACATTTAACGGTTGTCAGTATAGATACACTCGCTTGCCTCAGGGTTTTGCATTATCGCCAGGGATTTTCAATCATGTGTTAAAGAACATTCTTGTACAGCTTCCACTCCCCAGAGGCACCACTTTGGTTCAATATGTTGATGATTTGCTGATAGCCTCTGAAACAGGCATGACTGTCTTACAGCCACTCAGGCTGTCCTGCTTCACCTGCATGATGCAGGTTTTAAAGTTAGTAAATCTAAACTTCAAGCAGTTCGTACACAGGTCTCTTTCCTCGGTAGGTTGGTCTCTGCTAAAGGTACAACACTTTCACCAGAACACAGGGCGTCTATACTACATCATCCAAAACCCACCACTGTACAAGACATGTTATCCTTTTTAGGTTTAACTGGGTACAGCAGACACTATATACCTGATTATAGTGAACTCAACCACTCCACTCAGACAGATGATAAAAGATCAAGGTAACAGGAACCTTAAAGCAACACTTGTGTGGAACACAGATGCAGAACATGTGTTTATTAATTTGAAGCAACTCTTGTCCAGAGCAGCTGATTTGGCTCTGCCTGATTACTCAGCCCCGTTTTTTCTTGATGTTTATGAAGCAGAAAACACTGTTAATGGTGTTCTGTTTCAGAAAAAGGGGGGTGGTAGACAGGTGTTGATGTACGCAAGTGTGATGTTGGATGGTACTGAGAAGCGTCATCCAACATGTACACAGGCAGCAGCAGGTCTGGCAAGGATTGTTTCAAAAACAGCACACATCGTCATGGGACACCCACTACACATACTAACGACACACAAAATAGTAGCTTATGTTAATTCTGAGATCTTTACAATGACATCCTTAAAGCAAAGACGCATGAGCAACATCCTATCAGAACCGAATTTATTGTTCCTGCATGAAGGCATAAACATGGCAGATGGTATGCAAACAACACAAGCACATGATTGTGTGCAAAAAGTGTACATGGAGGAACGCATTAGACCTGATTTACAGACTGAACTCATACCACATTCAAATGTACTTTACACAGATGGTTGCTGCTTCAGGTTTGAGGATGGGTCTGTAAAAACAGCAGAATTAACATAAGCTACTATTTTGTGTGTCGCCGAGGTACTGAGCTCAGGGCAGCTAGAAGGTCATCAGTCAGCTCAAAAAGCTGAAATTCAGGCAGTCGTTGAGGCTTTGAAATTGAGCAAAGGAAAAGAGGTTACAGTGTACACAGACTCAGCATATGCGTATGGTGTAATTCATGTACAATTACCACAGTGGAAAAGAGCAGGTTTTCGAACAGCAGGTAACAAACCAATTAAACATGAGGAACTCATTAAGGATTTAGCTGACAGTTTGATGTGGCCAGCAAAAGTGGCGGTTGTGAAGTGCAAAGGTCATGATGTTACACAATCAGACACAGCGGAAGGAAACAGGCAAGCTGACAGAGCAGCGAAGATAGCTGCTGGCTATTTGCCAAGAGTCCAGATGGTGACAGTGGAAGAGGAATGTCAGAAAGTGAATCAGTGGGATGAGAAAACTGTAGCAGAGGCTCAGACTAAAGCCTCCCCAGAGGAAAAGACATTATGGTTTAACAGAGGAGGTCAGAAAAAAGGGGAGTTTAAAGTATGGATAGGACCAAATCAGAAGTGGATCTTGCCTATGACTTTAAAACAGGCAGTATTTCAGGAAGCACATGGATTAGCACACGTGGGATGCAGACAAATGTTAAGAAATCTTCGACAATGGTCACACCCGCATCTAAAAGATATGGTAACAGCATATGTTGACACCTGTACTGTTTGTTTAAAGTACAACATTCGGCCTACAGTAAAACCTGAACGAGGTTCTTTTCCTCTCCTGCACCGACCGGGACAGGAGGTGATTCTAGATTACACTGATATGTTAGAACCTGTTAAAGGGTTCAGATATGTATTGATGTGTGTTGACGCATTTACAGGGTGGCCAGAAGCCATACCTGCAAGAAGAGAAGACAGCAAAACAGTGGTGAAGTTTCTGATTAACCATTACATCCCCAGACACGGTTTCCCAACAAAAATAAGATCAGACAATGGCACACATTTTAAAAACACAGATCTGCAGGCTGTGGAAAAAATGTTAGGCCTTAAACATGCTTTTGGAACCGTGTACCATCCCCAATCTCAAGGGAAGGTAGAAAGGATGAACCAGAACATAAAACAAAAATTGGGCAAAATCTGTGCACAGACTAAATTGAACTGGGTTGATGCTTTACCAATTGCCCTAATGAGCGTGAGAACTTCTGTTAATAATGGAACTGGCTTTTCTCCCTATGAGTTAACTACAGGAAGACCCTTTCCAGGACCAACCGTATGCTCACTGACCAGTGAGGAGGACCGTAAAATGGACCATAAGGTATACTTTGATGAGTTAAAAGCATTAGTGTCTAACTTTACTCAGCAGGTTCACCACAAACAGAGCCTAACAGAAAGACCAGAGGAACCTGGTCTCCCCACCGCGGAGTGGGTCTTGCTGAGGGTCATTAAAAGGAAGTGGCAGGAGCCCAGGTGGACGGGCCCTTATCAGGTTACAGAGAGAACGTCCCACGCAGTCCGCCTCAGAGGAAAGGGGGACGTTTGGTACCACTGGAGCCAGTGTGCACCTGCCTCAGAGCCAGGAAGAGCGAGAGAGCTGGCAGAAACCATCTAAAGTCGTATAACTGGACATTCATGTCTTGTAGACCGAAGCAGCCTGGTATAGTTACGTGCGGGCCCTGAAGGACTTTGTTTGAGTGGGTCACTGGGTGCTGGAATAACCACATTTAGTACAGACACCTAGATACGACAAAAACACGACATCTTAGAGTCTCACACTTCATGAAGAAAACTCAGAGACATAGGAGGAACGGTCTCTGAGCACCCCAGGGTATGCCCTGAGTACTTGTGATTGTAACAATATTGTATGACATGTGTACTAACCATTTTTCTCTTATCTTTTAATTGCAGTCTTGATTTAGAGCGCATCCATTTATTTACTTAGCTTGAAAGTGATAAGTATATTCAGTTTGTAACGTTAAAAAAGAAATACCTATAATCAATTATAAGCAGTATATTAACAGAGTGTTATTTTGTATTCATTTTGTGTTAAAGGAACGGCTTGGCTGGCTGTCTGCTGTGGAAGTCGCTGTGCGAGACATCTTCATTTATTGAGTATAGTTTCTGTTTACAAGATCAAAATGCGGTGGTCACCAAAGTACGTCGTGATAGGGATAGGTGTTATGTCATCCATAGTGTTGTCACTCATTTTCTCTTTTGAATATTTCTGCATCATTCCCGGTTTACCAGAGTGTGAGCAGACTGGTGAAACAGGCAGGGTGAGAAGGAGTGTGACACCACACACAGTCATGAAAGATGCGTATGGCCTTCCGGTGCTGAAAGTAGAGTATCCCAAAGACACCACTACTACCCTAAGCCTGCCAATCTGTGACATGTTTTATTGTACGGATTACCGTATTGCGAATGCAGCCTTTTATATTTGTCCATGTCCCAATCCATCCAAATGTTTCTGGTGTCCTGAGTGGAATTATGTCACGTTGTATTCGGGATCATGGAAACCTGATATGTCTGGACATCTGACTAATTACAGAGATTGGTGGAGGGCACATGCCACCTTGGCAAAAAATAACAGACACTTGTTATTGTCCTTTGAGTATGTTCGAACTTGGAATAAGTTAACCAGCAGAAAGCGTGAGATGATCTACACCTTGGTGACGGAACCCATTTATGTGCTTGTAGCCGCGGATGTCACTGGCAAGGACCCTTTCCGGGTGCTACAACTTGCTCTTACAGAGTTGCCAGCCCAAGACCCTACTCCTCCTCCGACCCAGGAGTCATCGCTCCCAATGCCTATGCGAATTAATAGTGTTGACTATACCAGCTTAACCCCTGTGGATGTGATTGCTATGTCCACTGGCTATACTGACTCTAACATTTGGTTAGCTTGGCTCGCTGAGGCTGCTAGACAGGCTTCTTTGTCTGAATGTGTAGCTTGTGCTGCAGCTCGACCAAATTTGTACACCCAGCCAGCTCCATTACACCTAGAGGACGCTTGGGGATTTCATTGCATGTTAAGTTTGACTATGAGAAAATATACTAAGAATTGTACTACATTAGATCAGCTATTCTCAATTATTTCTAATATAACCAAATTAGGCTCGTTTGCTCCGGTAGAACGATTTGACTATTACTGTTTTAATTACACCTCAACTGCAAATAAAAGAGTTGCTTTAGGACAAATTCAGAATGAATGGTGTAATATCACGCAACAAAATGTCTCTGACAACACCCGTGTGGGTAAGGTGGCTCGCGCTGATTTGTATTATTATTGTGGTGGTAGACGTTTACTAACACATATCCCTCAGGATTCTGTGGGATTGTGTGCATTAGTACGCTTAGCTGCATTGTTAACCTTGATTGGCCCTCGTTTGGAAGTTTTAAATGACACCTCCATCTCTCCCAGTAGGAAGAGACGTTCCACGCATAATTTTGACCCCACTGTGGGCTCTACTACTTATATTGATGCCATAGGAATCCCTAGGGGAGTTCCTGATGAGCACAAATTAGTAGATCAGATTGCGACAGGTTTTGAAAATTTACCTGTTGTTTCAGCATATTTCCCAATTACACCAAATAAAAATGTTGACCGAATAAATTACATACATTACAATGTCATGCGTCTGTCCAACCTTACCAGAGACGCTGTTGAGGGCTTAGCGGAGCAACTAGCTCCGACTTCTCTGATGGCTGTGCAAAACAGAATGGCTCTTGATATGCTTTTAGCAGAGAAAGGAGGTGTGTGTAGCATGTTTGGTGACCTGTGTTGTAGTTTCATTCCTAATAACACTGCCCCTGATGGAAAAGTGACCCGTGCACTTGAAGGTTTGAGAACGTTGTCTAATGAGATGAAATCTCACTCTGGTGTAGATAATCATCTTGATGAATGGCTCTTCAAAGTGTTTGGCCCCTGGAAGCAGATGATTGTGTCCATGTTGATGTCCATTGCAGTATTTGCAGCTATTTTAATCACATGTGGATGTTGTTGTATTCCCTGCTTGAGATCTCTGTCAGTACGTCTTATCACTTCCACTTTAGAGAAGCGTGACCCTGAGATAGCTCGTCAGCTCCTAATGCGCAGAGGATATGAACTTTCTGATTTTGAGATTCAACCACTTCGGCGCAGAGAAGCATATTCTTCCACTTGATGTCGACCTCTTTGGATGAGGTCGAAAGGGGGAATTGTTGTGGAATAATATTTTGTTCCTTTTTGAATCTGACTCCCAATTCTTATTTTATTTTGAAATTGACCCACTTCCTGTTTTACTTTGAAGAGGCTCCCACAGAATTGATTTCCTTTCCTGTTCTGTGAAAAAGGAACGCCCTTTTTCACAGAACAAAGGATATGCAGGGCTCTCTCCTCGTGTGAGTGAGCAGAGAGACGCAGCAGCGAGCCAGCAGGAGTTTGGAGCAGAAAGACAACTTCAAGGTTGTATTGTACAGTTTAAGGGATGCATCCAGATTTAACGACTACATTTAACTAATCCACTGTTTATATTTGTGAATCTGTGACAACTTTATAACTTCTGAGTTTCTTTACTTATTAAATATTCATAAACTTGAAGGTGCGTTTGTCGTATCTGAATGTGCATGATTTGACTGACCCCTGCAGGATTGAAGCGGTAACTACAAGACTCGGGTGGAGAAATTAAGTTAAAACACAACAGGATTTAATATGAGAGTGATGTCCTTCTTCCAGCCCTCTTGAAAAGTTATTAAATAAACTGTGTGCTGTCAAGGTGGATTGTAACAGGTTTTGCTAAACTTGGTTGGCTCATGGGACAGTCTTAGGGGTTTGTGGGAATTTAATATGCTTTGGGAATTCAAATGCATATTGGTCCATTTCATTAGGAAGAGACTGGTCTGTAATTACTACTTATGCGTTAGGATACAAGATTCTCTCACCCAGCTCATCGGAGACAGGAGTGCCTTACCTTAGTGGACACCCCAATATCCTGAACGTCTCATTTGACCAATAAGACATTTCTTGGAACTGGGCATGAACTCTTTGTCATTAATCTTTTTAAATGATCAAATGTAACCAATTATAATGTACTGATAACGCTATACCCCTGCAAATCATTAATTAAAGCAAAGCATAAAATGTCAAATTCTGGACTATCATTTCTATACTTCGTATTCAAGAATTTGGGAAGCTTGGTTCAATTCTAGTGACAAGAGGAGGTTTTTAAAGGTTTTGCAGCTTTGATCAAACAACATCCTAGAATCTTATGCCTACATTCTAAAAGATACCAGATTGGTAACAATTGCAGTTCTACAAACGGAGGTGTGCAACCGTTAATGCTAGTTTTCCCCATGGACAATGATTCAACCCCGGCTGCTAGGTTGGGCGAGTCATGGGGTGAGATAAGGGTGTGACTTGCAAATGTAAGTCGTTAACAGTCTGGGTGAGACACCTTCAACACAGCCTTAAACAGAACTAGCCTAAGGTCACTCTGGGTAAATAGTAAATGGACTGTACTTATATAGCACCTTTCTATTTGATCAAGATACTCAAAGCGTTTTACATGACAATCTGTGTCCTCATTTACCCATTCATACAGCACTCTACTAGATCTCTACAGAGCTAATTGAACAAATCATTCTAAAGAGACTAATCAGAGCTTTATCACATTCATACACCCATGTGACACACATCGGAGGCAATGAGGGGTTCAGTGTCTTGCCCAGGGACACTTCGGCATGTGACTGCTGGTGGATTCGAACCCCCAACTCTTGTATTGGAGGACGACTGCTCTAACCACTCAGCCACAGCCGCTCCTAACTCTCAACACTCAAGTGCTAGATTAGTTCGATATACCCCTTGGAGGTGAGGCTGCAGTAGGGGTTAGTCATAAATCCTTGTGGTGACCCCTCATGGTAGATTTGTATAGTAAACTGACCAGCTGGTGCCCCACTTTAATGAATGAAAAAAAAAAAATGTAGTGGAGTTGAGATGGAAAAGGTGTCACTTTTCATTCTCCATCTCACCCTTCGTTATTGCGTTATCTACCCTGAGGCTGTGAAAATTATCGTGGACAAAATCACTGTAATGCCACTTGATTGTTGATATGTGCTGTTGACTATCCATGATGCTGATCTCATGCTGCTGATTTATTTCATGTTGCTGTGTTCATTCGTCCTCATCTGCTCACACAGACTCATGTTCGTGCTGCTGTTGTTTGGTGCATTTTTTTTGTACTAGTAGTGCTTAGTGTATTCTTAGTTTAGTGTAGGGGTCACCAACCTTTTTGAGGCTAAGAGCTACTTCAGTGGGACTGAGAGACATGAAGGGCTACTTGTTCGATCTAAACAAATTTGCACGGTTCACCTTTAATTATAGTATTAATAATAATACATGCACACATGTGAATACATGACTGCCTGATCACATCTCATCTGATCTATATTATTAAATACTCCACGCAATGATTATCAGTAAGGATTTAACTTGGTAAATATGATCAATTATTATTGATAATTGGTGATTAGAACTATCAATCGAGAACTTGAGTCCTCAGTTTGAATCCTTTGGGCTCTTCTGTGCAACTAGAAATTGTTTTAATCTGTGACTGGGAGTGTGGATGGTTGTTTGTCTCTTTGTCTGTCTCTGTGATAGACTGGAGACCTGTCCTGGGTGTCTCTGGGACAGACTGGAGTACTGTCCTGGCTGTCCCCTGCCTTCACCCAAAAGCAGCTGAGACTGGTTCCAGTCCTAAACAAGGGGGCATAATGGATGACTTATTAACTGATATAAACATAAAACACTGTTTCTTTTATGTTAATCTCAATCTGTAACATTTGAAATTCAATGTATTTTATGAATATTTTATTAAATGTTTTGTAGGATTGAACACATTGGTATCATTCATTCAAAATATGCCTTTTGCAATTAACAAATCTGTAGCATTTTTTTAAGAACCTATTACGAATAAAATCTTCCAATTAAGCCCTGTTTGCACTAACTGTTGTATTTGTCACATTTCAGAATAACTCAACTCTTGCAGATACAAAATATCAGTAATGTAATATAATAAACAAAGTAACATTTTTTAATTAATCATGTGACATTAGTATTGATCCCCAGAGCTGCAGCATTTTATTGTTAGCATTTTATTATTAATATGCTGCATTATTATTTTTAATAATAATAATAATACTTTATTTATAAAGCCCTTTAAAACAAGCACAGCAGCAACACAGTGCTATACATATAAAATCATTTTAACTAATCATCGCATCTTTTACTCTTTTTAAATAAATTATCTTTCACATTTTTCATCATTGCTTCTTTCAACAGCTCCACACCTGAAAATGCCTCATGAAAAACGTCTGCCTGCTCAAAGCTGCCTTCAGCGCTGACATTCTTCTGCCTGTTGTGAGCTACAAGGGGGCTAGTTAGCATTGAAGCTAGTGTGTTAGCTGGTGAAGTGTTGCTCCACGTTGTGTTTTGCTGTCGCCACAGTCCACGAATGAGACACAGACACACTTGTCTTTCAACACTGTGAAAGAATTTTTCCTCCCAGTCGCTGTGCAAATGTGTTTTCTTATGTTTTTCTGCCATTTTCCTCTCTGGGAGGTAAAACTAGCTTGTAGCTGCACTGCTGAAGAGATGGGAGTGGTCTACACATGATTGTTGAACTTTGACCCCAGACAAGATTGCTAAACTGTATGCATAAAACTATTTATTTTTACAAAAAATTATTATTAATTTTCTTTTCAAATATACATTCTTGCAAATTCTATTTCTTAAATTTAAAAATATAATTAATGACGATTTTCACGTGGTGCTCTTTGGTGATGAGTGCTATTTTTAGAACATGCCCCGCGAGCGAATCAAGAGGTCCCTGTAAGCGACCAGGTGCCCGCGAGCACCGTGTTGGTGATCCCTGGTTTTGTGTTTTTCTTAGTTCATGTCTCAGATCTTACTACTGTTTTTCTTTACAATTTGTATTTTTGTTGGATGTAACTGGGACCCTGTGTACATAGTTTTGTTCCACCTCATGTACCACATGTGATGTGAATGACAGTAAAGACACCTTGACCTTGACCTTGAGAACTGAAAGAACAAATGATCCTTCATAGCACCCTCAGTAAAATGCTTAGCCCCCCACCCCCACCCCCTTTAAGCACCTGCAGAAAAATATCTCTGGAGCCGCCACTGATATTGAAAAAAAACCTGTTGTTACTTTTCAAGATAAAAAAAAAGGAGACAAGACATGAGGGAGTGGGTAGATGGACAACCAACAATGTAAAAATCGCTAGAAGAGCATAGCTTGTTTTCCAACGGGACTCCAAGGATTGTTTTGGAACTCTTGACTGTTAGACATCCCGATAAGTTTTTCTGTCCAAAAGACTTCACACACAGTTGGTCTGTGTCCAAAGTGAGTTATTTTTACAAAACAAAATGTTTAAAAAAAAATTTTAAAAATTAAATCTCTTGAGTGATTATACTTTTAAAAATGACAAGAAATAATCACCATTATTCATGTTTCAAAAACAAGGGGAGTGATGGTGCAGAGGTTAGAGAAGCTGGATCTGTGATTAGAAGGTCGCCAGTGCAAATCCCCATACCGACAACAACAAAAATGTAGGTGGGAAAGGTGAAACACCCACACCTACCTCCACGCTCATCTGCCCCACCCTGCGCCCTTAAGCAAGGCCCTTAACCCCCACCATCTGCTCCCCCAGGTGGCCTAAATAGCAGCTCTCTGCTCCACACAGAGGATTGTGGTAGCTCTGTAGTCTGTGGTTGGTCAGGAAGGACATCAGGCATAAAATCAATTGCCAAGCCTTCTTGCAAGATAGTTTGCTGTGGCAACCCCTAAGGGAGTAGCTGAAAGACACCCCCCCCCCCCCCCCCAAAAAAAAAAAAAAGCGTTTCAAACATGTCATAGAATAAATAAGTTTATTTTAATGAATACCAAAGTTCATCCACAATAATCCAGGTAAAAATCCAACAATGTTCAGTCAGGTCATCAGGACGGTTTCTTTTTTTGTTCACATTTCGTCCTTCATCCAAAAGTCTTCTTCAATCTGAGGAGGACGGAGGAATGAAGGACGAAAAGTCTCAGTAAAAAAAGAAACCGCCCAGATGACCTGACTGAACAGTGATGGATTTTAATGAACTTTGCTTTATGTCTAAAATAAATGTTTAAACATTGTCATCAATCAGCATGCGATTATGTGTTCAAGGAGTGAATGTGCAGCAACACTCTAACATCATTTAGCTTTCAGGGAACTTTAGAGAAAACAGTTTAGGGCATTTATGAATGACAACCTCAGGTTCAGAGGTTATGACCAGAAAAGGCCTTCTTTGTGTTTCACTTTTGACTTGGGTCACTCCTGCAAACTCTGTGCAGTTGTTTAGAGATCTCTGAAATATAATAAAGATTTTATTAACAACCTCTCTAACTTTAATGTTTGAATTATGTCAGAGTATTTTGGGGGGGTTTGTTGGTGATTTTAAAATCACTAATCCTTTGGTCAAAGACTTTAAAAATTTTTACTTTTTTTCATCTTCAGTCTGTGTTGGGTCCATTACAAAAAGACAACATACCTTTTGTTGTCTTTTGATGTACAGTACTGGTTTTATACACTGAAACATGATGCTATGTTTTCTATCGTATTCCTTTGAGGTATTTCTATTTTTTTTTCTTAGCAAAGATTATAAAAAAGAGCTTTTTTAATTTGGAGTTAATTTATGTTTTTTTTTTATTATTTTATTTTATTTTATTTATTATAAAAATATGGCACACATAAATCCACACGTATGCAATGTCGGGCCAGTTGGGTTAAATGGTTGTCATTATCCAGCAGTGTGGCAGCAAAATGGATGTGACCCTGGGCAGCTCTCTATCTCTCAGCCCTACTGCTGCACAATAATGGTTAATTGATGTCACAGGGGACTGCTGATCAAAGGCTTTCCAACCAGCCCCCCTTTTCAAGCATGCTTCACTGCTATTCTATTAGCAAGGCATGCATGTCAGATTGAGGTGGGGTGGGGGTGCACTTGTCTCCTCATTTCTATCTCATTTCCCTACAAAACAGATACAGACACGCCCATCCCTGCAATTCTTTTTCTGATAAATGGTGAGCCAAACTCCCTTTCACATCCTGAGCTTTAACCTGCAGCTTAATGTGCGTGTGTTCTGACAGCCATCAGTGGAAACTGAGGCAAAATCTTTTTATCTCAGTTGGTTTTCAATTTTTTCCAACATTCCCCCATTTTATATTCAGTTCAATTAAATTCAAAAATACTTTATTAATCCCAAATGAATTAAATTAAAATTAATCAAATTAAATTAATTAATTAAATCAAATTATTTTAATTAATTAAATTAAATTAATCATCATATTAATGACACTTTTGTGATTTCTTTCCTCACAATTGCCTGTTCACCTACATTTCCTCTCAGCAATCAGGCAAATGCCGTGAGCAAGTGCCTTTTAGTTGTTTGGCTACAATGACTGTTGTTACTGAGGAGCAGACATTTTTGTGTGGGATTGAAATGATGGCAATTTGTCTCCATTTAACTGTCAATCAAAAATAGGAATGTCATCCTATTTTATGGTCCAATTCTTATAGAATTTTAGCATTTGATTCATTATGACCCTCCATTCACTTGAAGACAATGTTGCTATGAAGGAAAAAATAAAATTATGGATAGACAGGTTCTTGGTGAGGTTGTCAGGTATGTAATAGGAATGCAACGGGCTCTCCATTACATAGCTTGAACGTTTATGAAGGGGCTTGAGCATGCACAGTGTCATATTGTGGTGGTTTATCATTGTAATGGCAGCATATTGAGGTTCTGGTTGGGAGTTGTCATGTATGCTGGTGAAGATTCTCAGTCATCCAGGACATGATGAATTCAAAAAGCGTTCAATACGAAAACAACTGGACTTTATTTGTAACAGAAGACGTTTTGCTCCTCATCCGAGGGGCCTCGACTGTGAATTAGAGGAACAAAGACCTACTGTTTGGGTTTTTAGGTGTGAACTGCCAATCTACATATATGTGTGTGTGTGTCTTATGTGTGAGTGTGTCTTATCTCACTCAGCCTTATAACCTGTATCTCTCACTCTCTGCTCTTTGAATTGAGAAAGCTCCTCGGATGAGGAGCGAAACGTCTTCTGTTACAAATAAAGTCCAGTTGTTTTTGTATTGAATGATTTTTGAGTTGTCATGTAGCGTATTCTTGATGTATGGTCTGATCACATTACTCAGTTCCACACCATGCTGACGCAAAAAGGATGCAAATAATACTAACCATAACCCTGAAAGAGCAAAAATCCATACAGGATATGCTAGGATATTTTTCTCTCATTAGCTTTTCTACACATACTGTATATTATGTTGCCCCACTTCTTGATTTTACATATGTTTTCATTTATCCATCCATCCATCCATCCATCCATTATCTTCCGCTTGTTCCGAAGTCGGGTCGCGGGGGCAGCAGCTTGAGCAGGGAAGCCCAGACATCTCTTTCTACAGCCAAGGCCGGATTAACCATATGGGCAACTGGGCAACTCCCCAGGGGCCCATGATCTCTAAGGGGCCCAGGGCAGTGAGGGCACAAGCAAAATATCTGGTTATCTCCTGCTTTACTTGGAGCTCTGCGCTGCATTTGGGCAGCCCCGCCTCCTCCCAGTGCAGCTGCTGCAGCTCTCATTTTTTTTTCTTCAATCGGATCCTTGACGGCATGACCTGTCAATCAACTCAGAAGGCGTGTCAGTAACTGACCAATCGACAATCTCAATTTGTCCCGAAGGTAAACGCCCTTACCTGCTGACAAGCTAATCAGGTTTTTTTTCCCTTGAGAAACATTGTTTTAATTAAAACAATACATCTGTATCTGTTGTGAGATGATTTTAGCAGTTTTACAGATTTTTAATGTACTTAATGAAGAATAGTATGATTTAAAACCGTTCAACAAACAGGAAGGAAGGCTTATTATCTCTCCTCTTACTACAGTGAATGTGGTACTTTGCTATAGGTACGTATGGCATCAGAGAAAGCTGAGCTTAAGTTATCCACATAAAGTAAAATGGCATCAGCATGAAAAGAAGGAATGTTGAGTTTGAGATTAATCCAATTTCTGATGTCTGACCAAACACTTTGTATTGAAATTAAAAAAAACTTGCTCGAGGGATTAATCTTCTGATTTACAAAGGGCACACAAATCAACATCAAATTTAAATATTCTTTGCATAAACATGGTTACAGGATATATCTTATTATTTTAAAATTATTCTCCTTCATTTTAAGAGATTTAGACCATTTGACAAATTTAGAATGAGCAGAAATAATTCTGGTTTTATGACTTATATTGGGAGGTTTCTTGAAGGAATCTTTGTTATACTCAGTAAATCCTTTGTCACAAAAATTCATTGATAATCTTATTTCATTTGAATTCAACTAAGTTACAGATATTAATTTTAATGTGGGCATCAAATCATCACCTTTGAATATATAATATTTTTAGTTATTGAATCAGCTGTTGGTCAGGTTACTTCTTGTTGTGCCATTAGCACTAAAATAGTTACTGAATCAAGTGTTTACTTCCATCCGGGGGTAGCAGCCTAAGTAGGGAGGCCCAGACTTCCCTCTCCCCAGCCACTTGGACCAGCTCCTCCAGGGGAATCCCAAGGCGTTCCAAGTGTTTGCTTTGTAGGTAAAACTAGATGTTAAACAACCATTAAAATACACCAGGATGCAGGAAATGGCATCTACTTTATTCAAAAATGTCTGAGGGGAGGATTCCCAGAGTATGTCCCCCACATACACATTATAAATGCTTCTGACAGTAGCCAACACGTTACTAAACAAGTACACATATGGTGTCATGTGGTGTTCAAAGTGCGTTCAACTTAATTCAGTCTTGATGGTTTATGTCAATGAGCATTTGGAGTTTTACAAATAAAAATACACTTTATAGTTAGAATTTTAAGTATATTTACTGTATATTATGGTAATTTATTCTGTATTTTGCCAGATTATGGTGATTCTGGGGTCGTGATGATGGGGCCCTTGAAGATTGTTGCCCAGGATACAGCTAAGTGTTAATCTGGCCCTGTCTACAGCCACCTCTTCCAGCTCTTTTGGGAGGATTCCAAGGCGGTCCCAGGCCAACCGAGAAACATATGCCCCTTTTGCACTGTCCCTAATCAGCCCCAACTCTGCTCAGCCTGGCTCAGCTCAGCCTGGATTTGCACCTGCACATTAGGATCGATTCTGGAGGCGTGTCCAGAATCCAAATCCTGCTAATGAGATTTCTGCGATGAGTTACTCAAAGCAGTCTGGTCCTCAGATAAATAATACTTTGTATTAAATTATTATTTTTATATATGAAAGTTTCTGTTAACTTATTTTATATATTAATATTTCTGTTCAGTGCCCTGAGATGACTTCTGTTGTGACTTGGCGCTGTATAAATAACCTGAACTGAATTAAATCTGATGAAACAGATTCTACAAAAACATTTATATTTAAATCTAAAAAAGTTAAATCTGGTCCTCTGGACACATTCAAAAAACAAAACAAACAAACAAACAAAAAGTAGAAACGTTTCATCTTTCATATGAAAGACTTCTTCAGTCTGAAGTGCTGTATTCATCTCATAGCTATTTATAAAAGACAGAGCTGAATACAGCTCCTCAGACTGAAGAAGTCTTTCGGATGAAAGAAGAAACGTTTATACATTTTTGTTTTTGTTTGTTTTGTTTTTTGAATGTCCAGAGGACCAGACTTAACTTTTTCAGATTTTTCTACCTAGATTATTGAGCATGCATCAGGATATCTATATTAAAAATTCTATATTTTTCGTCATCATTTGATGTATTTGCACTCATTGTGGTTTTGTTTCTTGTATACAGATTATTTTTTTCTTGTATACAGATTAATTTTAGCTTTGAATTAAAGTTTAGCTTGGATTTAAAGCTTTAATTTAAAGTGTAATTCTTGTTTTGTGATTTGTACATCTGTGGTTAGTGTAGTATGACAATATAGGGAAATATATATGCATACTTTTCGCGAGTTCCTCATCTTTCTGACTGTGTAATGTCGTGCATTGAATTTAACAGAAATGTAACGAGAGACGTTATTTATCTTTGATCTGAATACAGTCTGAGCCATCTGGTGACTTTCTTTCTTGAATTAATCAAGCAGAAAAGACAATTCTCTATAATCATTTACTGTTTTACAAATGTTTGATAATCAAATTGTGTTAGTTCCATTCAATGCTTACAGGTTGGAAAGAACTACTCATTTTTATTTTACATAAGCAGTAAGTAATGATTTTTATTCCTCATTTAAAGAAGAAATCAGGTTAATATGCATTTCTTGATTCTCTGTCTGAAATGAGCCAAGTAATGTAAGTATGTTAAAGGTCGGTTTTCGGTCAACTAAAATGTTTACTGAGAAGAAATGTCATGTTTTACTATTTGAGAAGATACAACAGCGTGAGACTCCACGAAGTCTGGTCGTCTGCAATAATCTTTTCTGTATGTTGAAAACAATCCTTGACTTATGATAACATCTTACATCACAAACCACACCTCTATTTCTGGTCCATCGACCAATCAAAAGCTCTCAAATGAACCGGAAGTCGACCCATTTAAAATGTGGCAACTTCCCAGTTCATGTAAGAATTCAGGAGAATTCGGGA
This sequence comes from Nematolebias whitei, assembly GCF_014905685.2. Taxonomy (NCBI): domain Eukaryota; kingdom Metazoa; phylum Chordata; class Actinopteri; order Cyprinodontiformes; family Rivulidae; genus Nematolebias; species Nematolebias whitei. The sequence goes on from NC_056517.1 coordinate 15,299,178, forward strand.
GAATTCGAAAGAATCGAGAGTCTGGAGTCTGATAGTTCCAGAGGCTGAGGAGATGAAGAACTAGAGAGTTGCTGGAGTTGAAAGATTCTGTTAGAGTCTGAGAAGTTCTGAAGAATGAAAGGAGTTCATGGTTCTTGGGTGCAAACGCATTCAGGATGATCCAGAGACGTTTTGGGATTATAATTTCTGTTTGGACAAACCACACACGACTATCTAAGGATTTCAGCTGCTCTCAACGGAGACGCTGAAAAAGTCTGGAGGATTCTCTATCGAGCTGATCTATCGTCGACCAGGTAACAGTTTCTTCTTCGACTAAAGTGTACCGGAGGCAAGCTGAGATCTGATGAAGCGTGCACGTTCTGGACAAACAGATTAATTCCCTCACATATCTCTCTGTAAGATAACTCCATTTCATCTTAAAACTCTCCTCTTTCTCATAAAATCAGTACAGATATTTTAGAAATATCTGAAGCAAAGTCCTCGATCACCGCCGAGTGATCGATGTCCCTTTTCTGTGAAACTTGTCTGTTATTATTTTCATATTTTGCCAAATTAATGTAAATGTTTGATGTTAAACTTTGATTCTGAAAATAAATGACCGCATTGATTTGATGGGTCAAAGATAAATAACGTCTCTCGTTACATTTCTGTTAAATTCAATGCACGACATTACACAGTCAGAAAGATGAGGAACTCGTGAAAAGTATGCATATATATCTCATATATAGTCATACTACAACTGGTGGCCCGTTAACGTGCTCATAAATGACTGTAAAAACGTGTAAGATTGATTTTTTCATGTTGGCATGTTGAAAAAATAACAGTTTATTAGCTGTGCTGAAATACTGCATGTTTACGCAGCGAGCTGGAGCTGCGCGCTTACACCTTTGCTGTCACGCTGGCAATGTTTTAAAAGCTGGAATTGTGTCATCGAGTCTTGTGAAAGCTGACATTGTACGCCTGTTACGTGTAACTAAGCTGATGAAGCTGTGGAAAACGTTATTCTGTTTAAAAGTACGAAGGTTCTACCATAAGACCCGGCTGTGGTCCGGTTCGGTTCTGTTGAGTTTGAACGAGTATTTTGAATAGATGGATAAACGTTTTAAAAGCTGAGTGCCGTCTCAGAACACAGTTAAGAGTTATTCGTTACAATTTTTAACAGAAAAAGTGCATTTTGACAGTTTAAAAGACGAAAAGCTGACAAACTATTTTCAGGCTGAATCTAGCATGCTGGTTGCTAAAACGCTGCGTCATTGGTTGAAAAAGACCGTGTGTAACGTTCTCATTGGATGAGGGACGTGTCAATCACGTCACCCGGAAATGAAATTCGTTTTCATAGGGAAATAAAATCTGCTTTTTAAAGCTGAAAAGCGCTTTTAAAGTGATTTTGATACGCTGGTTAAATGCTTCGAAGCATATTCGCTGAAATTTTGCCACGTTAGAGTTTAAAATTCGTCATTAAATGATGTTTTTAAACAACGCTAGCGATGCTAATTTTAAGCTAACGACCGGAGCCTTCACTACGCTTAAAATCACTAAATAAAGCTGCAATATTGTCCCAAAAACTCATGTTCATGCTAAGAAGTCGTGCTTGTTGAAATATTGCCACGTTTGTGTAAAAAATCCGTTCAGAAATGTTGATTTTCACCGAGTTTAGCCAAAGCTAACTTTAAGCTAAGCGGCTAACAACAGGATGTCAACCGAACGCCACAGGAAGTCATAGCGACCCCTACTGGACAACACAAACAGTGTCGGAGTTAAAATTGTTGAGGTAATACTGACATCTTCTGGCGAAACTTGAGAAGACAGGTTTCACTCGCTTTTTAGGTCTAAATAGTGAAATTAAACGTTTTAATTTTTCTAAAAGGCATTTTTGAGTTAATAAACGTTCCTAAAAGCTGAAAATTACTGTTATCTTGCATTTTAAAAGTTATAAGGTATTTATGCAAAGAGCATTTACCAAAAAAGTTTTATTTCACTGGTAATCCCTTAAAACTAAGGTACAAAATAAACATTAACTTTTTAAAAATAGAAACAGTTACAGATTTTCACAAAGTTGGAAAAAGTTTACTCATTTGCTAAAAGGATAGTGCACGTTTAATTGATAAATCACTAAATAAAAGTAAATATATCAGACAAAGAGACTTTGCTGATTTTATTTATTTTGAAAAACCTAAAACATTAAAATTCTCCTGTTTAATCTTTAAATAGAAGAAAAATGGCAAGCGACGAAGAAGAAGACAACTTTTCAAAACCAACAAATGATGATATCATTTTGGGGGCCTTACATATTTTAACAACTCCACTCATTGGCAATGAAATACAGCAATTAGAACAACTTAATGAAGCTCAAAGACAAGAAGAGCTGAAAAGTTTGGCCGCAGGAACATTAAATACAGAGAGTAAAAAGCTTAGCCATGAACGGTTAGCAAAAATCTCTCTGCTTCTAAAAGCTGAA
>NC_056517.1:15301735-15321538 GCF_014905685.2 Nematolebias whitei
TTTCACACTTATCATTTTTATCCAAAGTTCTGGAAAAGGTTGTTTTCATTCAGTTGCAATCTTTTTTTAGAACACAACAACTTGTTTGAAAAATTTCAATCTGGCTTCAGACCACATAGCACTGAATCTGCACTACTCAAAGTACAGAATGATATTCCTTTTGTCCCTTGATGCCAAAAAACCTGTTCTGCTGGTGATGTTGGACCTCTCAGCAGCTTTTGATACTGTAGACCATCAGGTCCTAATCACTCGTTTGGCTCAGCAGGTTGGCCTTCAGGGAGTTGTGCTCGAGTGGTTTAAGTCCTATTTAACAGACAGAACTTTCTCTGTTATGATTGGTGATCTGTCCTCTTCTTCAGTCTCTTTGACCTCTGGCGTACCGCAGGGATCCATTCTGGGGCCTGTTCTCTTCTCACTTTACATGCTACCATTAGGACCCATCATTGCACACCATAATCTGTCTTTTCATTTGTATGCAGATGATCTACAAATCTATTTGCCGGTCACTCCCAGTTCCTCACTCAGTTTAAACTCTGTTGCCAGCTGCTTAAACGACATTAAGCACGCACTGGCTGTCTCAGAATTTTCTCCACCTAAATACAGATAAAACTGAATGGATTTTATTTGGTGCTTCCAGTAATTCATGCAACCTCTCTCCCAGTCTAGGTTTTACGCTCCCCCATGCCAACCAGGTGGTAATAAAATCTAGGAGTGGAGCTTGACTGTAACTTAAAGCTAGATAAACAGATCAGTTATGTTGTGAAAACCAGCTTCTTTCAGCTCCATCTGCTTTCTAAAGTAAAATCACTCCTTAGCCGTAATGATCTGGAGAAGGCCATCCATGCCTTTGTGAGCTCTAGGCTTGATTACTGTAACGCCTTATATGTCGCTATTAATCAATCTTCTATCTCCCGTTTACAGCTTGTACAAAACTCTGCTGCTTGCCTGTTGACTAACACACGTGAATATGAATACATCACTCCTGTCCTTTCTTTACACTGGCTCCCGGTTCAGTTTAGGATACAGTTCAAGATGCTGCTGTTTGTTTTTAAAGCTTTGAATGGCCTTGCACCACCTTATATTTCAGAACTTTTGAAAGTCCACCAGCCCAGCAGAGCTTTACGGTCTGCTGGTCAAAATCTGCTGGTGGTACCACGCTCAAGGTGCAAACAATGGGGGGACCTGTCCTTTTCTGTTGCAGGTCCAACAGCCTGGAATACTCTTCCCTATGAGCTGCATGCCATCTCTGATCTGGTTCTGTTCAAAGCCAAACTGAAAACACTTATTTAAAAGGACTTTTAAGGTTTAACTATTAGTAGTTTAGTATTTATTTATCTCTTACCTTCTTTTATTCTCGCTGTGTTTTTAATTTGCACTGATTTATTGTGTCCTGTTTTTAATGTTGTTCTGTCTTGTGAAGCACCTTGGTCAATGCAAGGCATTGTTGGAAGGTGCTATAGAAATAAAGTTTATTATTATTATTCTCACCCTATCTCTGAAGGAGAGTCCAGCTACCCTGTGGAGGAAACTCATTTCAACTGTCTGTATCTGCGATCTCATTCTTTCAGTCACTACCCAGAGCTCGTGACCATAGGTGAGGGTAGGAACATAGACCGACCGGTAAACAGATAGCTTTGCCCTACAGCTCAGCTCTCTCTTCACCACAATGGACAGGTACAGAGTCCGCAATACTGCAGAAGCTGCACCAATCCATCAGTCAATCTCACGCTCCATTCTTCCCTCACTCGTGAACAAAACCCCTTAGATACTTGAACTCCTCCACTTGAGGCAAAACCTCACCTCGATCTGGAGAGAGAAATCCACCCTTTTCCAGTTGAGGACCATGGCCTCACATTTGGAGGTGCTGATTCTTACCCCAGACGCGTCACACTCAGCTGCGAACTGCTCCAGTGAGAGCTGAAGACCAAGGCACGATGACGCCAACAGGACCACATCATCTGCAAAGAGCAGAAATGGGATCCTGAGGCCACAGAACAAAACACTCTCCGCCCACTGGCTGCACCTGTAATGAACCCCTTCTAGTTTGGACCAAAATCACCACACAAAAGAAAATTAAATAGTATTTATTTTTTTAGGAGAGGTATTGCAGATTGGAGCGGTTCTGGCGCTGATTCTGGTTTGGGTTCTGGATCAGGGACAAGTCTATGAGATAGAGATCAGTTAGTGGTCGTGCAGGAGACTATGGAGAGCAGAAAAGTCAAAAAAGAAGGACCACTAACCGTCTCAGATGATCCTGGGGGTTCTGGAGAGTGAAGTAGTCCAGACTGATCCGGACCACTGCTGGAGAGGCTGAGTCCGGTGAGGGGCTGCAGCTGGCCACAGCGACAGATGGGTGGTGAGTCCGTTGAGCGCAGAGACGTGGTCACACAAGCCTGGGTCCAAAACCAGAGAGCAGATGACAGGAGGTACCGGAGGGGAAGACGAGGAGGTGTAGTCGTGCAGGCGAAGGTCAGAACCGAAGGCAGAAGACGTGGTAATCCAAAGGGTCGAGCGAGAGACGATGTCCAGGTAAGTTGTGGGTCCAGGAGCCTGGAGGTCAAGCCAAGAGGGAAGGACAGGAACCAGGAGTGGGACAGGAATGAGGAGACAGGTAAACTAAGACAAGGGGACATGAAAGGCTATGGGGGAACAAGGCAGGACCAGTAACGCGAGGTATCTACTTACAGTGAACTGTTTTCAACTACTGGGCACCGAAGAGGAGAAAGAGTGCAGCTTTTAAAGGGTGAGAGAAACAGGTGCAGCCAGTTGAGTTCAATCAGCTGCTGCTGGCTGCAGTGAAGACAAAACTAAACAACCGTGACATCACCCTCAACCAGCATGCAAAGAAGACAAACTAAAACTCACGCACATAAAACATTACCAGAGCAGACAGAATAAATGAAACTCACAGAAAAGATTTATAGCAAACTTTAAAGAGTGGTCAGGGTGACAGAAAATATAATCTATGGGACGTGATTCGTGATAGATCCCCCCTCAAGGAATGCCTCCCGGCGTTCCACCAGGTTGCTCGGGGTGCAGGCGATGAAAGTCCCAGATGAGACTGCGGTCCAGGATGTGACGGGAGGTAACCCAGGACCGCTCCTCCGGTCAGTATCCCTCCCAATCGACGAGGTACTGGAGCCCCCGACCCCTTCGTCTAGAATGGAGGAGTTGACGAACAGTGTAGGCGGGAGAGCCGTCAATCAGACGGGCGGGTGGGGGGGAGCAAACATGGGAGTGGTACTGGGAGGAAATAACTGGTTTAACACAAGAGAAACCCTCAGGCTCCCCTGCTGATCCCATCCCTGCTGCATTTTTTAAACAGGTTCTACCGTCAACTAGACCCTCTGTTCTTGCCATTATTAACAGCAGTTTGGCTACAGGTGTGGTCCCCGATGTTTTAAAACATGCAGTGGTAACTCCATTAATTAAAAAACCCGGACTTGACCCTGCAGCTTCTTCAAACTTCAGGCCAATCTCAAAACTTCCATCCATCCATCCATCCATCCATTTTCTTTACCCGCTTATTCCATTTTGGGTCACGGGGGTCGCTGGTGCCCATGTCCAGCAATCACTGTGCGAGGGGCGGGGTACACCCTTGACGGGTCGCAAGTCCATCACAGGGCCACATAGAGACAAACGAGACAAACAAACATTCATTCTCTCACTCACACCTAGGGACAATTTAGAGTTACTAATCAGCCTAACATGCATGTTTTTGGACTGTGGGAGGAAACCGGAGTACCCGGAGAAAACCCACGCATGCACGGAGAGAACATGCAAACTCCACCCAGAAAGGCCCCTGGACCGGGGTTTGAACCAAGGACCTGCTCGCTGAGAGGCAGCAGCTCTACCAGTTGCGCCACCGTGCTGCCCACCTCAAAACTTCCATTTCTTTCCAAAATCTTGGAGAATATAGTTTTTAGTCAACTAACCAAGTTTTTGAATGTAAATTGAATTTTTGAGATTTTTCAGTCAGGATTTAAACAACTGCACAGCACTGAGACAGCTTTAGTAAGGGTCTGTAATGACATTCTGCTAGCGAATGACTCTGGTCAGTCTGTGATCCTGGTACTCCTCGACCTTACCGCTGCATTTGACACTGTTGATTACAGCATCCTTATGTCACGGCTAGAACACTGGGTTGGGATTACAGGGGTGGGTATCTGGGTGACAGGAGTTTCTGTGTTAACTTTGACAATCATTTTTTTCTGCTTCTGTCCCTCTTTCCTGTGGGGTCCCACAAGGCTCCATTCTTGGACCCCTTATGTTCTCATTGTATCTGCTCCCCTTGGGGTCAATCCTGAGGAAACATGGTATTTCGTTTCAATGTTACGCTGATGATTCTCAGATCTATCTGCCTTTAAAACCAAACAGTTCCTGCTCCATCCACCCTTTGCTAAAATGTCTTGATGACATCAAGACTTGGATGGCTGCAAACTTCTTGAGTTTTAATGATCAGAAGACTGAGGTCATTGTGTTAACCCAAGCTCTACCACTGTCACTGATCCTGTAAACTTGCACTCCCTTCAGCCTCATCTAAAGCAGTCAGTTACCAATCTCGGGGTAGTGTTAGTGTAGATGAACATATATCTGTGATATATTCATAAATTAAATGGATTCATTCATTTTTCTGGACTGAATAATATTGTGCATTGAAATTAAATGTGACGTGAGACGTTAATTTTCTTTGACCCATCAAATGAATGCGGTCATTTATTAACAGAATCAAAGTTTAACATCAAACATTTACATTAATTTGGCAAATTGATTTCAACAACAGCTTAATTAATTAGCTCTACGTCAGAGACCATACGGCCATGGTATCTGGGTTCAAGCTCTACAACAGACATTTCTGAAAATATCTGGATGAATTACTGGCAAGATAGAAGAGTTTTAAAGATGGGAAATTGAGGGAGTTTAAGTAGAGAGAAAATGTGTGTGAGGGAAAATGTGTCGGTATAAGAACGGCACTCTCCATTCGAACCCAGTTTCATCTCGGTACGCTTGCCGTTGAAGATCGACTCTTTACCTTGGCAGAGAATAATTCCGACTTCGGTGTAGAGTTGCCTTTCAACGCTTTCCCAGCGTCTCCGTAGGATGGTTGGAAAACGTCCGGAGTAGTGACGGTATTTCGTTCGACACATGTTCACCTCCCGGGTGGGCTCACATGAGTTGTGAGTCCGTCAGAGTTCCACTCAGATGTGGAAGATTGCATAATTCCCACAAGACTCGGAAGAACTTCGGATCATGTCTGGAACCTCCTGTTCTCTCCAGCACTGTTCTGCTCTGTTCTGCCCTCCGAACCGAACTGCTCTCCCACCGTACTGGTTTGAACTAGGAAGTGTCGACATTTAAAGAGTTCTGTTTCTGGTTCATTTGGGAAGTCCTGATTGGCTGCAACTAACCAACAGGGGTGTGTTTTTGTGACGTAAGAGGTCACTAGAAGTCAGAAAAACAGAACAAATGTTTTGGAACAGACAGAAAATGTTTTTGAAACAGACAAGAGAAATGTTTAGGCGAGTTGGGAGGAAACAGGTGCCAGCTTCTCTATTTACGTCTGAGAGGATTTAAAAACATGACAGTTCGTTCCAACAAACTTGTTTGCGTTTGTCTCCGACGTTTGACCTACATCACAACTTGCTCATTTCAGACAGAAGATCAAGAAAATGAATAATTACTCTGTAACACATTCTAACTTGATTTCTACTTTGAATGAGGATTAAAAAATCATTAGTACTGTTTCACAGTTGATTTAAAATGAGTAGTTCACTTCAACATTTAAATGGTTTGAACTAAACACACTTTGATTATCAAGAAAATAGTAATGATAATAAAAAAGAGAGTGTTCTTTCAATTGATCAGTGTAGGACACACTTAGAAAGTCTCTGGATGAACTTAATTTTGTGTTTCTGGACTCAAATCAATGAAATACAGTTCTTGTCCCAGGAAGGCCCTCAAGGTCAGGATTTGACCTGAGGCTTAGTTCACTACATTAGACTCGGACTTTAAGTTTAATAAACAGATCAACTCTGTTCTACAAAAAAAGCTTCTTTCAGCTAAGGCAAATAGCAAAGCTTAAGTCTGTTCTGTCCAGATCTGACCTTGAAAAAGTAGTCCATGCATTTATTACTTCCCGGCTGGACTACTGTAACTCACTTTATGTTGGGGTTAGTCAGGCTTCACTTTCACGTCTCCAGCTCGTACAAAATGCTGCAGCTCGGCTTTTAACAGGAACTCACAGGTTTGAGCACATTACTCCGGTTCTGTCCTCTCTTCACTGGCTTCCTGTACGTGTCAGAGTTGATTTTAAAATTCTCCTGCTGACATTCAAGTGCATTAACGGCCTTGCACCATCATACCTCTCCGACCTTCTTCATCCTTATACTCCTTCTCGGGCCTTGAGATCATCAGACCAGCTGCTTTTGGCCATACCAAAAACCAGGCTGAAGCTCAGAGGAGATTGAGCGTTCTCAGTCGTGGGCCCTAAACTTTGGAACAATCCCAAGCCCATGAACATTCGACAGGCCATCTCAGTCTCTGCTTTTAAATCTCTCCTAAAAACACACCTATACTCATTGACATTTAACACAGGGTGATCAGCTTTAGATCTAGTTTTTCATTGATGCTGATTCTGTTTATGCTTTTGTTATTATTCCTATTTAACACAAGGTCATCTGATCTGATTTAGTATTTCATTGTTTCTGACTGAGTTTATGCTTTTTGGTATTATTTCCTTGACTTTTGACACAACGTGATCTGATTTAGTATTTCATAGTTTCTAATTGTTTTTGGTTTTATATTTTTATTCCAAGTGCTGTAAATATATATCTTGCTACTTTTTATCTGATGATGTGATATTTTTGTTAAGCACTTTGGTAACAGTTTCTGTTTTAAATGTGCTCTATATATAAATCTGACTTGACTTGACTTGACAAGAGACATTGAATGTGGGGTGAACATGAAAAGACTTGGGTAGTGTCAGAGGAACAGAAACAGGATTGATAAATTTAGATATGGGGAAGGGTCCGATGAAGCGGGGGGCGAGTTTGCGGGACGAGACTTTGAGTGGGAGGTCCTTAGTGGACAACCACACTCTCTGTCCCATAGTATATTCGGGTTGGGGTTCTGTGGCGGTCAGCCTTTAGACTGACTGCCACAGACTGCCCTGGATTTTAAAAGAGCATGTTTAGCCCTCCTCCAGACTCTCTGGCAGTGGAGGGCAGCCATGTGGGCTGAGGGAACAGATGCTTCACGTCCCTTGACAGAGACAATGGGTGGTTGAAAACCAAAAACAACATAAAAAGAGACCAACCGGTGGCTGAGGAGGGAACAGAATTAAGGGCATGCTCAATCCAGGGCAGTGATGAGCTCCATTTCTCAGGATCCTTATGAAATAGGAGCCTCAGTTTCCCCTTCACCTCTTGATTAGCCCTCTCCATCTGGCCATCTGACTCAGGTTGGAAGCCAGAGGAGAGACTAATGGAAATACCCAGAAAATCACAGAACTCCTTCCAGAAGTGTGAGACAAACTGAGGCCCCCGATCAGAGACAATGTCTAGTGGCAGCCCATGGAGCCTAAACACCTCCCGAGTCATAATGTGGGCCAAGTCCTTGGAAGAGGGTAGCTTCAGTAGCGGAACTAAATGAACCATTTTCAAGAATCTGTCAACAATGGTTAAAATGACAGTGAAATTATTGGATGGTGGGAGACCAGTTATGAAGTCCATACCTATGTGCGACCAGGGACACGAAGGACAAGGGAGAGGGTGAAGTAATCCTGAACGGGGGCTTCTGGAGGTCTTGGATTGGGACATGATCGCACATAGGCACAGACATCCCTAGTCATGGTCTCCCACCAAAACTGAGCCCTGACGAGAGACAATATTTTTGTTAGACCTGGGTGACAATATAACAATGTGACCAGTGTAGACAGAAGTCTACAACCCAGACCCAGACCAGTGGTCATTCCATATGTTGAGGGAGTATCAGATAAACTGAGATGTTTATTTTCTAAATACAATGTCCCAGTGACTTTTAAACCCCAAATACATCACGGCAAAGACTGGTTCATCCCAAAGATCCAGTCCCCCGGCACAAACAGATTAATATTGTGTATGCTGTTCAGTGTCAGGAGGGCTGTGATCAGTTTTACATTGGGAAAACAAAACAGCCACTGGCCAAAAGGATGGCCCAGCACAGAAGAGCAACAGCATCAGGCCAGGACTCTGTGGTCTACACTCATCTCCAGGCCAGTGGTCACTATTTCAGGGATGAAGATGTTCACATCCTGGATAGAGAGGAACGTTGGTTTGAGAGAGGAGTAAAGGAGGCCATCTTTGTGAAAAGAAATCATCCATCATTAAACAGGGGTGGAGGCCTCCGGGTTCAACTGTCCCCCTCTTACAATGCTGTTATTGCTAATATCACCCAGCCTCCTGTGAATAGTAAACAGCCATCAGTGTGCTAACAGTTTTTGATAACGGTTTCTGTTTTAAATGTGCTCTATAAATAAAGTTGACTTGACTTGACGTAATGATCCATCGTTAGGCTGATTGTTCTTCTTGGCCATGTGAGCAACTGGTTTTGGTTGTCAGCAGCAAAACTGGTTGATCCACTCTGAGAAGGTGCTGTTTATAAGACTGAGCTGAATACAGCACCTCAGACTGAGGAAGTCTTTCGATGGAAGACGAAACTTTTCTACATTTTTTTTCTTTGTTTTGTTTTTTGAATGTCCAGAGGACCAGATTTATTTATTTTTTTAGATTTTTCTACCTGGATTATTGAGCATGCATCAGGATAATATGATGATCAGTTATCAGTTCACTAATTAACAGGTATTTAAAGGAAAGAGATCTGATGTTCAACAATCCACATTTAATGATTTTATGATTTTGTTCTGGTAAAGTAACTGTGATTAACATCTCCAAAGCTCAAATAATATCTCAACTACAGCCCCAAATCCCAAATGAATTGAAAAGGAGGCGTCGTGGATGCAGAGCAGGAGCAAAGAAGCGGGAGAGGAGAAGAAAGTTCAAACCATCTTTTCCATCGATCATGATGGGCAATGTGAGATCACTGGGAAACAAGTTGGATGAACTTAAAGCCCTAACAAGGATTCATCCAGAGTATCGGGAATGCAGTGTTATGTGTTTCTGAGACATGGCTGCAGGATCATATCCCTGACTCCAGTGTTTTTTGCCAGGCTTTCTGACCATACGAGCAGATAGAGATTTAAAGAGGAGTGGCAAAAGTAAAGGAGGTGGGTTGGCAGTTCTTGTGAAAAACAGATGGTGTAATCCTGGTCATGTTACTGTGAATTGTCGTCTCTGCAGTCCAGATATTGAACTGTTAGCTGTAAGTTGTCATCCATATTATTTGCCAAGAGAGTTCACCAATGTTATTTTGGCAACTGTTTACATTCCACCCAGTGCTGTTGCAGAGACTGCGTGTGATGTCATCAGTTCTGAGGTTGATAATCTACAGACACAACACCCTAGTGCGTTTGTTACAATATCTGGGGATTTTAGTCATGTCTCACTATCTGCTACACTTCCGATATTCCAACAGTTTGTCAGCTGTTCTACCAGAGAGAAGAAAACGTTGGAATTGTTTTACGCAAAAGTCAAGGATTCATACATCACTAAAGCAAGACCCCCTCTTGGCAAATCAGATCACAGTCTTGTGTTTCTCTGCTCAAAATATAAACCTCGTGTTCAGAGACAAACTGTAATAAAGAGAACAGTGAGAAAATGGTCAACAGAAGATGAAGAAGCCCTGTGGGTTTATTTTGAGGCTACAGACTGGGATGCATTGTGCCAGCCACATGGAGAGGACATCAGTGCCATGACTGAGTCCTGAAGTCCAGGAAGTCCTGAAGTGACCAGAAGGGAGAACTCTTTAAGATTCCACACTTCCTGGAACTACTCAGTCTGTTGAGGTCTCCTGAGTCTTCTGGTGGGTCTCTGATGAAGTCCAGTCTTGAACTCCGTCTTCGAAGTCTGTGATGGATTCTTCCACATCTGAGTGGAACCTCTGACAGACTCACAGCTTGCTGTGTATCCACCTGGGAGATGAGCGTGTTTGTTGAACGGAGTAAGCGGCACGACTCCTGACATGGCCAGCCGCCCTGACCGGAGACGCTGGAAAGGTAGCGTTGAAATGGACCTCTGTACCGGAGTTGATTTATCTTCTGCAAAGTTAATGAGTCGTCACGCACCAAGTGTACCGGAGGTTTTTAGCTGGTGTTGAAGGGAGCGTGCCATTCTGCGGTCCGAACAGACACCCCCTTTTACCATCTTTTCTCTCCATTTAAACTCCTTCAATTTTTCCTTTAAAACTCTTCCATTTTGCCAGTAGTCTAGATGCCTTCTTCAAGTCCTGTTGTCTTATTAAGTAAAACGTGCCAAGTTTTATTAATCAGAACCAGATCAGCTAATCATGTGTACAATGTTTTGATGTTAAATGTTGATCCTGTTCAATAAATGACCGCATTTTTTCTGATGGGTCAAAGGAAATTAAGGTCTCATGTCACTGATTAAACAATCCACTAACAGTTATCTCGGTCACATGGCAGTAATTTAACGCGAAAAAGAGAGAACCCGTTATATTTAAATATTTAGTAGTCAAGGGCAGCTAACCTAGCCCTTAGCACACTACACCAGCTGAGGTGAGGGACATTGAGTCTGAGTGGGCCATGTTTTACACCTCACTTGTTGATGTGGCTGCCTTGAGCTGTGGCCGCAAAGTTGCCGGTGCTTCTCGTGGTGGTCATCCACAAACTCGGTGGTGGACACCCTGGGTTAGGGAGGCTGTCAAGCTGAAGAAGGAGTCGTATCGGGCCTTGTTGGCTAGTGGGACTCCGGAGGCAGCTGAGGAGTACTGGAGGGCCAAGCGGTCCACAGCCTTGGCTATTTCTGAGGCAAAAGCTTGGATGTGGGAGGAGTTTGGTGAGACCTTGGATAATTACTCTTGGTCAGCTCAGAGAAGATTTTGGCAAACCATCAGACAGCTGAGGAGGGGAAAGCAGCACTTTACTAACACTGTGAAGGTGAAGGTGGGCTGCTGTTGACCTCAACCAATCCCACTAGCACGTCTTCCATGGAGGAAGCTGAGTTGGGGGACTTTGGGGTTGATCCATCCATAACTGTGGCTGAGGTCGCTGAGGTAGTTAAAAAGCTCTGAGGCAGCAGGGCTCTGGGAGTAGATGAAATTCACCCTGATTTCCCTAAGGCTCTGGATGTTGTGGTGCTGTCTTGGTTGACATGCCATTGTAACGTTTCGTGGACATCGGGGGCAGTGCCACTGGATTGGCAGATTGGGGTGATGGTTCCCCTCTTCAAAAAGGGGGACCGGAGGGTATGCTCCAATTATAGGGGCATCACTCGTAGTGTAAAGTGCTTTGAGTATCTTGAAATAAGATAGAAAAGCACTTTATAAATACAGTCCATTTACCATTTACTCTCCTCAGCCTCCCTTCAGGGGTACTAGAGAAGTAAATCCGATCGTTGGTTGAACTTCAGATTCAGGAGGAACAATGTGGGTTCAGTCCTGGCCATGGAGTCAGAGTCAGAGTCAGAGTTTCTTTATTGTCATTCGCACCTCATGTGGTACATGTGGTGGAGCGAAATTATGTACACAGGGTCCCAGTTACATCCAACAATAAAATGTATAAGAAAAACAGTAATAACATCTAAGATATGAACTAAGAAAAACATCAACTAAATATACACTAAGCACTCATAACATAAAACATTGAACATCAGCACAAACATGAACATGAGTCTGTGAGCAGATGTGCACGCATGAACACATCAACATTGAAACAGATCAGCAGCAACATGAAACAGATCAGCAGCAACATGATATGGTTTTTCACAGTGATTATTCTAGTTAGAGATTCATGAGTCTAACAGCCTCAGGGTAGAAGCTGTTCCTCAGTCTAGTGGTTCTACACTTAATGCTCCTCAACCTCCTTCCTGAGGGGAGTGGGGCAAAAAGTGTGTGTGCTGGGTGAGTGGGGTCCTTCATGATGCAGGTGGCCCTCTTCCTGCATCTGGAGGTGTAGATGTCTGTGATAGTGGGGAGGCTGATTCCAACAGATTTCTGTGCAGCCTTCACCACTCTCTGCAAAGCTATTCTTTCTGCAGCTGTGCAGCCTCCATGCCACATGGAACACCGGATCAGCTCTTTACCCTCACTAGGGTCCTTGAGGGGTCATGGGAGTTTGCTTATCCTGTCTAAATGTGTTTTGTAATGTGTTTTGTGAATTTGGAGAGGCATTTGACCGTGTTTCTCAGGGTACACTGGGGGGGGGGCTCTGTGAGTATGGGATAGGGGGCCCGTTGCTATGGGCTGTTTAGTCCCTATACAAGTGGTGTGAGAACTTGGTTCGCATTGCCAGCAGTGAGTCAGACCCCTTCAGGGTGGGAGGTGGACTCCACCATGGCTGCCTGTTGTCACAGCTTCTGTTCAAACTTTAATGGACAGAATTTCTTGGTGCTGTCACTAATCACGTCCCATAGATTATATTTTCTGTCACCCTATTCACCCTTTAAAGTTTGTAATCGATCTTTTCTGTAAGTTTCATTTATTCTGTCCGCTCAGGTAATGTTTATTTATATATACGTGAGTTTTCGTTTGTCTTCTTTGCATGCTGGTTGAGGGTGATGTCACGGTTGTTTAGTTTTGTCTTCACTGCAGCCAGCAGCAGCTGATTGAACTCAACTGGCTGCACCCGTTTCTCTCACCCTTTAAAAGCTGCACTCTATCTCTTCTTCGGTGCCCGGTATTTTAAAACAGTTCACTGTAAGTAGATACCTCAGGTTACTGATCCTGCCTTGTCCCCCCATAGCCTTTCATGTCCCCTTGTCATAGTTTACATGTCTCTTCGTTCCTGTCCCGCTCCTGGTTCCTGTGCTTCCCTATTGGCTTGACCTCTAGGCTCCTGGACCCACGACTTACCTGGACATCGTCTCTCGCTTGACTCTTTGGATTACACATCTTCTGCCTTCGGTTTTGACCTTCACCTGCACGACTACGCCTCCTCGTCTTCTCCTCCGGCACCTCCTGTCATGTGCTCTCCGGTTTTGGACCCAGGCTTGTGTGACCACGTCTCTGCGCTCAACGGACTCACCACCCATCTGTCGCTGCGGCCAGCTGCAACCCCTCACCGGACTCAGCCTCTCCAGCAGTGGTCCGGATCAGTCTGGACTACTTCACTCTTCAGAACCCCCAGAATCATCTGAGACGGTTAGTGGTCCTTCTTATTTGACTTTTCTGCTCTCCATAGTCTCTTGCACGACCACTAACCGATCTCTATCTCCATGTAGGACCTTGAAGACTTATGCACCAGGGTGGATCTAAGACTGGCCAAACGAGCTAGAGAGAGAGGACCTAAGACTTCACCAGTTCTCAAAGGTGTTGATGAGTTGCGGTTCCAACCACGACCCACTGACCATTCACCTGTTTCTCCACCTCTACCTGCAGAGGAACCTATGCAGTTGGGCAGGAGCTGACTCACGCAGTCTGAACGTGAGAGGAGACCCAAGGGCATCTGTGCTTTTACTGTGGGGAGCCAGGACACATTGTCACCAATTGTCCGGTAAAAGGGGGTCGCTCAGTAGAAGAGAGGAGATGTCTACTGAGCCAAACCAGTCCCAAAGAACTCTCCTCACAGTTTATCGTCTGGGCTCATCTCCTTACACCAGATAAATCCCGGTCCTCGGTTAATGTATTTATAAACTCCGGTGCTGACACCAAATTCATAGATTACGATTTTGCTAAGTCTGTTGGTATAAAAAATTTGTAAATCTTCTCATGAACTCTCTGTGGTGGCTCTCGATGGCCATCCTCTGAACTCCTCCTCTTTAATTACAGAACCGGTGGTTTTGTGTCTCGGTGGCAACCACAAAGAAAGCATCACCTTTGTGGTTATTAAGTCTCCCCAAGCTTCGATTGTGTTGGTAGCCACGTGGTTAGTCAAACACAACCTTCATCTTGACTGGAGGAGGAGGGAGATTTTAGGGTGGTCAGAAGAGTGCTTGACCACTTATTTATTTGACGCTGTAGTTCCTGTCAAAACCATTACTCTTAATGAGAAGTATTATCCAGACATTTCCAAAGTTCCTAAAGAGTATTATGACCTAAAGGAGATGTTCAATAAAACAAGAGCTACTTCACTGCCTCCACACTGCCCTTTTGGTTGTATTATTGATCTACTCCCAGGCTCCACTCCTCCTAGAGGTGTGTTATACTCTCTTACTGGCCCTGAACAACTCTCTATGAAGGAGTATATCGAAGACTCACAACGGTCTGGTATCATCCAACCATCTGCCTCACCTGCTGGAGCAGGTTTCTTCTTCGTTAAAAATAAAGATGCTCACTTTGTCCATGCATAGACTTTAGAAGACTTAACAAGATCACGATAAAGAACAAGTACCCACTACCCCTCATGACTTCCGCCTTTGACTCTCTTCAAGGAGCCAACATTTTCACCAAACTTGACCTCCACAATGCTTATCATCTGGTCCGAATCCGTGAAGGTGATGAGTGTAAGACAGCCTTTAACACCCCATACAGGTCACTATGAATACTTGGTTATGCCTTTTGGGTTAACCAACGCATCAGCTGTCTTCCAAACCTTAGTAAATGACGTTTTGAGGGACATGGTTAACAAGTTTGTTTTTGTCTATCTCGATGACATAACTCATTTTTTCTAAGGACCTAGATTCTCATCGCAAAAACGTCAGATCTGTTCTTACAAGGCTCTTCCAGAACGGCCTCTTTTTAAAAGCTGAAAAGTGTGAGTTCTATGTCATATAGGCTTCGCCCTTTAAGGCTGTCGCTGATGGGTTTATCCCGTTATGCAGAGCATAAGCACTGAAAAAATTTAGTCCACGCCCACCTGCTGTGTGGGCCCCACCCGGTCCGTATAAATTACGTTAAGAGCGGGAAATCGGCTCCCATTTTTTCTTCAGCGAGCTAATATAGCACTGTCAGAAGAACAAAGAGGATAAATTGTGTAAATGACCAACCTTTGTGAAGGATGCTTGGCCCGGCAGTCGACCTCCGGTCGTCCGGTGAGTTCTCCTCCCCGAGGAGAAGATGACGAGCAGTCTTATTCCAAGGTAAGCGTCGGGGAACATTTCCCAGTGACAGGTCACTACATGCTGGACAACGCCATCTTGTATTTTTTCCTCTTATCGCCGACCCTCGGGGCGAACCGGATGGTTCCTCCGGAGCAAGGTGTGCTCAGCTGCAGCCCCCGCTGCTAATTCCCTCCTGGGGAGCGTAGTGTAGGTGGAGGGGGGCTGAGTGAATGCTCACCCCATCCCACCTCGTTTCGCATCGGCGATCACACCGCTCCCGGCCGACAGCGCCCTCACGGTTGCCCGGCGGAACCCAGGAGGAGGCTGACATGAAGGGACCCCTTTTTTCTACGTCCCACGCCTTTTCCCGCCAGTTCGGATGATCGGCGGGAAGGTTGTTTTTCACTGGGCTCCACTGTGGCTCACCGTCTTGATCCATACGGCCTCGCGTTCCAACAGGACGTTCGACGGGCGAGGCCACAGACGGTTCTTTCCTGGTAGATTGGAGGAGTCGGTCCCCAGTCCGCCCCCATCACCAGAGTTGAGGGATTCACCGAACGGGGCTATTCCTCGGTAACCCCCCCTGGAGCCAAGCCTCGCAGAAGCTTTCATAGCGAAGCTGCCCAGGTCGGAGCAGCGTCCCGTCCCTCCGGAGGAACACGAACCAGACGGTGACCACGCTCTCCAATCGAGCCCACCGGTGTGTTTTTTCAGGCAGCCGCAGTTAGCAACAACGTGCGCTGCTAGCATATAGCATGTCCAAGGGACTGAAGGCCGCAGACCTGCCTTGGAGACAAAGAACTCCCTCTGTAAGGCAGCTGACGCCAGCTCAACATGTGTGCCTCTCCTACGGTTTGCCTGTCGAGGACTGCAGCGTGGATGACAATGATCCAACGATCCACCTGGCTTCGTTATTCCCCTCGCTGCCGGAGAAACTGCACAAGACCTGATGAAGCCCATCGCGGACGCGCTGTTCAGAGCAGCTTCAAACCATGCTGGCGAATTGAAACAGTCGGAGGAGGTGCCAGAGGCTGTGCGCCACCTCATCAAGCCGCGCGGCCCATCCCGGCCTGCTGGAGGGACCGTCGCGAGCAAGCTTCGACTTTTCCACGGCCGCGGCTCTCGCTGAGTTCCACCACCAGCCCCGCCCGTCAGAATCCAGCCCTCTTCATTCCGGCAACCTGCAGCTCAGCGTTTCCCCAGAGTTCGCCTGCAAGACAGCGCTCTGGGCAAACAATCGCAGAGCTCATGAGAGAGAAGTTTCTCAAAATGACGGTCTCCGGAGGGTGTGTGTAAAAGTGACACGAAAGTTGAAATAAATCATCATTAATGATCAAAGTGTCTGTTTTTTAGCCAGTCTGTAAGCTCGGATGAGCTCACAGCGGCCGCACACATAAAGAGCCGGTGTCCTTAATAAGGTTTTTTAAACTCACCGCCGCTCCAAGACATTACTAGTCGCTTACAGGGCACGATGGTAAGTGAAAATAACTCGTTATAATCCCGAGCTGCACGATTCTCACTCAAGCGGTGTCAACTCGCACTCGTGGGATGAAACAGCCTCCAAACACGAGCCGGTGTCCTTGAATAAGATTTTTAAACTCACCGTCGCTCTAAGACATGACGAGTCGATCACAGAAACAGCCTCCACACATGAGCCGGTGTCCTTAATTAAAGGTTTTTAAACTCACCGTCGCTCTAGACATGACGAGTCGATCACGGCACAACGGTAAGCGAAAATAACTCGTTATCAACTAGAACTGCACGATCCTCACTCAAGCGGTGTCAACTCGCACTCGTGGGATGGAACAGCCTCCACACATGAGCCGGTGTCCTTAAATAAGGTTTTTAAACTCACCGCCGCTCTAGACATGACGAGTCGATCACAAGGATGAAAAAGACTCCATCCAACGGCGCTGCGTTGATGCTGGCGCACACACACAGCTGCCCGGCGCTAACCAGCTCACATCGGTATAAATGTGGTCCGCAGGCTGGTTCGGGTGGAGGTCTTTCTCTCTCACAAGAAGCGACACCCGTCTCAACGAATCAAACGCGGGCAGCCGTCACCTACCGCGTCTCAGCGTTCGGCAGCTCACCGCAGCTTAAACGTGAAGCAGCTGAAAGAACCCGGTAATGAGTCCCGCCTCCCTCCAGCGCGCGCCCCTCCAGCGAGAGCGGCGCGCGTCCCTCCAGAGAAAAACGTGTGCTCCCGCGGGGCTAGCAGCCTTCACTCCAACAGCGCGGCGTAAATGAAGTCACGCCTTCCGCTTTTCAACGTTCGCACAGCGACGTCAAACGCGCAGCCCCACCGCGTCATCAGCTGTCACACGCTTCGCCTTCAGCACAAGCCTCGCCCTGGATCACACAGAAAACATTCCCGCGACGCATGACGGCGGTTGAGGGGCGGACTGCTGACAGCCGTACAAAACGTGACACATCACTTAACGCACGTTCACCCTACGAACGTTACGTAGAGTGGCTAAAACATGCTCGCCGTTTTTCAGATGGATGGACAAGTTTTTATGCAAATGGTTACAAATTACAGTTTGCAACCCGAACCCCTCCATTCAGAGGAGTTATAAAAACGGTCCTGTCATCATCAGACTAAATCTCATCCCTAAATGCAGAAGTCCAAGTGTTTCTGATAAAAGTAATCTACAGAGTCCCCCAACGGAGAGAAAACACAGGGTTTTTACTCACGGATCGGAGGGATGAGACCGTGTTTTTGGATCTGTTGTATAACATCCAGAGAACGCATACCGATCATCCTAACACAGAGACGAGAGTTTTTGTTTTACCTGGATGATCTGCTGCTCCTGTCACTCCAGACAGGAGGTGCTGATGTAGGATCAGGTGTTGACATCACACCTGTTAAATCTGGGCTTCGCCATAAATTGGAAGGAAGCTCGATTTTCCCGGCCCAGACATTTGTTTTTCTGGGAGTGGAATTAAATTCAACCACCATGAAAGCTCGTTTATCACAAACTAGATTCGACACATTTTTAAAGTCAACTCCGCCACGTAAGACCTGGCAAGTGATAACAGCTGTCTCCGTCATGAAGCTGTTGGGAATGATGTCACTCACACAGTGGTTCCGCTGGTTTGTTACACATGAGACGCCTCCAGAGGTGGTTTTGCACGTCTGCATGTGGATCCAGTAAAACAAAACGACGGATGATCATTGTCCCTTCCTCTGTGAGAGCAGACCTCCGACTCTGGGGAAACACCCTGTTTCTGTCAGAGGGAGTCCCCCTCAGCAGACCCACGTCACACGGGTCAGTCTTCACGGATGCGTCGCTGTCAGGCTGGGGGGGGGACATGACTATCTCAAGCAGTAGGGGCGCTGTGGCCCCACCACACATCAGCCCACATCAATGTTTTGGAGTGTCGCACAGTGCTGAATGCGATTCAACACTTTGCTCCCGTGCTACAGAATCAACACGTGTTGATTCACACAGACAACATGATGACTGCTGCGTACATAACCATCAAAGGGTGTGCGTTCAGCCCAGATGTTACACATTGCGCGAAAGCTACTGTGTTGGGCTCATCAAAACCTGCTCTCCATTAGAGCGGTTTACATATCCGGTGTTCTGAACAGAGGGGCAGATGTGATGTCCAGGGGCGGCCCACGTCACGTGGACCGGACCCTCCATCCAGAACTGATGTTTTCAGACGTGGCAGAAGTTGGCAAAGCAGCTGTGGACCTGTTTGCGACGCGAGAGAACGCTCAGTGTCAACTATGGTTTTCCCTGAGCCCGCGAGACGATCCATCGCTGGGGAGGGACGCATTTGCTCACAGCCCGTGGCCCAAAACGCTTTTGTACGCGTTTTTTTTCCCCCACCTCCTCTGTTTTTACGGTTCCTGAACCGAGTTCAGGAGGAGGGATTGACAGCTCTCCTCGTGGCTCCCGAGCGTGTGAACGCACCATGGTTCCCAGGCCTGCAACGTCTGTTGTCGGGTCGCCGTGGAAACTGCCGTGGAGGGAGGATGCTCTCCTTCAGGCAGGAGGAGCGATCAGGAGTTATCCAGAAATAGGTCAGCACCTGTGGGTCTGACCGCTGAGCGGTCCCACTTAGAGAGGATGGGTCTCCCTCAGAAGATAGTGTGCACAATTCAAGATTCACGTGCTGCATCTACCACAGTTCTGTACACATCAAAGGGGACGGCTTTTCAGCGCTGGTGTACAGAGAAAGGTTTAGAGGCCACCTCATGCCTTTTAGGCGGCGTGTTGTTTTTCTACAACAGCTGATGGATAGGAAGTTGGCATTCAGTACGCTTTAACGTACGTTGCAGTCATCTCTTCCTGCCACGAAGGTTTCGGAGACAGAACAGCTTTTAATCACCCGCTGATGAAGCGTTTTTCTAAAAGGTGTTCAGAGATGCAGGCCTGCTTCACGTCCACTTGCTCCACAGTGGGATTTAACGCTGGTCCTGCGAGTCCTGATCAAAGCTCCAATTGAGCCTCTGGATCAGGTTTTCACTTAAAATTCTTGTCTCTTTAAACAGCCCTGCTGCTGGCTTTAACACCCGCTAAGAGGGTAAGTAATTATCTGCCCTCTCTGTTGCTTCGTCATGCCTTAGAATTTAGGCTGACGGGCAGCTCAGCTGATTTAAGACCAAACCCAGCTTTTATGCCTAAAACATCACGAGCTCTTTTAAATCAAGAGTGATATCGTTGGAGGGGTTTTCCCCCCCCCCCCCCCCCCCCCCCCC
>NC_056517.1:15321638-15342304 GCF_014905685.2 Nematolebias whitei
GATCAGAAGAGGAAGCATCTTTTCATCTTCTCTGCCCGGTGCGGGCGTTGACGTGTTACATAGTGCGCACAGCTGCAATGCGTTTCAAACTCAACAATTGTTTGTGCATTATAGAGATGCTTCTGCAGGGCGCCCGTTATCCATCCAGCGCTTGTCACACTGGCTGTGTGAGGTTTTTTCTGAAGCCTACAGAGCATCAGATTTAGAGCCTCCTGTCAACCTCAAAGCACACTCCACCAGGGGTATCGCATCTTAGACTTCTCTGCATAATGGTATGTCAATGCAGAACATTTGCACTGCGGCTCCATGGTCAACACCCTGCTCATTTATTCGCTTTTACCTACGTGATGTAACGGCTCGTTCCATGACACATTCTGTCCTTAGTGCTCTATCAGAATGAATATTGTTGTTCTCATGGAACTCTGTTTAAGTTCACTTCTGTCTGCATGCATTACAGTGTGAGATGTTGTTATCAGTCACAAGTCGTGTCTGTGATTTTGGTTCTATTGTCACTAATCAGTTCATGACTACTGTTACCAATCAGTTCATTTGATCAATAATCAATTCATGGATATTAATCTGTTTATACTGTTCAGCCATGAACCAGTTGGTTCATGCCCCCCCCCCCCCCTTTTCAACATCTTCTTTCCGTTGAAAGTTTTCCGGGGCGTTCATGCTTTGTCAGAACGCATAGTTACACAACATGCGTCTGTGCATGGTACACAATTATGCGATGCGTAGTTATGCACACGGGGAGCTGAGTGACAAGACGTTTTTTGGGCAAGCTCCGCTTCTTACTGTGTTCGAATGGACCCAGTGAGGCGAGGACCACATCCGCTTCGCCCTTAACCCATCAGCGACAGCCTTAAAGGGCGAAGCCTATATGACATAGAACGTTGGTTACGTACTGTAACCCCAGATTCTATGAATATAGGCGTAGCCCTTTAAGCGTCGGGCCTCACTGGCTCCTAAATGGCTGAAGAAAAAAGCTATTTTGGGAGCCGATTTCCCGCTCTTAACGTAATTTATACGGACCGGGTGGGGCCCACACAGCAGGTGGGCGTGGACTAAATTTTTTCAGTGCTTATGCTCTGCATAACGGGATAAACCCATCAGCGACAGCCTTAAAGGGCTACGCCTATATTCATAGAATCTGGGGTTACAGTACGTAACCAACGTTTCATGTGTCCACCACTTCCTTTTTGGGATTTATTTTGTCTCCAAACAAAATGGAGATGGACTCCAGCAAGGTCTCTGCTGTGGTGGATTGGCCTACCCCTAAGGACGGCAAACAGCTTCAGCGGTTCTTGGGGTTTGCAAATTTTTACAGACGCTTCATTAAAGGTTACAGCCAGAAGGCCAAGCCTCTTCACGAGCTCACCTCTACCAAGTCTCGCTTTCACTGGTCCGCTGCAGCAGAGACCGCCTTTAATGAACTAAATAATTTGTTTATTTCTGCTCCCATTCTCCAGGCACCCAACCCCGACAAACCTTTTATGGTTGAGGTTGATGCCTCCAGTACAGGAGTGGGGGTCATACTGAGTCAGCGCGACCAGGAGGGGCGTCTTCACCCTTGTGCTTTTTTCTCCCGGAGCCTCTCCTCAGCTGAGCGCAACTATGATGTTGGAGATCAGGAGCTACTTGCTGTTAAACTCGCTCTGGAGGAGTGGCGTCACTGGTTGGAGGGCTCCAGGTTCCCATTCTAGGTGTGGACGGACCACAAGAACCTGAAGTACCTCAGGTCCACTCGTCGCCTTAATCCCTGCCAGGCCAGGTGGGCACTATTCCTTTCTCGCTTTAATTTCACCCTGTCGTACTGACCCGGTGAAAAAAACACTAAACTCAGACCACTGTTAAATTCTGATCTGTTACATTTTTAACAGTAATTGTGCATTTTGGAAGTTTAAGGGGCAATTGTTGACCGGAGTTTTCAGGCTAACTGCTAGCTGGAAGCTAGTATTGACGAGCTGTGATTGGTTGAAAACCGCTGTTTGGGTCGCTCTGATTTGCTGAGAAACTGGTGACGTATCTGTGCGTGCATTCCCTCTGATGTCAGATTGTAAAGCCCACCCCGTTACTCACGTGTCTGTAAAGTCACGTGACCCTGGAAATATATCTCGGTTCAACCGAGCCCTCCTCTGTGTTTAAAATCGCTAAACGAAGACTGCCACTGTTCCCAAAACTCATTTTTTCATGCAGATAGACGTGCTTGTTAAAGCGATGCCACGTTTAAGCTTTAAATCCGTTCAGAAAGTGCTGATTTGACCGTGTTCGACCGTGTGCTACGTCTAGCTAACGGCTAACAACCGGATGTCAATAGAACGATCCATAGGAAGTTGTCATAGACTTCTGCTGGTAAAAATAAGCTTACACCGCCACCTGCTGTTGAAGGAGGAGTATAACACTTTTCCTGAAAGGAGGCTGCTCACTGCCTTTCATTTATTTTTTGTTAATCCAGCCTGGTTTATGAGTTACTGTTTCAACAGCGGATTTCTGGTGTAGTGAACTAGGCCTGAGCTCAAATCCTGACCTTAAGGACCTTATGGGACAGAAACTGTCATTTCATTGATTTGAATCCAGAAATACAGGTTGACCCATCCTGAGACTTTCTTTCTTGAATTAATCAAGTGAAAGAACACTACTTTCAATTATCATTACTATTTTACAAATGTTTGATAATCAAATTGTGTTAGTTCAAACAATGTTTAAATGTTGAAGTGAACTACTCATTTTTAAATCAACTGTGAAACAGTAATAACGATTTTTAATCCTCATTCAAAGTGGAAATCAAGTTGGAATATGTTACAGAGTAATGATTCAATTTCTTGATCGTCTGTTTGAAATGAGCAAGTTGTATAAGTTGGTCAAAGTTCAAGTTTCGGTCAACTGCAAGTTTACTGAAAAAGAAATGTCATGTTTAACTTTTACAGCAAGATACTAGAGAATTGACTCCACGAAGTCTGAGTTCTTCATAATATCTTCTGTCTGTTCTTAAACAATCTTAATCTTTTTCCTTGACTTTTTAATAACACCTTACATCACAAAAACACACCTCTGTTGGTCCATCGACCAATCGGAAAGTCCTCAAATGAACAGGAAGTGACCCTTTTTAAAAGGTGCACCACTTCCTAGTTCAAGAGTTCTGCAAGAGGTTCCAGCTCCAGTCGAGTTCACGAGCTCAAGAGCTCAGTGGTTCTGAGAAGTTCTCTGCAGTTCTGGGAAGAACGCTGAGGAGAACGCTGAGCGAATGCTGTGAGTTGGTTCCGCCAGTTCCAGAGTTCAGAAGGCTGGAATTCAGGATGCTGGAGGAAGAAAATAAGCTGAACGAGAGAAGATCAGGGAATTATGAAATGTCTGTTCTGGATGATCTCACGACTCCGAACGGTTCCCTACTATCCTTACGGAGACGCTGAAAGAGGCTTGAAGTGGAACTTTACGCCGGAACTGACATATCTTCAGAAAGGTAAAAAGTCGATCTTCAACCCAAAGCGTACCGTTGGGTTAAGCTGGTCCAAAGGAGCGTGCTGTTTCTGGTTATAACAGACAAATTCCCTCCCCATCTCTCTCAACTTAAACTTCATTTCCCATCTTTAAAATTCTTCTATCTGCTAGCAAATTAATCCAGAAGCAAGGGAAACAATCGCCGTATTGTTTCCTCCTTGTAAAACTAGCCTAAATAAGCTGTTGTTATTTTCAATTTTTGCCAATTAATGTAAATGTGTGATGTGTTAAACTTGATTCTGTTAATAAATGACCCACTGTCGTTGGTGAGTCAAAGATAATTAACGTCTCACGTTACATGTTTAATAATTCAATGCACGATATTATCCAGTCCAGAAAAATGAAAGAATCCGTTTAATCTATGAATATATATCAGCATATGTTCATCTACCTCTGGTGGCCCGTAAGTTTGTTTAAACATCTGGTGGCCTCGTACGCTTCATAAATGGACTGTGTATTCGTGTGACGATTGATTTTACATGTTGGCATGAAAAAGTGCAGAGAAGCTGAGATGCTCAGAGAGAAAATACAGCAATGCTTGCAGCTAGTGATGTTTTGAAAGCTGATATTGAGAGTCAATGTGTCTGTTTAAAAGCTGAAATGTACGTCTGTTGTGTGTGACAAAGCTGATGAGCTGTGGAAAACGTTTATTCTGTTTAAACGGACGGAGGTTCTGCTGGTCCGGCTCGGTTCTGATAATTTCGAACGAGTTGTTTTAAATGGTTGGAGAAACGTTTTAAGGACTGAGCGAAGTCTCAGTAGAGCTTTGAGAGCTTATTGGTTACATTTTTGACAGAAAATGGTAAATTTTGACAGTTTAAAAGTCGAAAAGTTGACGGACTTTTTCAGGCTAATGCTAACAAAGATAGCTGAAATGGCGAGCAGCGATTGGTTGAAAACGGCCGTGTGGAAAGCCCTGATTGGCTGAGAGACGTGTCTGTTGTCACTAAATCTGATGTCAGCGATGTAAAGCCCACCCCCGCGCTGTTATGATTGGTAGATTCAGTCACGTGACCCGGAAATGAGCTCGGTTGAACCGAAGCCTTTTCTGTGCTTAAAATCACTAAATGTGCCGTGCCACATGTCCCCAAAAACTCATGTTCATGCAAAAAAGTCGTGCTTGTTGAAACAACGCCACGTTTAAGCTTTAAATCCGTTCAGAAATGTTGATTTGACCGAGTTTTAGCCGATGCTAATTTTAAGCTAAGCGGCTAACGACAGGATGTCAACAGAACGTCCACAGGAAGTTGTCATAGGCTCCTGCTGGTAGAAAGCTAACACTGCCCCCTCCTGTAGAAACTTGAAATCACAGTTTAACTTTGTTTTAGGTTATTTTTGGTGAAATTAGACATGCTTATTTTTGTCAGACGCATTTTGAGTTAATAAACGTTCTTCAAGCTGAATTATAACTGTTATCTTGCATTTAAAAAGTGATTAAGGTATTTATGCAAGAAAGGCATTTACCAGGACATTTTTTATTCACTAGTGATTCCTTTGATGGAGGTGCAAAATAAAAAATTAGAAACTTTTTAAAAAAGATACAGTTCAGATATTCACAGAGTTGATAAGTTTACTCATTTGCTGAAAAGATAATACACGTTTAATTGCTAGATCACTAAATAAGAGTAAATATATCAGAAAAAGGAAACTTTTATGATTTATGTTTACCACCTAAAAAATTACATCTTCCTATTTAATTTTTGTGGCAGGAGAAGAGGAGTATAACAGTTTTCCTGAAGGGGAGACTGATAATTCCTCATAATATTTTTCTCTTTTCACCACCTGGTTAATGAGTAACTGTTAAAATAGCGAATTTCTGGAAGTGAACGGTTTAAAAAGCGTTTTTAAACTGATGTTGCTGTGAGACTTTTTAGAAAAATTGCAGGTTTATTAAGTTCAGTGCTTTAGAGGAAAAACACTGAGAAGCTTGGTAATCTAGTATCTGTTAAAAAATAAGCACATTAAAAGTAACACTGCAGAGAAACATTTACTTAAATATTCATGAATTGGGGTAAAACCTATGACAGGTGCCCATCCCTCTGAATAAGTTGACTTATAACAGTACTTTTGTGTAAATCCAGAGCTAAAATAGTGTGAAACTCAATGACACTTGAATACAAATATTTACCTGTAAAATATCTGAAGCTGGCAACTGTTTTAACCAAGATAAAGGCTACACAGTGAATACCATGGCAGGTGTGATAGAAAAAGATTTTGATCCTTATGAGATGAAGGACTGTTTAGAGGATGTGTTAGCACTGCTAACAGGATCCTTGCATCCATGTGGCGAACAGGTGGACAGCATGAACCCAAAAGAGTTATTGGACAATCTGAAGGAGGTTGCAGAGAGTGTGACCTCTACAGAAATTACAAAGTCAAACTATGAAAAGCTGGCTAAAATGGCAATCTTGCTGAAAGAATCATTCTATGCTATGGTAGAAAAAGCTGATGACCTTGCAATAAGGTTAAACAGTGAAAAAGAGGTGGTTCAGGAAATTGAAGAACACTTCCTTCAATTTAAAAGTGAACACGAGGTCCTCACAACAAAACAGTTTGAACAGATGTTTCAATCACAGCAAGATGCACGTGCAGAAGTTGATTCACTGAACAGCAAAATACAGTTACTTAATGCATCACTATCTGAAGCTAGGGATGCTAAAGAGCAGTTGTCCAGAGAATACTTTGCATTAAGACGGGATCACGTTGTGACAGTGTCACAAGTTTCCCGCTGCAAAGCTGAAATAGATGTGCTTAAAGCACAACTTGACGAATGCAGAATGGTAAAAACGGGATTACTCCAACAATGTCTGCTTTTACAAAGTGAATGTCAAACATCACAGGAACGCCTGAAAGCTTGTGAGGAGAATCTAGCCACAGCAACAAACGAGATTTCTGACGTGGGGCGAGCTGGTCTGGAACTCAAAGACGAACAAGGTCAGAATCCAGGTCACCCACAATTACCCCAGAAAGATGTTGTTGCGCCTCCTGCTCTTCAAGTAACACCTCCACCCTCATCTCGGGTGATAGGGACAGACCTGCACCAATTTGCACTACCAACCACGCAAGAGAGACAGTTGATACTTTCTCCTTCAATGGATGATTTGCAAAAAATCTCAAAATATGTACAACGCTTTGTACCTGGACCGATGGGTTCAACTGGAACAAAAGCATACCTGAAAGATCTTGAATTCAGATTGAAAGGTTATCCTAATGCTACGGTTGAGGATAAGATCAGTCTGATAAGGCTCACTTCAGACAGAGAGGTGTTCACCTTCATCAAGCGTCTACCTGATGCAACGAGAAAGGATTACAACCTTCTGTGTGAAGCTTTGATCAGGGAGTACGACCCCTGCACGGGACCTGCTGGTTTCCCAGCTGCTGACAAGGTCACGCAGGGCAAGAATGAACATCCAAAAGTTTATTACAAAAGAATCTTCCAAGCTTATTTTGGTTACAGAAATGAAACCGGAATGGAGGAAGAAGAAGGTTTTAAATTTGTTTTCAGCAAAAATCTCCACACTGATTTTAAAAGATCAGTACAAATGATGGCACCTCCTTCTACAGGTGTGCAGTGGAGAGCATCCTGTGCTCGAGCATCAATGTGTGGCATGGAGGCTGCACAGCTGCAGAAAGAAAAGCTTTGTAGAGAGTGGTGAAGGCTGCACAGAAATCTGTTGGAATCAGCCTCCCCACCATCACAGACATCTACACCTCCAGATGCAGGAAGAGGGCCACCTGCATCATAAAGGACCCCACTCACCCAGCACACACACTTTTTGCCCCACTCCCCTCAGGAAGGAGGTTAAGGAGCATTAAATGTAGAACCACTAGACTGAGGAACAGCTTCTACCCTGAGGCTGTTAGACTCACGAATCTCTAACTAGAATAATCACTGTGAAAAACCATATCATGTTGCTGCTGATCTGTTTCAATGTTGATGTGTTCATGCATGCACATCTGCTCACAGACTCATGTTCATGTTTGTGCTGATGTTCAATGTTTTATGTTATGAGTGCTTAGTGTATATTTAGTTGATGTTTTTCTTAGTTCATATCTTAGATGCTATTACTGTTTTTCTTATACATTTTATTGTTGGATGTGACTGGGACCCTGTGTACATAATTTCGCTCCACCACATGTACCACATGAGGTGCGAATGACAATAAAGAAACTCTCTCTGACTCTGACCTCTGTCACATATAATGTAATTAGCTCGAAAAAGAGAGAACTCGTTATTTAAATGACTGTAGTGAAGCTCTGAAGCTAACCTAGCCTTTAGAACACTACACCCCTTCATAATTTGGACCGACCACAAGAACCTAGCCTATCTCCAGGGGGCTAAGAGACTTAACGCCCGGCAAGCCAGATGGTCAAAGTTTTTTGCTAGATTAAATTTTTCCATCACATATATTCCAGCGTCCCGCAATGTAAAACCGGATGCTCTCTCATGACAATTCTCTACAGCCGAGGGTCCGCACTCCCCTGAAAATATCCTTCCTTCCTCCTGTAAGGTGGGTGTAATGACTTGGCCTATTGAGAATGACATCCTGGAGGCCCAACAGACTGAGCCTGATCCCGGTACTGGCCCTCTGGGAAAAATGTTTGTTCCTACGGTCATGGTGGGTAAAGTGTTGAAGTGGATCCATACAGCTAGGTTTTCCTGCCACCCTGGTGTTAGACGCATGCTGCACCTTGTTAAAGCATCCTTTTGGTGGCCTAACCTTAGTAAAGATGTTAAGGATTTAATTTCAGCCTGTCCCACTTGTGCTCGGAACAAGCACAGCAACCAGCCTCCTGCAGGCCTGCTGTTACCTCTTCCCATCCCCAGCCGTCCTTGGTCACACATCGCCTTGGACTTCATCACTGGTCTCCCCGTCTCTGATGGTAACACTGTTATCTGCACCATTGTCGACCGTTTTTCCAAGTCTGCACATTACACTCCTCTACCTAAACTTCCCTCTGCTCTCGAGACTGCTCAGATTGTCACGGAAAATGTCTTTCGCCTTCACGGCATCCCTCAGGACATCGTCTCCGGCCGTGGACCACAATTTAATTCTCAAGTGTGGAGGGGGTTTTGTCGAGCTTTGGGAGCAACTACCAGCCTCACTTCTGGATACCACCCTCAATCCAACGGCCAAACGGAACGTTGCAACCAGGACCTGGAAACAGCTCTGAGGTGAGTAATTGACAGCAATCCCTCATCCTAGAGTCAACATCTGCCTTGGATTGAGTATGCCCACAACTCACAAACCTCTGCAGCCACTGAAAAATCTCCTTTCGAGGTCGCTATGGGCTTCGCTCCTCCGCTGTTCCCCTCACAGGAGCCTGATGTGGGCGTCCCCTCGGTCCACCTT
The DNA here is from genome assembly GCF_014905685.2 of Nematolebias whitei. Classification (NCBI taxonomy): domain Eukaryota; kingdom Metazoa; phylum Chordata; class Actinopteri; order Cyprinodontiformes; family Rivulidae; genus Nematolebias; species Nematolebias whitei. The sequence goes on from NC_056517.1 coordinate 15,330,494, forward strand.
CACATCAAACGCTGCCGTCGGATCTGGCGCCAGACGAGAACAGCTCTGTCCAGATCTTCGGAGCAGAACAGACGCTTCGCTGACAGACGTCGATCCAAGGCTCCTGACTACAAGGTTGGTCAAAAGGTATGGCTGTCTACCAAGGACATAACCTTAAAAGACACCCCCCAGGAAACTCTCCCCCAGGTTCATCGGGCCGTTTCCTGTGATAAAGGTGATTAACCGGTCGGCGGTGCGTCTACAGCTCTAGTCTGCCATGAAGATACACCCCAACTTTCATGTATCTCACATCAAACTGGTAACCACCAGCCCTCTACATACTCCGACCAACCTCCCTCCTCCCCCCGTTTCATAGACAACGAACCGGCCTTCTCGGTCCGACGCCTTTTGGACGTATGGCGTCGTGGTCAGGGAGTCCAATACCTGGTGGATTGGGAGGGTTACGGTCCGGAGGAACGATCATTGATTCCTAGATTTCAGATCCTGGATCCCGGACTCATCTCATCCTTCTTCCAAGCTCACCCCGAAAAGAGACTTAGATCGCCAAGAGGCGATTCCTGAGGGGGGGGGGGGGGGGGGCACTGTGGGATTCCTGTTTTTTTTTACTGTCACTCACTCTTCCTTCCACAGCCAATTAACCTCAACTCACTCCACGTGCTGCTGCTCTGAGGAGGACTGCCTGATGGGGTATTTAAGTACCTGCCAGACACCTCTTCAGTGCTGGGACATCTTCTACCAAATGGTAACTCGTGTACAGCTGACTAACCTTCGTTACAACTGGTTCTCACCAACTGTGACTCCTCCAGGACCTTCCATGGCCTGCCTCTTCAGATCCTCCCTAGGATCTCATCGCTCCACTGGACTCCACCTGTGGATCAACGGTGTCCCTTCAACAACCACCATTAAGCATTCTCAACTGGGTCAACCTGCTACTCTCTCCACTGCAAAATACCTCAGGACTGGATCTCCTACAAAAACCCAGGACCTCTCCTCTTCTCGGACTCCACCTACAACACAAACAGTAAGGAGTCATTTCTTTATATTCAAGAATTAAAACATTCAAAAAGACCACCATAACCCATACTCACCTATTCCTCTTCTCCCTTACAGCTGCGACGACACAATCACATGTAAATAAAAGTTCACTTACCTTTCGTACTTCTGGCTCTGTCTTTATGGAATCAGTCTGCTCACGTGGGGGTCGACATTGATAAAAACCTGATAGATTACTGTAAAATTAAAGACCACAATGGCATGAGTGGATTAGACTGGCAAAATTGGAAGTGCTTCCATCAGAAGGAAGACATTTACGATAATCGCCCAGCTAATAATGGGAGGGAGGATGGCTTGGACACGGCCACTGGTCTGCTTGATTCAGCTATTGAAGATGGTGAGTGTTTTCTAATTTTAATCATATTTCAAGTAACTCATCCCATCGGTTTTGAACATATTTTGAACTAAAAAAGAGGCTGATGCTATAATTGGACAACATCAATGCTATGCTAATTAGCATAAATGCTAACTGTACTCTGTTCCTGTTTTTCACTGTATTTGATCCAGAACGTATCTTGGTACGTGACAGTTCATCTATAAATTCCATTTTGGACCCTATAAGTCTCCCGGCTTCTGCTCCTTCATCAGAATCTACATCGGTCAGAGCTCTGTCGCAGCCCAGCACCTTGCAGAGCACCACAACGCAGCAGCCTGCTGTAACTTGGTAAGAAACAACCGAAGTGTAGGGATAGGGCTTTGGTCCGGGCACCCTTTTAACAGGTGTGTACGCTAACCGTAATGTGGAATGGCCTCACCCACAAATGTTATATATTTATGTGAATTATTGTAGCAAACTTAATTCCTCTCCCTCGAAGAAAAGACAAATAACCCGGTAATTTAAATACACAATTCAGTAACATTTATTGTCAGGTTGAATAAAAACAATATGAAACTTATGGCAAATATGAAATATGGATGAATAGCCAATAGTATTATTTCAGAAAGTGAATGATGTAAATATAGACTTTGAGAAGGAGTATAGATTCAATTTGGTCTAAGGTTGTTTTCACACCTGATAGTCTGATAGACTCGGTTCGGTTGGGGACCAATATTCATGACATTTTGTTTACATTTGAGCTGGTGCATTTGCATTCACACTGCACTGTGCAGTCGAGCCAACCTGTTGAACCAACCTATTCCCTCGCTCATCTGTGGGGGCGCTGCACCTAGAACTACTGAAAGAAACAACGCAAAAACCTCTGAAGACACTTATTCTTCTTCTGGAAATAAAAACAAAAATGGAGTGGCATCAAGTTTTAGCAGTTTTATGAGTTATATTTTGTCATTTTTCAACAATGGACTCGGCATGAGCAGAAGATGAGGCAGAAGACCATGGAGAATATTGTTTTTCACACTAGGCAGCTGACGGCTCCATATAAGGTAAGAGAAATGCGCATTTGTCTGCCCTGCGTTGTACTCCACTTCTTGCTTGTGGAGCGGGGCCCGGTCTGTTTACCTTCACACTGCACTCAAACCGCGCTGGAGTTCTCTTCTACCGGACCGAGACCTAGGTTTTAGCCCGGGCCAGAGTTCGCCTTTTTGTTCCGTGACAGAGTTCGATGGCACGTTCACACCTCCCCAAAAGAACCGTACTTTCTAGGAAAAGAGCTAGAGTTTGATTAAAGCGGACTAAACAGGGCTGGTGTGAATGCACCCTAAGGTTCTTAGCTCTTAACATTAAAATTTAGGTAAGCTTATCTCAGATTCATGAACTAATGTCTAACCAAACTTAGTTGGCACTCATGTTCTCTCATTAGAAGGAAGCTGTTTCATCCTACCAGAAGATGCCAGATTTCTCTCATTACCACAGCGGATATGGTGACTTTGCCAGAGTTTCATGCTAAAGGGTTGTTTGGGCGGCTGTGGCTGAGTGGTTAGAGCATTCGTCCTCCAATGCGAGAGTTGGAGGTTCATATCCACCAGCAGTCACATGCTGAAGTGTCCCTGGGCAAGACACCGAACCCCTCATTGCCTGTGATGTGTACCCCATTAGTGTATGAATGTGATAAAGCACTGATAAGTCTCTTTAGAATAATTTGTTCAATTAGCATTGTAGAGATCTACTAGAGTGCTGTATGAATGGGTAAATGAGGGCACATATTTTAGTGTAAAGCGATTTGAGTATCTTGAAATAAGATAGAAAGGCGCTATATAATTACAGTCGATTTACTATTTACCATTTACCATTTACCATTGATTTGAACCTTTTCACTGCCCCCTAATTTTAACCAATAAGAGTGCTTCTTGCAGTGGGTTTATCTGACTATATAATTAATGTAATTATTTTTCCCTTCTCAAAGTCTCAGAGAAGATAACACAATAGCCTTTGTTAGAAAGGGTGACATCTTGTTTCACATTTCTTTCAGCATAATGCAAGTTTGATTCTAGCAAAATACTGTAAAAACAGTGGGGTTTCTTTGAATCTCTGTTCAACTGGGGGGTTTAACTTCCTTCATTACTATGGCAACCACAGTTTTGTGAGTATGCAAAGCGAAGTTCTTTGATGAAGATTTCTTTTAAGGGACACAAAGTCTGGTCACTCAGAATAGAGGGTTAATTAACACAGAGGGGGCGGGGCTTCAGGTTCATACAGTATGTCAGCGTGGTCTAGGTGTGGTCAAGATGTAGACTCATCCTGATTTGGGAGATTAACACACAGAATAAGGGGGTAGGAGATGTAGTGTCTCTGAGGACGTTCTGTCTATGATAATTCAATTCAATTCAGTTTATTTATATAGCGCCAAATCACAACAAAGTTGTCTCAGGGCACTTTACAGAAACATTCACATACATAAAAGCCAATTAGTAAAGTTCTCTATCTAAGGAGGCCAGCAGACAAGTTGAATCTTGGCTTTGTTTCAGTCTCTCATCCTGAGCAAGCACAGTGGCAACAGTGGAAAGGAAAAACTCCCTTTTAAAAGGAAGAAACCTCCAGCAGCACCAGGCTCAGGACAAGTGGCCATCTGCTTTGACCAGCTGGTTGAGAGGACAGGAAGGAGACACAGATGAACACAGAATGGTAGGGCCAGGTATAGGTCCAGGTGTATCTGAAAGACAAAAAAACACGTTAAAAATAGAAAAAATAATTACAAATACAAAAAAGGTTGAGCAGAGTAAGTAAAGACAGTAGCAGAGTGAAAATTGTGGTCAGTTTGTCCTCCAGGAGTCTAAGCCTATAGCAGCATAACTAAGGGACAGCTCAGGAAACCCAAGCCGACCCTAACTATAGGATTTAGCAAAATGGAAAGTCTTCAGCCTAGTTTTAAAACTGGATAATGTGTCAGTCTCACGGACAGAGATTGGAAGTTGGTTCCACAAGAGAGGAGCCTGATAACTGAAGGATCTGCCTCCCATTCTGTTTTTGTAAATTCTAGAAACCACAAGTAAACCTGCAATCTGAGATCAAAGTGCTCTATTAGGATAATATGTAACAATAAGATTTGTAATATAAGATGGAGCCAGGTTGTGAGCTTTGTAGGTTAGAAGTAGGATTTTGAATTCCATTCTGGATTTGACAGGGAGCCAATGGAAAGAAGCTAAAACTGGAGAAATATGATCTATTCTACTAACTCCAGTTAAGACTCTGGCAGCAGCATTTTGGATCAACTGAAGATGTTTTAAAGACGTATTTGGACATCCAGATAATAAACCATTGCAATAGTCCAGTCTAGACGTGACAAATGCATGGACCAGTTTTTCTGCATCATTTTTATATAAGATGTTTCTAATTTTAGTGATATTATGCAGGTGTAAGAAGGCAGTTCTAGTAACGTTTTTAATGTGGGGGATAAAAGACATGTCCTGATCAAAAATAACCCCAAGATTTTTAACATTAGAGCTGGAGGACAGATCAATGCCATCTAAGGATGGAAAAAGACTGAAAAATTAATTCCTAAGGTGCTCAGGTCCAAAAACCAAAACATGTCTTGTCTGTGTTCAACAGGAGAAAATTACAGTCATCCAGGTTTTTATGCCTGTAAGACATGCTTGTAGTCTAAGTAGCTGATTGGATTCATTAGGTTTAACGGACAAATATAATTGTGTGTCATCAGCATAACAATGACAATTTATCCCATGCTGTTTAATAACTTTACCTAATGGAAGCATATATATAAAGTAAAGAGTATTGGCCCAAGCACTGAGCCCTGAGGAACTCCATGACTAACTTTGGTGTATGAAGAAGATTTATTATTTACATTTACAAACTGGAATCTATCAGATAGATATGATTTAAACCATTTTAGAGCTATTCCTGTAATCCCAATATCATATTCAAGTCTCTGTAGTAAAATATGTGATCAACTGTATCAAATGCAGCACTGGGGTCTAACAGGACCAGTATTGACACAAGTCCATTGTCTGAGGCCATGAGAATATCATTAGTTACTTTTATTAGTGCTGTTTCTGTGCTATGATAAGCTCTAAACCAGTCATTTAATGTAAACTCAAAGGTTATTAAAAAATGGTCGGACAGAATAGGATTTTGAGGAACTATTACCAAGTCCTTAATCTTTATACCATAGGTCAGAACTAAGTCAAGAGTGTGATAAGAATGAGTAGATGTGCGGACGTTTTGGGTAAAACCAAATGAGTCTATTCAATTATTAAAGACTATGCTTACGCTATCATTTTGTGTTTAACCCTAGCTCTGCCAATGTCACTGATCCTACAAACCTGGACTCCCTTCAGCCATATCTAAAACAGTCTGTTACCAATCTTGGGATAGTTTTAGGCTTGGACTTTAAGTTTAATAAGCAAGATAAATTCTGTTCTTCAAAAAAACTTATTTCAGCTAAGGCAGATAGCTAAGCTCAAGTCCATCCTGTCCAGATCTGACCTTGAAAAATTAGTCCATGCATTTATTACAACCCGGCTGGACTACTGTAACTCGCTTTATGCTGGGGTCAGTCAGGTCTCTCTCTCACGTCTCCAGCTTGTCCAAAATGCTGCAGCTTGGCTACTAACAGGAACTCGCAGGTTTGAGCACATTATTCCAGTTCTGTCCTCTCTTCACTGGCTTCCTGTGCGTGTCGGAGTTGATTTTAAGATTCTTCTGCTGACATTTAAGTGGGTTAATGGCCTTGCACCCTCATACCTCTCTGACCTCCTTCATCCTTATACTCCTTCTCGGGCCTTGAGATCATCAGACCAGCTGCTTTTGGCCGTACCAAAAAACAGGCTGAAGCTCAGAGGAGATAGGGCGTTTTCAGTCATGGGCCCAAAACTCTGGAACAATCTGCCCATCAACATTCGACAGGCCACCTCAGTCTCTATTTTTAAATCTCTCCTCAAAACACATCTGTACTCATTGGCATTTAACACAGTGTGATCTCATTTGGCGTTTGGTATTTCATTGTTGATGATTGTGTTCATCAATTTTGCTTTTACTCCCTGACATTTAACGCAGGGTGATTTGACTTAGTATTTCATTATTTTTCTTTATATTCAATGTTTTTATGCTTTTATTCATGTTGTTGTAATATGTTATTAATATTTGATGCTGTGATCTTTTTTGGTAAGCACTTTGATAACAGTTACTGTTTTAAATGTGCTATATAAATAAATTTGACTTGACTTGTCTCTCATCCTTGCTGGTGATGAGGCCCAGAATGGTGGTTCATCAGCATACTTGAGGCTGACGTTAGAGCTTTGCTTAGCGGTACAGTCATGTGTAAATAGAGAGAGTGGACTGAGGACACAGCTTGATATACATGTATTTTGGTTCTCCTTATTTTCTTATCACTGGAAAGTTTTAGTTGCCTAAACTCATATTCGTCAAAAATCATAGTTAAACCTTTTGCTTTCAATTTGTATCCTCATTTACGTAATTGACTACACATTTAATCAGAATTTCAGGTCTACTCAGTGCTTATAATATCCCATTTTAATAAATTACAAAATGGCAATATTAAATTTGAACAAATGACAATTTTACAAAATAACTTTGGAACAAAGTTATGGCTCAAACAAAATCTTGTTTCACCCCATTTTCTTTTCTGAGTCCCAACTCTCCATTTTTCCTAACCTAAACTAATGGAAATGAGTTACCTTGTGAGGCCCTTCCTGGTTCAGTATGAGCACACAAAATGACAAATGGTGACCTTAATAGATAAACCACTCAAAAAGCAGAAGCAATGTTGACTATGAATAGAAGTCCCTTTTTTATGGGCATTTCATTATTTCCTGTTATCTGTTTGCTTCCTCCATCCTCTGTCATCAACTTCTATGCATCTCTTCAGGGTCACATTAATGGGGATCTGTTGTTATGGCTGAACTGTTTGCTCAGCCTCATCTTCATCATCAGAGATTTGATGAGAACATACTAATAGCACCAGCGTTTGGAGGGAAAATTAATGCAGCTTAGTTATTAGGAGATACAAGGATAAGAAGACACTTGATGCTTGAAATAGCATGAGCAAATGTAACTAGGAGACTCTTGTGTGTGATTAGTTGTTCAGTATTTTCAAGAAAATTTTGGAAAAGGAAATTTATATATATATATATATTTTTATCATGTTTTGTTTTAATACGGTAGCTTACATCTCACAAAGACACAGCTAAGAGGTGCTTCAGACAAACATCATTTTCTTCCAGAATTACTTACAAACTTTGTTATAATTAGAAGCTAATAAAACCTCGAGGTTTGGTTGATTTTTGGAGAAAAATAAATAAATCTTGAAAGATTGAGCACTTGTCCAGTTTGACAGTTAGTAGGAGAGATCATATCTCTCCAGTTTTAGCTTCTCTCCACTGGCTCCCTGTCAAATCCAGAATAGAATTGAAAATCATACTTCTAACCTACAAAGCTCTCAACAACCTGGCTCCATCTTATATTACAGATCTTATTGTTCCATATATTCCTAACAGAGCACTTCGCTCTCAGACTGCATGTTTACTTGTGGTTCCTACAATTTACAAAAACAGAATGGGAGGCAGATCTTTCAGTTATCACGCTCCTCTCTTGTGGAACCAACTTCCAATCTCTATCTGTGTTGCTGACATATTATCCTTTTTTTTTTAAAATAGGCTTAAGACTTTCCTTTTTGCTAAATCCTCCAGTTAAGACTCTGACAGCAGCATTTTGGATCAATTGAAGACGTTTTAAAGAAGTATTTGGACACCCAGATAACAAGCCATTGCAATAGTCCAGTCTAGACGTGACAAATGCATAAACCAGTTTTTCTGCATCTTTTTTAGATAAGATGTTTCTAATTTTAACAATATTACACAGGTGGAAGAAGGCAGTTCTAGTAATGTTTTTAATGTGGGGGATAAAAGACATGTCCTGATAAAAAATAACACCAAGATTTTTAACATTAAAACTGGAGGGAAAATTAATGCCATCTAAGAAGGGTGAAAGACAGAAAAAATCATCCCTAATGTGCTCAGGTCCAAAAACCAAAACCTCAGTTTGTTTCTCTGTACAAAAGGAGAAAATTAAGGGTTATCCAGGTTTGTATGTCTTTAACACTAGGACTCCCAGCATTTTCAAATGACTCCTTCTTCTACCAGAGACTGCCAAATGGCAGTTGGAGTAATTTGCATCCCATTAGACCACCTTTTGTTGTGTACAGGTAATGCTGTCCCAGGCAAATGCTAAACGGGGGGGATGGGTGATAGTGTGAAGGATGTTGATACTCGGCGAAGAAAAAACCCTTGATTGTATCCACCTCCAGGTGAATAAAAAGTCACATCACAACATATATTTCACTTACTCTGTTTTCTGAGAAGCAAAGATGGCAAAGGTTTACAGTGCACAGCAGGCTTTGGATATGATTCTGAACCATGTTCTAAGCTTGTTTATTGTTTTCTATTGTATGGGTGTACACATGTTTATGTTATGTTTTCATCCATCCATCCATTTTCTTTTCCCGCTTATTCCATTTCGGGTCACGGGGGTCGCTGGTGCCCATGTCCAGCAATCACTGTGCGAGGGGCGGGGTACACCCTGGACGGGTTGCAAGTCCATCACAGGGCCACATAGAGACAAACGAGACAAACAACCATTCACTCTCTCACTCACACCTAGGGACAATTTAGAGTTACCAATCAGCCTAACATGCATGTTTTTGGACTGTGGGAGGAAACAGGAGTACACGGAGAAAACCCATGCATGCACGGAGAGAACATGCAAACTCCACCCAGAAAGGCCCCCGGACCGGGGTTTGAACCAGGGACCTGCTCGCTGAGAGGCAGCAGCTCTACCAGTTGCGCCACCGTGCTGTTATGTTTTCATTTTTACTTTATTTGTGGGTGTACACAGGTCTTATGTCTTATGTAATGTTTTCATTTTTACTTTATTTTACTTTATTACTATTCGCACCTTATGTCGAAGCACATTCCTAGTTTGTGAACCTTGTTCATTGACATGGCAATAATAAACTGATTCTGATTCTGATGTCAACCCCTGTGACTCCGAGGGAGAAGAAATTACTCTTGAGCTGAGTTCTGACTCTGAAATTTCTTCTGGTAAGATTTCCTAAAGTTCCTAATTTCCTACATTTGTTTGCCGGTTATGGCTATTGTGGTTTTGGAAGAGACGCACTGCAAAAAGTACCATCTTGATAAGTTAAAATTGCTCAAGAATATGTATTTTGACCTAAAACAAGACAAATGGCTTGATAAGATGTTTTTACTTAAGGTTTTATGAATGTTTTAGTTAAAAATGTACTTTTTTCAAGTAGCTGAGGGTTTTTTGTATAAATTTATGTAAAAATATCTTAAGCTACTGGCAAATTTTTAAAAGACAAAATTACTTTAAAAAGGTTTAAAAAATCAGAGCTATTTTGACTAAACAATATGCCACTTTTTTCCCATTCATTTAGTTTATTCATTAATTTTCATTAAAAACAAAGCAAATTTACGTACAAGAAAAATATATACAACTGAAGAAAGAAAATAAATGAAAAGGCAGCAGAAAGAAAAAAAAATAATTTAGTATCTGCTCCGTCACACCATCAACCCAAAAAAATTTAATCTCCACGTAACAAAACAAAAAAAAACAATTATTATTATTTTTGCAGTGTGAAAAAAAAATCCTACATTAGTACAAAGGAGGCATAGTTGAGATGTTTTGGAATTACAATTCAAATATTATGTTTGTGTCAGTTTCACATTATTTCAACCTTTCACTAATCAAATCTCAAACATATGGTCCTGTAGATGAGGAGAATTCACCACCTCCAGAAAAGAGAGGACGCATGGAGACACACGAGTGGCTCACAGAGACGGCAAAAGATGGCAGTGTGGTGTGAAGAACAGATCGGAAGACCTCTGTATCACAGCCCAATTGAATGTCATCCCACAGATGGAGAACCAACTGCTTTAGCCAGAAGAAAAGTGTCAAGTCGCTTACAGAGTTTCCTATGTTTCATCTCTCTGGAAATGCTTCGGACCATACAGGAGTGGACTGTCCAGCATGCATGCCAGTCACAGCATGAAAACTGGTTCATAGCCCTCCCTGAACTAATGGCATTCATTGCAATCCTCATCCTGCAAGGGATTGTTCGCCTTCTAGCGGTGCATGAAGTATGGTCTGCAACACTGGGAGTGCCCTCCATCAGCAAGATTATGGCTTTTTGTCATGAACCAGAGGCCGGATCGCAAACAACAACAACAACCACTGAGAGGGTTAAAAGATTTATTGTGAAATAAAGTAAAACTCTGGAGTAGGTCCGGTTCTGGGCTGGTTCCGATCTTCTGATTGGTAGTTCGAGATTGGGTAGTGTTGTAGTGGCGGGCTGCCAGTAGAAGTAGAACTGATGTTAAGGTCCACTGGAACGGAGTCCAACAGGCTTGCAACTAAAAGATAAAGGTTAGTAGATGCAGGGGGAAAAAGACTAATTGGGGAAATGAATCTGTGGGAACCAGATTCAGGGGTAAGGATAAGTCCGTGATACAGAATGAGCTTGACCTTTAATCCGTGATCCAAAAAACAGTCAGAAGGGAAAGGCAGAGTTCATACCGTGAAGTCAGTTGTTCAGCAGAAGTATCCAGTACGTGATCCAAAAAGAGAGTCAAAAAACAAGAGCATGAGTCGGTACCTGATCAGATGAGCAAAAGCAGACGAGGGCTGAGGCAAAAGCGTGGTCGTGGTCAAGGCAAGGGTCATGAACGTGATGAGTCAATCAATGGAATGCTGGAAAGTCTACTGCTGATGAGACAGGATAGAGAATCTGGCCCAGACTGAGAGGAATGAGTGAGCTTAAGTACTGACTGGACCAGGTGGTGGAGCTGTGGGATAATGAGCGGTGACAGGTGACATGAGTTGAGTGATTACTGAGTGTGCAGCATGACAGAGGAGCTGACAGAGAGCAGAGCTATGACAGCTTTTGTTATCATATTGTTGCATGCCTATTTTATTCTATATTTTATTACTTGCGTACTTAGATTTATATAAAATATTTTGGACATCCACTGTGAGAAGCAAAGTAAGAATTTCATTGTACATGGAAACAGGGTAACATGCGTCTTTAATGTGCATATAACAATAAAGCTTTTAATTTTGAATCTAAATTTCTGGTAACGTTGATTTTTTTATTTTATTTTATTTTTTTTGGGGGGGGGGGGTTCTTCAAACCATAATAATTACATGAGTACATTGCAGTTCCTTTGGACCAACTTGTTGCTGAGTAGAGTGTCTTTAGAGTTACTTCTTGCAAATGTAATGGCCTCATTTACATAACAATGGAGGCAAGCGGGCTGAATTTGAATGAATTTCAATTTGAATTCTTTCTAAAGTCAAGTTCAAACCTGCCA
>NC_056517.1:15342404-15352034 GCF_014905685.2 Nematolebias whitei
TTATTTATGTTTAATCAACGTGTGAGCAGTGTGTCACATTGGTGGGCCCTCACTCTCAGCTGCTTTACTCAGAGGACAAAGAAGGATCGTTTCCTGTTGCACGAACAAGTGTCTTACCTGTCTCTGTTTCCCTCAGAATTATATCAAATGTGAACTTGTATGATTATCCTTAGCACTTGTGAGATTATATATAACATGAAGTAATTAGTGTATGATTATACCCGCACACACCTTGTAGAAAATGCATCATTTCACATCATCAAAGAAATGTCAAGGCATGTCAAAAGATAGAAAAAGATATAAAAGATATCAAATCCAACACACCCTCTTTTGGTCTCCCCATATTTATGGGAGACCACACCACGTATGATTTGATTTTACAGATATTTTGATTCTGCCCACTTCAGGTGAACTATGAACTATCATTTTAGCACAAGGGATAATACCAATCATCAAAACACAAAAAATAATAAGAATTACAGTCAGGGGGGCCAAAATCTTTAGCACAATCTGACTCCAGAGCCGCTCGTGAACCAAGACAGAAACTTCCAGGATCCTGGAGAAGGATCCTCACTCTTAGCCTTCTGTAGCGCATTAAGTTGGTTCAAGGCATTGGTCACCCTGGCCTGGGGGTCGTGTCCGGTCTCATCCGGAACATAGGTGCAACAGGTGTCTAAAACGTGATGATTATACAGCTTGAAACTTGTCAGGAGTGCGTTGATCGGAGCACACACAAGCCTCGACCCAAAACAGTGTCAGCTTTTTTGTTGCACCGATCAAAACACTGATCAGCCACCTCCACCCGAGGTGTCTTTTCTCGTTTATTCACGCACACAGACACACACACACACACACACACACACAGACAGATGAGTCTGTGCGTCTCACCTCTGTTTCCTTGCTTCCAAACAACACTTTATTTATTTTCTTCACTCCTTTTTATGCATTTTAATTGTTTAATTTTTTTTTGCATCGCCTCGTGGGCGGAGTTTTAAATTATGAGTTATTTTTGCATCGATCGCCTCGTGGGCGGAATTTTAAATTTTGAGATTTTATTTATTTTTTTTTTTAGTGTGATTTCTCCTTTTATAAATATTTCCACGCCTTTTTCCACGGTCCCCGACTTGCGTTTTAATCCTAGTTTTATTCGCCAATTCCGTCCGTTTAAGGGGTCCCTCAATTCCCCAGCCCGACGTCAGCTGAGCTCACGTGACCCAGTCTACGTTTAACTACCGGCCCATCGACCGATAGGAGGTGCACTCCTGCAAAGATACTACTAGGATTTTTTCTTTTTCTTCCCTTATTTCTGTTTTTTGGCCTTCTTACTCTTTTTTCATCTCTTATCTTCACTTTTCTCTTTGACCTTAGTCTTAGCGCTTCTCTTTGTTATTTGTACTCTATTATCCTATTATTCTGCACACTTTAAGCTCCGTGCTCAATGTCTCTAGTTATTATATTAACACTTAGCTGCTATTCCTCCTTTATTTCAGGAGACAGAATCCACCATGCTCATCCAGAGGCTTCAATTTGGTTTACGACCGAATAGCGGAGTTTTTGGGCCTTTCGGCCAACTTAGGTAACCCGCTTACCTGTTTTAATGTAGGCGCCTCTCCCCTCTGGATGCGAACGGCCGCTCTGCTCATGGGTCGTGTAGTGAACTAAGCCTCAGGTCAAATCTGGCCCTGAGGGCCTTCCTGGGACAAGAACTGTTACTTCATTGATTTGAGTCCAGAAACACAAAATTAAGTTCATCCAGAGACTTCTAAGTGTGTCCTGCACTGATCAATTGAAAGAACACTCTCTTTTTATTATCATTACTATTTTACAAATGTCTTGATAATCAAAAGTGTGTTTAATTCAAACCATTTTAAATGTTGAAGTGAACTACTCATTTTAAATCAACTGTGAAACAGTATTAATGATTTTTAATCCTCATTCAAAGTAGAAATCAAGTTAATGTTTGTTACAAGAGTAATTATGCATTTTGATTTTCTGTCTGAAATGAGCAAGTGTAAGTCGGTCAAAAGTCAAGTTTCGGTCAACTACATGTTTACTGGAAAGAAATGTCATGTTTAACTTTTTCAGATAGATAGTAGGAGAACTGGCTCCAAAAGTCTCTGTTTCTTCAAAACATCTTTCTATCTGTTCTTAAACAATCTAATCTTTCTCCTTGACTTTTAATAACCTCTTACATCACTAAGACCACACCCTGTTGGTTCGTTTCGACCAATCAGGAAGTTCTCAGAGGAACCGGAAGTGACCTCTTTAAAAGGTTCAACACTTCCTAGTTCCAAGCAGAATGAGAATGCTGGAATGCAGAATGCTGGAGAACAACGGGAACTAAGCTGAACAACGTTCCAGGGAGGACCTCGAACGAGAAGTCCCTGAACGAGAGAAGTTCAGAGGAACAATGAAGAAGTCTGTTCTGGGATGATCTCACGACTCCTGAGGTTTTAGCTGTTTACGGAGACGCTGAAAAGAGTTGAAAGGAAACTCTACACCGACGCCGAAACTATCATCTGCAAAGGTAAAAGAGTCGATCTCAACCAAAGTGTACCGTGGGTTAAGCTGCGTCCAAAGGAGCGTGTTGTCGTTCTGGTCTACAGACCTACATCTTATCCATCTTTCCCTCTCCAGATAAACTCCCTCATTTCCCATCTTTAAAACTCTTCTATCTGCCAGTAATTAATCCAGATATTTTCAGAAATGTCTGTTGTAAAGCTAGAAACCATGGCCGTATGGTTCCCATTGTAAAGCTTGCTAATTAAGCTATGTGTTATTGTAATCATTTAGCCAAATTAATGTAAATGTTTGATGTTAAACTTTGATTCTGTTAATAAATGACCGCATTCATTTTGATGGGTCAAAGAAAATTAACGTCTAACGTCACATTTAATCATTCAATGCACGATATTATTCAGTCCAGAAAAATGAAAGAATCTGTTTAATTTATGGATAATATCAACAGATATATGTTCATTACAGTCGAATCTCACCGCTCCTCGTGTGCTAGAAGATCATCACGTCGGGGTCACCATCTGAAGGATTTGTGGTGTTCAAAATTACCCGAGCACAGAATTTCAGGAGCACTTCACCTTAGTATAAAATATTTAATTGAGACAAAGTTAAAGTATGCAGATATTACATATAATTAGAGTGCATTCTGAGGAACAAAATCAGAGTGAACCTTGCCTGGTCAATCAGCCAGATGTTTGTTCAAAAAAACTTTGTGTCTGAGCGAGATTTATAGGTTTCTCATGTCCCGCCCTTTCTGGTTCGGACAGACTTATGATTGGGTGTCAAAACCTCTTGATGGTCTGAGTGACACCCTGTTCAACAAGTCAGGAGCAGACCTTATCTCCATGGTTACTCCGAAGGCCCCAGACGGCCTTGCTCATTCTTCTACTGATAAGGGTTGATTTACGAGCTTTGTTTTGGAACGCAGGACACTTACTCTGGCTCTCGTCTGTGTAAAGCTTTAAAACACGTTTTCTATGTGTCTGAACTATTATTAATGTGAAAGCATATATACTCAACCGTTGTTAAGTATAAAGTATATGAATATTGTAATTTAGCGTTATTTATGTTTAATCAACCTGTGAGCAGTGTGTCACATTGGTGGGCCCTCACTCTCAGCTGCTTTACTCAGAGGACAAAGAAGGATCGTTTCCTGCTGCACGAACAAGTGTCTTACCTGTCTCTGTTTCCCTCAGAGTTATATCAAATGTGAACTTCTATGATTATCCTTAGCACTTGTGAGATTATATATAACATGAAGTAATTAGTGTATGATTATACCCGCACAAACCTTGTAGAAAATGCATCATTTCACATCAAAGAAATGTCAAGGCTTGTCAAAAGATAGAAAAAGATATAAAAGATATCAAATCCAACACAAGACACCAAGGGGCTGAATATATACAGACACTAACAAGGTGAAATGAGTGACACATGCGGTGATTAGGATTAGACACAGGTGCGACAGTGCTGGAACACAGGAGGAGAAAAGCTGAGGGGTGACAGGCAAACATGAGGGAAAACACAACATGTAAGACAAGACCCCAGAAACCCTACAATATAAAGTAAGGATTATTGGCCCAAGCACTGAGCCCTGAGGAACTCCATGACTAACTTTGGTGTATGAAGAAGGTTTATTTTATGTATGTGAATGTTTCTGTAAAGTGCCCTGAGACATTTTTGTTGTGATTTGGCGCTATTTAAATAAACTGAATTGTATTGAATTATTTGCATTTACAAATTGGAATCTTTGGTTGAGGGGAAAAAACCCGAAATCAATCAATATGAATCATATGGTGATTTTGTGAGATTTAAAACCAAATTAGCACAGAAAATAATGAATAAATAAATGCTTATTATGATTTCCTGTTTGAGAACAAAAGAGCCAGTGGTGAATATCCTGCTACTGAAAGCTAGTTGTAAAGAAAATTACTTAAAAATCAAATGCTTTTGCAGTTGTATATTTATTTTTAAATCAAAATGTTGATCTGTTTGACGGAATGCTGGTTGCTGTGTTTAACCTGCAGTAACTGCCATTGTTTAAGAGGCTACTTTTGTCACACACTTTGTATCCCACTGTTTATATGCAGGATTGTCTTATTCATGTATTGTTTTTCAAAGTTCTCAAAATTTACATTTTATATTGAGGGACTTCCTGCTAACCCTTGGTAGCTTCCTGCCACTGACAAATGTTTTCCTTTGACATAGCTGGGTGGTCATGGCTCCTGTTTCCCCACCCCTCATTAGGGCAGGCACTTGTGACACAGAGAGAATGCCCTCAGTTAATCAGATGTTCAATGACTCTTGCTCGCGGTTTCAAATACCCAACCATAACTCCACCCACTCTGTCATGTGACCAGAAATCTAACCTGAATGACCAACGAGGTACTCGAGGACCATCCCCCAAGACAGACATGAATTAATTTCTTAAGATGTTTCCCATGTTGTTACTAGATTTTGTGCTTTTTTGCTTGGGCAGATGTGGTTGAGAGGGGGTGGCTGAATGGTTAGAGCAGTTGTCCTCCAATGCGAGAGTTGGGGGTTCGATTCCACCAGCAGTCACATGCCAAAAAGTCCCTGGGCAAGACATTGAACCCCTAAATGCCTCCGATGTGTGTCCCATTGGTGTATGAATGTGATCTAAACCACTGATAAAGATTTGTATAGATATAGTAGAGTGCTGTATGAATAGGTAAATGAGAGCACAGATTGTAGTGTAAAGTGCTTTGAGTATCTTGATAAGCTAGAAAAGCAATATAAGTGCAGTTAATTTACCATTTATGCATAGACCTGTTCATTTGTTCAGCGATAATGGAAAATGCGTGGAGAATTTCCTATGATTCAGCTTTCATGTTAAAGCGATTGATCGGCTGTTGAGGAGGAAACAGCTGAAGCCTGTAAGCTTTGCATCGACGTGTGTCGATGGTCAGGATTGGACATGCAAAATCAGTCAAGTCTGATACATGTTTCAATAAAAGTTTTTTTAATTATTTTTGTGCAACATCTTTCTGTGTCAGTAAATACCAGTATCTCATTTTAAACTCGCATTCGGAAATGAAGCGGAGAAAGGAGTCTTCCCCACTCCCTCAGAAGGAACGAGTGAGCCCACCGGAGAGCGTTACCTTTGAGTTGGCTTACGAAGAAGGTGATCTTGGCCGTGTTCGAGGAGAACTGAGAAGGAGCCCCCTCGAAGGCGAGTCTGCACTGCAGCAAGAAGCCGCCACATTGGTCAGGGTCTCCGGTGAAGAACTCAGAGGGTTTAATGAATATTTGTTGAACAGGAGGAGTGGGACCAGGAGCCACGGGGACTGGCGGAGCGACTGGAGCTGAGGAGGCAGAAGCTTGCAGTTGATGTTTAATGGATTTAATCATACCTCCGAGCTCCTGAAGGTTGGACTGGACCGTAGTTTGGTGAGTCAGTACATGATATAGAATCTTGTCCAACCTGTCGATCCGTTCCTCCATGGAACCGGGGGTTGTCTGCTCGCTCTTGGTCTCATTCTGGGTCTTTTCTGGCTGGAGCATTTCTGTTAGGATTGCACGGGTAACCCACATGTTATGAGACCCAGAATGAGGCAGATACAGGGGAAGTACAAAAATAACAGTGTTTATTAAGTACAGTGATATTAAAGTTCACACGCTGCTTCTCAGCGGCTCCTGGAAAGAGGGACGACAGGTTAATGTTTGTCCAACGGGGAAGACCAGAATAGTTTGTTTAAAAAGCGTCTTGTCCTTACAGTCCAAACCCGAAGGAGGTGAGCTGGTCCTTCAGTCCAGGGAGCGAGCAGCAGAGGGAAATCCAACAAGAGTCCAAGGGGGAACGAGGAAGGCTGGCAACTGGAGGCAAAGAAGCACGAGGGATACCTGACAGGCCGAGGGATCCAGATCAGGCCACGAGGAGAATCCAAAAACACGAAGGAACCAGGAAACTAGAAAAAGAGCAAAAGGTGAACAAATTCTTTTCACCTAGACATTTCTAGCTCAACAGTACTATATCATGAGAGGTGATATGCTCCAGCGTTGAATCACACCGGACTGCAGCCTTAAGTAGATGGAGAGGCTCATCAGGCTGATGGCCGCCAGGTGTTGGTAATCAGCGGCCATCAGCAAGGCAGGCTACAGGCAGTGGGACCCTTACACTCAGACAATGGACTCGTGTGTATACTGGTCCTGTAAGACCTCAGTGCTGCATTTGATACAGTTGTTCATAATATTTTACTACAGAGGCTTGAATATGATATTGGGATTACAGGAACATCTCTAAAATGGTTTAAATCATATCTCTGATAGATTCCAGTTTGTAAATGTAAATAATACATCTTCTTCATACACCAACGTTAGTCATGGAGTTCCTCAGGGCTCAGTGCTTGGGCCAATACTCTTTACATTATATATGCTTTCATTAGGTAAAGTTATTAAACAGCATGGGATAAATTTCCATTGTTATGCTGATGACACACAATTGTATTTGTCCATTAAACCCAATGAATGCAATCAGATACTTAGACTACAAGCATGTCAAAGACATAAAAACCAGGATGACCCTTAATTTTCTCCTGTTGAACACAGACAAGATTGATGTTTTGGTTTTTGGACCTGAGCACCTTTGGAATTCATTTTTCAGTCTTTCTCCCTCCTTAGATGGCATGAATCTGTCCTCCAGCTCTAATGTTAAAAATCTTGGTGTTATTTTTGATCAGGACATGTCTTTTATCCCCCACATTAAAAACGTTACTAGAACTGCCTTCTTCCACCTGCGTAATATCACTAAAATTAGAAACAGCTTATCTAAAAATGATGCTGAAAAACTGGTCGATGCATTTGTCACGTCTAGACTGGACTATTGCAATGGTTTATTATCTGGATGTCCAAATACTTCTTTAAAACGTCTTCAGTTGATCCAAAATGCTGCTGCCAGAGTCTTAATCGGAATTAGTAGGAGAGATCATATTTATCCAGTTTTAGCTTCTCTCCATTGGCTCCCTGTCAAGTCCAGAATAGAATTCAAAATCCTACTTCTAACATACAAAGCTCTCAACAACCTGGCTCCATTTTATATTACAGATCTTATTGTTCCATATTTTCCTAACAGAGCACTTCGCTCTCAGACTGCAGGTTTACTTGTGGTTCCTAGAATTTACAAAAGCAGAATGGGAGGCAGATATTTTAGTTATCAGGCTCCTCTCTTGTGGAACCAACTTCCAATCTCTGTCCGTGAGGCTGACACATTATCCATTTTTAAAACTAGGCTTAAGACTCTTTTTTGTTAAATCCTATAGTTAGGGTCGGCTTGGGTTTCCTGAGCTGTCCCTTAGTTATGCTGCTATAGGCTTAGACTGCTGGAGGACAAACTGACCCCAATTTTCACTCTGCTACTGTATTTACTTACTCTGCTCAACCTGTTTTGTATTTGTAATTATTCTTTCTATGCTTAACATGTGTTTTTTTTTGGTCTTTCATTTACACCTGGACCTATACCTGGACCTACCATTCTGTGTTCATCTGTCTCTCCTTCCTGTCCTCTCAACCAGTCGGTCAAAGCAGATGGCCACTTGTCCTGATCCTGGTTCTGCTGGAGGTGTCTTCATTTTAAAAGGGAGTTTTTCCTTTCCACTGTTGCCACTGTGCTTGCGCAGGATGGGAGACTTCAACGAAGCCAAGATTCAACTTGTCTGCTGGCCTCTTTAGATAGAGAACTTTACTAATTGGCTTTTATGTATGTGAATGTTTCTGTAATGTGCCCTGAGACAACTTTGTTGTGATTTGGCGCTATATAAATAAACTGAATTGAATTGAATTGAAAAGGTTTCCTGGTGCCCTCCAGCCAATGTCTCCATTCTTCAAGTGCCAGTTTGACAGCCAGAAGCTCTTGTTCACCCACATCATAATTACGCTTTGCAAGAGACAGACTTTTAGAGAATGGTAAATGGACTACTCATATAGCGTCTTTCTACCTTCTTTCTTTTTTTTTTCCTCCCCTTTGTCCTGTCCGGCATTGTGACACTTAGAATTATTGCCTGAGTGTCAAAGTGATGCCCAACAGATTTACTTTCACAAGCAGAGCATTATGGCTGGCATTAATGCTCCACTTGATATATAAATTAAATTTTATTAGAATATGCTTTGGGTTTGTTTCAGATGTAAAGGACACGGGGACGGAAAACAAAAGAAGATAAAGCAGAAAAGTGAGAGAAGAGTTAAAATGTAAAGAAGGAGATAGGAATAGAGGAGAGAGAGAGGAATAAAGAGATCACAAATCAACATCATTGAAGTCTGCCTCTAGACCTGCGGAAAGAGAAAAAAAAAGACAAAACCAAGAAACCACAACAACAAACAACATATAATGATAGTTATAACATCATTAGAAAGTATTTATACATTACATGGTAATATAATATATATTTGATGGCCACCACAACCCAACTGAGTGTGTATCTGACAAACACCTGAATCTAAACACCTGTGTGAGCATGCTTATCACTATAAGGTTTCTCGTAAAAATGTTCAATAGTGGATGTGGGGACCCATAAACCCATCCCCACAGGACACGAAGGTAACACAGGGAAGCCCGGAAACACAGACACACAGCGGCCCCCAAGCCCAGAACTCTGGTAGTCCCCCAACAGGGACACCCGCACCCCCCAGAGAGAGAAGCAAAGGGAAGCCCCGGGTGATCCCCAGCAACCACAATGCAGAAACACCCAGGAGGCCATAGCGACGAGTCAACAGGCCCAGCCGGCAACCCGCCCCTCCAGAGTGGATCCGGCCATGGACACCAAGCCCCAAGTTCATACGACCCCCCAACACCCCTGTTTAACGATGGACGGCTATCGTTAAACAGGGGTGGAGGCCTAGGTGTTCAATTGTCCCCCTCATACAATGCTGTGATTGCTAGTATCACTCAGCCATCTGTGAATAGTACACAGCCATCAGTGTGCTAATGATCCATTGTTAGGCTGATGGTCCTTCTTGAGCATGTGATCAGCTGGTTTTGGTTGTCAGCAGCAAAACTGGTTGATCCACTCTGAGAAGGTGCTATTTAAGAGACTGAGCTGAAAACAGCACCTCAGACTGAAGAAGTCTCTCGGACGAGAGACGAAACGTTTCTACATT
>NC_056517.1:15352134-15360130 GCF_014905685.2 Nematolebias whitei
ACTGAAGAAGTCTCTCGGACGAGAGACGAAACGTTTCTACATTTTTTTGTTGATTTGCTTTGTTTTGGTTTTTTTTTAATTTCCAGAGGACCAGATTTAACTTTTTTAGATTTTTCTACCTGGATTATTGAGCATGCATCAGGATGCTCAGAAGAGAGTTAGAGTCTGCTGAGAGTCTTCCGATCGGGACATCCAGCTGTGTTGGTGTATGCTCTGCCTAGGCTGTCTGGCTCTCCAGTCTATGTGTCACGGTGAGAGTTTTTTCTTACATCAATACTCGTGAGATTGTACATTTGTGATTGTACCTTGCTTTGCTTGTTATGCTGTAATCTGTGGCGAAATAATAAAGACACTATTATTTTAGCAGAAATGGCGTGTGTGTGATTCTTTTTTACCATTAAGCTGATACTCTTCCGAATACTGGATTTATTTAAACAAATATATCCCAAATCATTTTGGTGTCACGAAGAGGATATTGGAAAGAGTTTGAACATTATGTTCTTTTGAACATAATGTTCAAAAGAAAAGAAAAAACAAGTGACAAAGTTGTGCTGGGATCGAGCAAGTCCCAGTGTCATATGACAACAAGTGGAAATGTTGTCAAAGACAAAGTTGTGCCGGGATCGAGCAAGTCCCAGTGTCAGTTGACAATAAGAGAGAATGTTGTCAAAGAGGAAGTTGTGCCGGGATCAAGCAAGTCCCAGTGTCAGTTGACAATAAGAGAGAATGTTGTCAAAGAGGAATTTATGCCGAGATCGAGCAAGTCCCAGTATCAGAGGCAGGCGCTCGAGGAGGTGTAAGCTGAGAACTTGTTACAGGAACATGTCCATCTGCTGACTGCGCAGCTGAACAGAATGACTGATGTGGCAGAGGGTGCGATAACACAAGTTTCTATCCTGAAAAGAGAAAAGTTCAGGAAAAAGAAACGAAGTGTGTCACCTAAAAGAGTTTGTGCTTTCGTTACCCATTTGGGAACCGGATGGGATCCGTCGAGTTGGGACGGTAACATCTGGGAAGACGAGGAGGATGAAAATGATTACATTTGGAGTGAGGAGAAGGATGAACTGAATGCGGTGAGGTCTACTATCATTCAAATAATGAGCAAAAATGTGAAACCTGTAAAAAAAAACGTAGGAAAGAGCAGCAGATAATACCAGATGTGTTGCAAGTGAGGGTAGACGCCCAGGGACAACAGATGGTGGGGCTTGATGGACAGCCAATCATGGATCTGGTAGCACAGCAACAGCCTCAGGCAGATTTAAAAGTGATAGTCGAGGACTATACCCAGGAGGAGGTTGCTTACTTGTCTAAAATATATAAACAACAGACTGTAGAACCCACAGATGCTTGGGTAGCTAGGCTGTTGGATAAAGGTGGAGGTCAGGTGGGAGTGAATTCAGCGTACCGACAGGAAGTCAGAGCTTTGCAAGACTCGAGACCTTTGTTTGAAGTTTATGCAGAGGCAGTCCGACAGATGTTTCCTGGAGCATCGGATTGGCCTGATTTACAGGGGCATTGGGTGACCTTAAGGGAATGTGTGCAGAGACTGGTTCGGCTGTGTGTGAGAGATGCACTGGCTGTGGGTTTGGCAGCAGATTATCAAGTGCATGTTGTTCCAATGACTGATGTTCAAAGCCGAGTGTTGGAACTGGGTGCACTCGGAGATTGGAACACAGAAAGGGCTGAAAACCGTGAAAAAACATTTAGTCAACCCATGGGTCGTGGGCCAAGAAGGGACGGCTGAAATAACACACAGGGACCCACTCGCACCTATGTACAGGTGTCAGGCATGGTACAACAGAAAAACCATCCCAGTGATACCTAAGGGATGTCAGATTAGAATTTATGTGGAAACCCCACTGTGTAACACGTATAAGAACGGTACATGTAAACCAGATGAAAAAAAAATGGAACAAAGTTTGACTTTACTGCCAATAACATAGAAGAGGGAAACATGCTTCGCTGGCAGTTCATCAAGTTGGAATCTGGATGCCCTCAGTAGTCATGACTCAAGAAGAAACTGACAAAATACTGCTAAAAGAAATAAACTGGCAGTTGAAGATGTGGGGTAACATTGAAGAAGTTCTCCAAAACATAACCCAGGTGCTGAACTGGACCACGTGTACCCTGCAAACCATACATGCACAGTTGCAGAAAGAACGCTTCCAGAGAATAGTGATCACCTCAAATCATCATGAGTTGGAGGAAGCTGTTAAACATTTCTAGTACATATTGGGCAGTTATAAAACCTGAATTGACAAAGTGTACTGAATATATGTGTGAAGGTTATTGGGTTCAGTATCTTGTAAGTGACATAACTACATAATGCAGGTATCATGTGTTACCTGTAATAACTGTACAAGGATATTGGTTGTTAAAAATACAGGGTGAATGGTTTGAGCCTCAGACAAATCTCACCTATGACGTGCAACTATGTAGGATGGCTGATAAAGGAGTGGTATGTATGCTGCAAACAGGTCATGTTAACCCATGTTTAACCAAAGACGAGGTGTTGTGTGATTGGACTCATGAACCAGCTAGAGACATGCTATGGCAGATAGGCCCACATACTCTGTATATAGCTACGATTAAGGGTAATCCTCAATTACCTAAGGTGCCTTTCTCTGGATGTATGTATGGTGTACATCTGTGGACTTGGAACAACCAGACTTATCAATTAACTAATTATAGTTCTACCACTCGACTAAAAGAGGTACAATGGCAAACTTTGCACGTACCCTGGCGAGTCTCCCTAGACCGTTTCAAATGCACATTGAATGAGTCTATAGAATGCTGAAACGAATGATTGAGTCACATAAGTCAAACGTGTCTGATCTAACAGTGTCCACCTACATTGCTCAAGGAAAGGTTTTACATGCGGCTAAACTAATAGAACAAGCGTCGGCTCACCATTGGTGGGACATATTCACAGGGATGTCATCAACGGCGTGAACAATATGCAGCCCCTCCTTTGCTGATTTTGTTAATTTGTTTTGGTGTATTAACCATATGTAATTTGTGCACTTGTTTTTATATTAGAAGGATTAAAAATAGAATCAATCAAAAAAATTATAACACAGCCCTGTAATGAAAATAGTATTCATACTTTTCAGGGTTTTAATTCCCGCTTGGAATTTTTAAATTTTATGTGTGAATCTGTCCAAGAATGTGTTGGCAGGCGATATCCTGAAGATTTTGATTTTGAAAGGAATAATTTTCAAAATTAGTCAGAAAACCAAAGTGTGGAATGAATAAAGAATTTAATAAAATGTTGTTTTTCTGACTATTTAACCTGTGGTATAAAGTGTTTTTGGTACATGTTTTTGTGAGTCACCCGAGAGGCCTGAGGAGGAGGCTTGGCCCGCCTCCCCCGCACGCTGTCTCAAAGTTTCTGACAGTTTTTCACGCTATCTCGAGGTTTCTCACGCTATTTCGAAGTTTCTCACAGTTTTTCACACTATCTCGAGGTTTCTCACAGTTTTTAGTCCAGGTGGGCACGTTTTGTGCACCGGGAGATGTTCTCACGTGATGCAGAGGGTGGAAAGTATTAAATAGAGAGTGCTCAGAAGAGAGTTAGAGTCTGCTGAGAGTCTTCTGATCGGGACGTCCAGCTGTGTTGGTGTATGCTCTGCCTTGGCTGTCTGGCTCTCCAGTCTATGTGTCACGGTGAAAGTTTTTTCCTACATCAATACTTGTGAGATTGTACATTTGTGATTGTACCTTGCTTTGCTTGTTATGCTGTAATCTGTGGCGAAATAATAAAGACACTTTTATTTTAGCAGAAACGGTGTGTGTGTGATTCTTTTTGACCATTAAGCTGATACTCTTCCGAATCCTGGATTTATTTAAACAAATATATCCCAAATCAACCCCGCACAGTGAATGTCACATCAGGCCGACCAGCCAGCACCTCATTGAAGTGAAGCCACGTCCCCGATTGCCGCCACGCACTACTAACGTCCACACACACACACAACCACAGCTGACCTCCCGCCAGAACCCGGCAGCCACCCCAGCCAAAGGGCTGGCCATCAGAACCATGAACCCTGATCAAAGGATCCAAACAATCCAGGAAGAACCGGAGCACCAGCCCCACCCCCAATCGCCCCCAAAGGCCCAATACCCACCTACAGCCCAGACCCCAACCAGGCAGAATACCCCCCCCCCCGACCCCAAATGCCAGACGGAGAATGAGGGTTTAAGAAAAGCTGGAAAACCCAACTCCTCCCTCCCCCCACTCAAATAAAATGTTGATGCAAGTTGTTGTATAGTGCGTTTAAAATGGGGGGGGTTGAGGTGGCAACTGGCACAGACCCACCCCCTCCCCAGAGAGCAGGCAGTGCCCGTTCACCCCCCCAACCCTTGCCTAGAATCCTAAATGTCTACATGCTACATACGAGAGTGGGCACAGGTCCCAGAGGTGGGAATGATTACACATCCCACCCCCTATATGCCACCATGTGCCCACTCCAGACCCTATATATGCATGTGTCGTGAGAATGTTATATGTGAGTGTCTAGGTTGTTTGATAAAATTGGGGCCCAGGTCTCCATGAACCACGGAGATGGAGGATCCTCCCCGCAGCTCAGTAGTGCACCTGAACCCCAAGGCCCTGCTTGAGTGGTGGTGTGATGGAGTGGGTGGAGAAAGATGTCGGGATGGGGAGGAACAACTGAGGTGGCAATGCCCTCCCATTTTCTACCTTATTTCAAGATACTCAAAGTGCTTTACACTACAATCTGTGTCCTCATTTACCCATCCACACAGCACTCTACTAGATCTCTACAAAGCTAATTGAACAAATCATTCTAAAGAGACTAATCAGAGTTTTATCACATTCAAACACCAATGGGACACACATCGGAGGCTATGAGGGGTTCAGTGTCTTGCCCAGGGACACTTAGGCATGTGACTGCTGGTGGATTCGAACCCCCGACTCTCGCATCGGAGGACCACTGCTCTACCCACTCAGCCGCAGCCGTCCCGAGAAAAAGGCACAGGGGTGAGTTTTACCTTCAACATTGCGTTGGCTGAGAACAGCCCCAACCCCTGTGCTGGAAGCATCCACCTCCACAATAAACTGTAGTTCAGGGTCAGGTGAGTGCAATATGGCTGCTGTAGAAAACAGTTTCTTTAGTATGTTGAAAGTCTGTTCTGCTTGCTCGTTCCAATGAAAACTGGTCTTTGAGGATGTGCAGAGGAGCAGAGATCTGACTGTAGCCTTTAATGAATTTTCGATAAAAGTTTGCAAATCCTAAGAATCTCTGTAACTGCTTTCTATCTTTAGGTATTGGCCAATCCAACACAGCCATGGTTATTTTATTTGGGGAAATAACAAAACCCAAGAAAGAGGTAGACGACTGATGGAATTCACACTTTTCGGCTTTTACAAATAAGTTATTCTGTAAAAGTCTCAGTAGTATGAAACAAACGTGTTTCTTATAAGAGTTTAAGTCCTTGGAAAAAATAAGGATGTTGTCTAAATAAATACAAACTGATTGACCATGTCTCTTAGAATGTCATTAACTAAAGCCTGGAACACAGCAGGAGCATTGGTGAGTCCAAAGGGCATTAATAGGTATTCATAGTGTCCAGTTGGGGTATTGAAGGCGGTCTTCCACTCATCCCCCTCCTTAATGTGAACCAGGTGGTATGCATTTTTTAGGTCAAGTTTAGTAAAGACAGTGGCTCCTTGGATGAGGTCGAATGCAGATGTCATGAGAGGTAAGGGGTACTCATTTTGACAGTAATTTTGTTTAAACCCCGATAAACAATACAAGTGCGAAGTGACCCATCCTTTTTGCCCACAAAGAAAAAAACGGCTGCAGCTGGCGATGCTGAAGGTCGGATTATGCCAGCTTCAAGAGATTCATTAATATATTTTTGCATGGCCTGACTTTCTGGTTCAGACAAAGAATACAGGCCACCCTTAGGTGGTGTGGAACCAGGTAGTAATTCAATGGAACTGTTGTATGGTCTATGGGCAGGCAAAGAGGTAGCTTTGATTTTATTAAACACATCTTTTAGGTCGTGATAATCCTCTGGCACCTTAGAGAGGTCAGGATAAGTCTCCTTAATTTTTTTCTGTGGAATAGTAGGTGACACCGCATTAAACAAACATGTGGATAAACATTCCTCGGACCACCCTACTATTTCCTTCCCCCTCCAGTTGAAGTGCGGATTGTGTTTACCAAGCCATGTGGCACCAAGAATGATGGGTAACTGGGGGAGATGATAACAGAGAATTTTATTGTCTCCTGGTGATTGCCACTGAGCTTTAATGAAACAGGTACAGTCTCAAGATGGGTGTCATGCAGTGAATGTCCATCTAATGCTAAAATCTTGTGGGGTCTGGTGGTTTGTACCAGTTCATTACCCACCGATTTGGCAAACT
Source organism: Nematolebias whitei (assembly GCF_014905685.2). Classification (NCBI taxonomy): domain Eukaryota; kingdom Metazoa; phylum Chordata; class Actinopteri; order Cyprinodontiformes; family Rivulidae; genus Nematolebias; species Nematolebias whitei. The sequence continues at coordinate 15,358,529 of NC_056517.1, forward strand.
CTTGATCAATAAACTCTGTCAGCTCCAGAGTCAATGAATGCAGAAACAGGTATAGGTTTCTTACCTTGAACTTTGATCTCAACAGGTAGGGTAAATGAAGAGAGATCATGGGATGTCTAATATGACTCAGTAGTGTCCTCTTTCCTACTGAGTCTGGCCTTCTTAAACATTTGGCAACAGAGTGTCCTTCTTTCCCACAGTAGAAGCAGAGGTGATTCCTTCTTCTCCTCTCCCTCTCCTCTGGAGTGAGTCGACTTTCACCCGACTGCATGAGTTCTGCAGATAGTCACTGAAGAGGAGGTTATAGGTTGGGTTTTTACAGTGGCAATATAGTTGTTTTTAGTCTCACCCCAGGGCTGAACTGCTCTCTCAGCTCTGGTCTCTTTCTGTAGATGTCTCTCCCAAAGGCGAAGGTCGATCCGGGTTGCCAGGTCTTCCAGTGATTTGAGAGACTCTGGGTATTCTTTAGTTGCCAGCTTGTCCTTGATGTTTTCATTTAATCCTTAAAAAAATGCATATGTTAGTGCCTCTCGTTCCACCTGCTTTGATCTGCTATGACATGAAAATTGATAATATATTCTGTTACCCGTTAACCTCCTTGTTTTACAGAAAACAACTTATGGGCTGCCTCTCTCTCAGGTAGGACAGGGTCATACCTGAGGATATAAAAAAAAAAGGTAGGACAGGGTCAAAGACTCTACAGAGTTCTTTAGAGGCAGGCGGGGTTCTTGGCTGGGAGAGACTTGATGTACTGTGGCCTGGGTCATAGTAAAACCAATAGGCGCCTGTGGTGGAGTCTGCTGAGACAAGTTATGAATCAAGCGAATAAGTTCCTGAATGTCTTTCTCTAATTCAACTATGGCCCCCTCCATACCAGATCACCATTCCTGTGTCTGTGTCAAATCCATTTAGGCCAGATTATTCTGACAGAAACCCGACTTAGGGATTCGAACCAGATCACAGACAACAGGAAGGTTTAAAATATTTATTGATAAACTGCTTCTGGTAGAGGTCTGAGTCCTTGGGCCAGCACGATCTTCATAAACATGTGAGGAAAGATCTCCTTAGAGGAGTTAGTTTCTGTGATGTCACCGTTGGAGAAAGTGAGCTGGTTTTGGAGGCAGAGCTGAGCTTGAAGCATTTAGGAGGGAGATCCAGAACGCCGGGGAGAATGGTGAGGTTCATGCACAAGTGATCAAAAATCCAAAACCAAACTTGAATCGTGATCCAGTAGATGTGGTCATTGTAGAAAAGGCAGAGGTCGTTACCATGAGCAGAGTAGATAATCCAAAGCAAGCAGGGGACGAGCAAGATGGGTAATCTGTAAGACAGGCATGAAGACAGAACCAGGAAGACAAATGAAACTGTGGCATGGACGCTGGACATTTACTCACTGTGAGGCTTTCCATAATCTGGCACTGAGCAGTGTGGCTGTGGGGTTTAAGTACAGGTGACAACAGGTGAGCTGCAAGAGGGCTGATTGTGGTGACTCAGCTGAGTGGGTGTGGTTACATGAGCAGACTGAGGTGCAGGTTGACAGGAGCTGAGATGAAACAAACTAACATGAACTGGAACTATGGCAGGCAGAGCAGAAAACGTGAC
>NC_056517.1:15360230-15363058 GCF_014905685.2 Nematolebias whitei
ATACATGTATATACATATATATATACATATATATACATGTGTGTGTGTGTTCAAAAGTAAATATAACAATATATTGATTGGGTGGGTTTTTGTGTGAATGGGTGGTTTTTAACAGACTTTTGGGTTGGAAAACCTCAACTCGATCTGGCAACACTGATCAAGAGACATTTGAGCCGGGAGCACGCATGCAGGGACGTAAGGAGATCACAGTTTGAGAAGCAGCTTTCAAGATAAAGCCACAAAGCAGCAGTTTAAGTAAAAAAGGCAGCTGTGTGAAGCTTGAGATTTGATAAAGCAAACTGTGATTGAAAACAAGGTTCTTGTAGCGAACTCTGGTTTATCTGATTATAATTTGACAGCTTCCTCGCGTGTATAAGTTTTAAGTATTCAAGTTAAAAGGTTAATATAATTTTATTTTGCATTTCAGTAGTACATTTTATATGTAAATTTAAGGTTGTTGGATGAATGCTATTTTTATTTGTTTAGAAGGATTGAGTACATTTGATAATATTTAAGTTACATTTTTACATAAAATATTACAGTTATAAGTTACATTGTTATTACAAGTGATTAACGTTTTTGTTGAGTATTAGACATTAAAAAGGAGAAATTCAGTTTACTGCTTTTCTGTACAAGTTTATTAATTTTTGGACATTTAATGACTGAAGCAAATCAGCCACCAATTCATCTTGAGACTAGAACAAACTCTCAAATTAATTTTGAAGGACAAGAAGTTAAAATATGCCGATGAAGATTCTCAGTCATCCAGGACATGATAAAATCAAAAAACGTTCAATACAAAAACAACTGGACTTTGTAACAGAAGACGTTTCGCTTCTCATCTGAGGAACTTTCTCAATTCAAAGAACAGTGAGTGAGGGGTTCAGGTTATAAGGCTGAGTGAGATAAGATACACATACATATGTAGATAGACAATTCACACCTAAACACCTTAACAATAGGGGTTTCTTGAGGTCTTTGTTACTCTGAGATGCAACACACGTGTATAGATAACACAATGTGATATTGATGAATCATTTTTGTCTGCCTGGCATTTTATATTGGCGTGTTCTCAAACAGACAATTTCAGAGAGAAGTGGTAGAATACAGTTAACATGCTCATCTTTGGTTGCTGCCCTTTTGTTTCTCCAGCACAAATAGCTCAATGGTTTGTGATACGCATTGTGAATCTGGAGACCAAATTAACTCGAGGCATCATCGTTGACTCTGGCATCAGTGAGGATTCCATGAATATGTGAAAACAAAAATGCCATGAATGCTTTTGCTTTTGGTATAGGCCTCATTTTGGAATTTGTCAGCTTCATACGAAAAACTTAACAGAAAATTTACAATGGCACGTTGCAACATCACATCATTTCATCTTTTCTCGTGCAAAACAGCACCACAATGAGAACAGTATTTGTGACATGACAATAGATGAAAAGAGTTTCTTTGAGCTCAGTGGAGATGTGATCTGTGGCATTCCTGGCTTGGATTTATAGACAGTGCTTCAAATCTACACTGTTTAGACACCTCAAGTCACTCATGCAAATTGCTTTGGTTTTGTTTTCAGACACAAGTGATGGGTTTGCCTGTTTACCTGTAGGTTTATTTGTCATAATGATATACTGTATTTTTCAAAGGGAGTCAAATGGATAGGTTTGGAAATGATTCTATAGAGGCTTATTTGAAATGAAATGGGTTTCCTTGGATAGCCGGTAGGGATTACTTTGAAGCCTGACAAGCTTGACACATTCTTGTGCTTCATGTTATTATTGTACGTAGGTTCATTCCTATCCTAGTGTGTGCAATTCACCTATTTGAAATCTGGCTTGTTGTATGTCGAGGTGGTAAAACTGCTTACACTGGCAGCTTTTGTACACATTGTCTCAATTATGGCAGGGATTTGATTCCTAAATTAAGACTAGAATTTAAAGTCAACAGACAAATTATGCATTAGAATGAAGACATGATGCAAATATAGACAATCTCTTGTGTCCCACAATTATGCATGTCAGCATAATATTTTAATATGCAAATGTTTTCACGAACCTATGTGGTACCAAAACAGTTGTTTAAATTCTAAACTTTCTTTACTTTTGTGTTTTGGGATTTGCAATCTGTGCTATTAAGAAAGGAGAAGATAGATGGGGCAGGCAAGGAAAAATACAGATGAGAATTGAAGCAGTGAGAGCTAAAGACTGAGCAACAGAGATGATAAACATGCAGGGCATCTATGTGGCAACTGTGAGAAGACCGTGAGAATGGCAACTGGGGAGGCAGAATAAATTTGAATGCTGATCTCAGTTAATAAATAACTTTGTGAACCACAGCACTTGGCCCAAACCCCAGTCCATCCAGTATCATGGTGAGCTGACACTGATTATTCACTAACCTGCCTGTTAAGTGGAAAAAGAATCAGAATCAGAATGCCTTTATTGTCATTATACGCAAGCACAATGAAATTAAGAGCCACTCCTTTTTTCAGTGCAAAAACACGCTTAAGAAAAACACACACGCGTCTAAAAGAAATCTCTGTTGAGCCTCACTGTAAGTCCAAATAGTTCTTGGCAAAAATGTCTCACTTTTTTCAGGTCTTGACTAAATTTACCTCACTTTTAAAACACTGAAGATTTTGATTTTTATGGTTAGACTTTATGCATTAGCTCTGAACCTTATATCCTGATGCATGCTCAATAATCCAGGTAGAAAAATCTAAAAAAGTTAAATCTGGTCCTCTGGATATTCAAAAAAAACCCAAAACAAAGCAAAACAACAAAGAATGTAGAAACGTTTCGTCTCTCGTCCGAGAGACTTCTTCAGTCTGA
>NC_056517.1:15363158-15367607 GCF_014905685.2 Nematolebias whitei
ACTGAAGAAGTCTCTCGGACGAGAGACGAAACGTTTCTACATTTTTTGTTGTTTTGCTTTGTTTTGGTTCTTTTTTTGAATGTCCAGAGGACCAGATTTAACTTTTTTAGACTCTGAACCTTATGTTAAAAAATCTTACCCCTTTAAAATTTGAGGTCTTGGCTCAACACGAAACTAGTTCTATACCGTATTTTCTCACGTGTAACGATCTTATTTTTTATACTCCTTGTCGTCTGGTGAGGTGTCTGGTCGGATTTCCGTCACCCTGTTCACCGGTGGTCCGAGTGAGATCTATAATACTGGCCTGGACAGAAAGAAAATCTCCCAGGGCTTTTACCTTATGCCGTGCATGGGCTTTGCAGCGCGTCTGGATCGGATTACACCGTCAAACAGTTGTGAGGAGCTTCCGGGTCACACAGCACCAAGTAAATGATGGGTTTCTGTGAACCATCACCTTAAAAAAATAAACCACATGAGGAGACAAGAATGAATATTCAGAACGGATCCTTGCAAGGAGGGACAGAGATTCTAACAGGGTCAGAACCAAAGTCCAACTTGCTTGAAGCGTGCGTCCGTATTTTATTGGTTAGAGTGGGAGTGTAAACAGGAAGAACAGATTCTGACAGTTTGCTGATAACAGAGTTTTACACAGACGTGGCAGTTTGATTTAAAAACAAGGACAGTAAGTATTTTTGATAATGATAAAAACAAGGATTGTGATTTTAGAAACATCTTCTGGAACATTCTTAACAGTTTACATGTAGATGAACAGATGCTGCAAAATATTCATCAATTAAAACGGATTCCTCATTTTTCTGGACTGAATAAAACGTGCATTGAATTTTTATAAATGCAAACGTGAGACGTCATTTATCTTTGACCCATCAAAATGAATGCGGTCATTTATTTACAGAATCCCGGCTCCCAGCCAGACCCAACAGAACTTCACAGAACTGAGAACTGGGCAAATCCAGAACTGGCTCCCACAGCAACTGCACAGCACTAGGACATATCAGAACTTTGAGAACCAGGAAGTACCGACATTTTTAAAGAGCTCTTTTCCCGGTTCATTTGGGAGTCTTCCCATTGGTCAGTACCGACCAGACAGGGATGTGTTTTGTGACGTAAGAGGTTACTAGGAGTCAGAAAAAGCAAGAATTGTTATGGAACAGGTTAAACTGTTCTCAGAGACAGAGAGAGTTTTGTTTTGGCGAGTTTGGAAAACAGGTGCCAACTCTACGTCTGAGAGGATGTAAACAAGACAGTTGTTCCAACACATGTCTGCTTCGACTCCTGACCTTGGAAAACGCACACTTGCTCATTCAAAGACAGAAATCAGAAAATGCATAAAAATCTGTAACAGACCTTAACATGAATTCTAACTCTGCATAAGCATTAAAAATCATTATTACTGTTTTACAGTTAATAAAATTGATTAGTTCACTGCAACATCTAAAATGGTTTGAACTAAGACACTTTGATTATCAACATTGTAAAATAGTAATGATAATAAAAAGAGAGTGTTCTTTTCACTTGATTTTCAAGAAGGAAAGTCTCAGGATGGGTGAACCTGTATTTCTGGATTCAAATCAATGAAATGACAGTTTCTGTCCCACAAGGTTCTTAAGGTCAAGGGTTTTGACCTTAGGCTTAGTCTTGACATCAGGTTAAGTTCACTACATACACGTCTCGTGTAACAGATAACTGGGTGTTGACGCACACACACAGAATCTGGTCAAAGCAAGTTGGCTGATTACAATGAAAAGTATTCAAAAAAGAAGTTTTAAATGATCACTCTTAAAAAATTCCCTATCACCTGGCATCTGCATATCATCTACTTTTACTACATAAGGACAGTCGGGACCTTACATCTTTTATTACACACAAATTACTTTTCCACTACTGCCCTATGGGTTGGCCTCTGCCCCATCTGCATTCCAAAAAATGATGGAATCTGTACTTAAAGGCCTACCTGGTGTACACAATTATTTTGATGATGTGATTGTTGCAGGATCTTCTCTACAGGAACACAATGGATGCCTGCGTTTGGTGCTCCAGCGTCTTAAATATGCAGGTCTGACACTCAACATGCAAAAATGTACTTTCAGACAGTCCAGTCTTAGATTTCTAGGTCATATAAGCCCCTTATCCACATGGCCTTTTGGGGCTCCTATGTAACTAGTTCGGGCCGATTGCGTAGTTTTTCCACAGTGCCTTCAGCGGTGAAACCCGCACGATTTTTGGGACCTACTTCTCTGGGGTCCCAGGTGTGACGTCAGTGCACTGTCGGTCACTGATTGGTCAGGGGGAGGAGTCACTGTATCGTTCAGAAACTTTTCAAAACACCGATCCGCCATTTGTAATTTCTCGGACTGGAGTAGCGGCTGGACCTATTTTAAAGATTTAAAAACAATAATGACAACACCGTAGCTGGGCAGGACGTCATCTCCTTAAGCTAAAAGTTATCTGTAGAAGTAAGTAAAAAGCTATATTTACCGTTATGTTTTTTTGAGTTGAAAACTGCATAAAGGGTGAAAGTCTGTTTTCTTCGAGAGAAGCTAGCTGGCCATCGTTAACATGTAGCTTTGTGTAGCTTCTCATATCGCCGGGATATGAATTTTATGTCATAACAAACATCCCAGTCAAATGTTAGATACAGTAGGAATGTGTGACAAACCGACCGGCCGGCAAAAAAAACACCAAAAACCCTGCGACTACTGCCGTGTTCTGTTCAGCCAGCATACATCATCAGATCGCCATACGCGTAGCACTGATCGCCATACTCGTAGCACAAACTGACGGCTGCATTTATCCGCTGTGAGAGCACCATACACTTCTATTTAATTAGCCATATCACACAATCACGTAGCAGTTAACCTGTCAAATCATCATATTTTGTTATTAACTGCTGTATGATACCCTGACGCCTCAATCCGCCCTGAATAACCGCTGTATGACACCCTGACGCTTCAATCCGCACTGAATAACAGCTGTATGACACCCTGAGTTAGCAATTAATCTGTCAGATCATAATATATTTTGTTTTTAACAGCTGTATTACACCCTGACTTTACAGTTTAACAGCTGTATGACACCTTGAGTTAACAGTTAAGGCAGCAGAATGATTATATTGTCCTTATATTGTTTAAATTAAATTCACAAAGCTTGGACTAACTTCACTTGCACTCTTCGCACATAAACAAAAAGAGTTTTCGCTCCACCTGAAGTCGTGCACATATTACACGCAAAGTGTCTTCAAAACGATTTACTTACAGTTCAGGAAATGCAATGCACACTGTAAATTGTGTAAATACACAATAATATCAATCAACCTTTATTTATACAGGTTAATCCCATTGAGCCTCGAGGACTCATTTACAAGAGAGACCTGATTTCACCAAAGAAAGATGACAACAATGGACAACAGCAACAACAATAAACAGTTATAAAAAAGCATACTACAGTTTTTTTTTTTTTTTTAACAAATAGTTTGGCTAAAAGGAAAAGGTAACAAAACAAAAAACAGCTAGATTCCAAGACAAATGTAGAAAACTAAAAACAGGAACATGTCAGCATTGGACTTTGTGTACTTTGTACATGTGTACGTACTTTGCACCAAAACAATTTACTGTCAATTTTTTGTTGTATCTTGCAGTGTAGGATGACCATACGGCTCCTCTGAATGTCACAGGCTTATTGCAAAATGTGCATGTGCATGCATGCATATTAACTAAATGTATGATACCATCACATGTACTTTGTATGCTGAATGGACAGAACACCGATCAAAAAAAAAAAAAACTGACATAATTAGCGTGTAGCTTCTCATCAATATAGACAATATAGCCGGGATATGATTTTTATGCCACATTGCACATCCTGACTCTGTATCTAACATCTGACTGTTCTTACAGTCAGTAAACACCTGCAGATGTCCACAATAGTGAAACATGTGATTGTCAGCACTAACTAAACAGACCTGTATTAACAAATGTGTATCATTTCAGGTTAATCAGTCAGTCCCTGTCTGAAGATCCTCTAAATCCATGGGTGTCCTTGGAGAAGGATGGGACAGTAATGTGTGATCACTGCACTTTAAAGCAAGTATGTCATGACACAAACATTCAAAACTTGAAAATTACAGATAAAAGCAAAGGATAATGATGTTTAGAGGAGATTATAACAATAAATTTTTTCTTGTTTGTCAGATGGGGATGTGAAAACAGCCAGCCAGACATATGAAGCCATCGCTGGACCACAGCATCAGGATTTGAGAGTTTGTGACTCCAGACTACACATCAACTGCAGCGCACCATAACTCGGAGCTTCTCCGGACGCTCTGCTCTCCTGCACCTGCTGTGGCAATGGTGTTTTGAAAATAAAATAACCACATTGTGCCAAAGATGCTGGAGTCCTCGGTGCCTCAGTTAAGAAACATTTCTGCATTGA
>NC_056517.1:15367707-15370119 GCF_014905685.2 Nematolebias whitei
GATGCTGGAGTCCTCGGTGCCTCAGTTAAGAAACATTTCTGCATTGACAACACAAACGGGTCCTATGAACTAAGCAGAGGTCACACAGGAACACCTGGTACAAACTCAGCTATTTGTGACAGAACGAGAGTACAGTGACTTCATGGTGTGGTCTTTGTCAGATTTCTTTATTCAGAGGATTGTGTCTGATGGTGATTTCTTTACTGAAGCAGTGAAAAATGTAGACATGTTCTATAGGTCAGCATTTTTACCTGAGATATTTGCCATATTTTATTTTTAATTATTGTTACATGTTTTGGAGCAGCCAAACAAACAGAATTAAAGCACATGGTTAAGATTCCACTGATGATATTTTAAGATTATATTTCATACATAACTGCAGATGCAGCAATATGTTTTTCTGTTTCTACAAATAACACCAGTCTTTAGTTTTTTTTTTAACTGTTACAATTTTATTGACGTATAACATTAACAGTAACAAGTGAACTGCATGTTGGCATGGTTAAAGGCCTCTTAGTCTCTAACTTACCTACACACAAAATTCATTCTTGCTTGGGGTGTTCAGAAACAATACCAAAAACCAATTAAACGATGTCTCAACATCGACAAAAACAGTGACTAAGCAACCAGTAAAACAACGCTTCAACATTGACAAAAGCAGTGATCAAGCAACTAGAAAACGACGTTTCGGTGCGTCACTCACTATGAATGTCAGATTTGCTCACGTTATCGCGTCTGGTAGCATTATCCTAACTGGCGTCACCCCCCTTCGGTCATGGGAGACCACGAACACGGGTGAGGACGTCGCTCCATGAGCTAAAGTTAGGCTGTCCTTGAGTAGTTTTAACTGTTTGCGCAGCTGAAAGAGGACTTTAAGGTCTGGATTGGAATCCAGTTCACCTTTCGATGGAATGTATTTGTCTGGGTCAGTCAGATACAGTATCACCGAGTTAATTGCAGGATCATCAAACTTCTGAAGTTGGATGATGTCTGGGTCAGTTGAAAATGACGTTTCATTTTTTAAAAGAACTTGGCGAAGTTTGTCTCTTTCTTCATCAGATGTCAGAGCGTCGGCTTGAGCGACCACCTGATCAATCTGTGATGAGACTGATAAGGGTTCTTGCTCCTTGGGGAGCTCCAACGAATCCCTTTCTGAGTCGTCGGACCTGTCTATGGGTAAGACACCATAGGTTTGAGGTCCTTGGTCGACGTCATCGGTTGAGAAAAGAGCTATGGCCTGTGTTGGTTTTGTTAACCATACTGGCCCAGTTTCTTGACTCGGTACCAGGTTATCTGGGAGTCCTCCCAGAACTGGAATGCCTAGTTCAAAATCATGAAAATCAGGTTCTGAGTGTTCAGCTTGCGATGACTCATCATCGTTTGTGTGTGAGTTTACCCCCCTTCATCCGATGAGGGGTTGTTGGAGGCCACAACAATAATGTCTTGGTGTGTTTCACCGACATCTGTAATGTTGTCATTCGCGCCTTCAGATTTAGTAGCGATCACATCACTACATAGTGCTCCAGGTTGGATTCCCATTTCAGCGTGTTTCAAAGTTTCTAAAAACCTTCGTATTTTCTCTGTCTCTTCCGAGCTCAGAGGTGTAGGGCCTTGTATCTGGAACTTTTGTGATTTTATCGCCTCGGTTCATTTCGTCCGAGGTGGGGGAGGGTTAGGTACGTCTTTTGGGGGTTCCTTTTCGGACTTCCCCTGATAATATGGGTCCTCTTGGATCCCATATCTTTGCGTCCTACGCACACCCCATTTACGATAATCATGTTCATCCTCTGAAAGAGGAGCTTTTCTGTCCCAGCGTGCACCTTCATTACGCGGTTTGTTAGTTTGAAAATACTGCTTTTTCTCGCCTTTCCTAGGAGGAGGGGTCAATGCACGCCGTCCTTCCATTTCTAGGGAGTGGGGTTTAACCTTTATACCAGGAAACACCTCTATGGGCGTCTTAGCATGAGAACATGCCTCAAACACATTCACAGCACACTGTTTAATCTCATTGATGGATTTTTCTCTGAAATTTGCCATAATTTGTACTGACATGCGTATGTCAGTGTGGAGATTTTTGCTGAAAACAAATTTAAAACCTTCTTCTTCCTCCATTCCGGTTTCATTTCTGTAACCAAAATAAGCTTGGAAGATTCTTTTGTAATAGACTTTTGGATGTTCATGCTTGCCCTGCGTGACCTTGTCAGCAGCTGGGAAACCAGCAGGTCCCGTGCAGGGGTCGTACTCTCTGATCAAAGCTTCACACAGAAGGTTGTAATCCTTTCTCGTTGCATCAGGTAGACGCTCGATGAAGGTGAACACCTCTCTGTCCGAAGTGAGCCTTATCAGACTGATTTTATCCTCAACCGTAGCATTAGGATAACCACTCAGTCTGAATTCAATGTCTTTGAGGTA
>NC_056517.1:15370219-15379766 GCF_014905685.2 Nematolebias whitei
GGAGCCCAGGTGGACGGGCCCCTATCAGGTGACAGAGAGAACGTCCCACGCAGTCCGCCTCAGAGGAAAGGGGGACGTTTGGTACCACTGGAGCCAGTGTGCGCCTGCCTCAGAGCCAGGAAGAGCGAGAGAGCTGGCAGAAACCATCTAAAGTCATAAAATTGGACATTCATGTCAAGGTAGACCAAAGTAGCCTGGTGTAGTTGCGTGCGGGCCCTGAAGGACTTTGTTTGAGTGGGTCACCGGGTGCTGGAATAGCCACATTTAGTACAGACACCTAGAAACGACAAAAACATGACATCTTAGAGTCTCACACTTCACGAAGAAAACTCAGAGACATAGGAGGAACGGTCTCTGAGCACCCCAGGGTATGCCCTGAGTAATTGTGATTGTAACAATATTGTATGACATGTGAACTAACCATTTTTTTCTTATCTTTTAATTGCAGTTTTGATTTAGAGCGCATCCATTTATTAACTTAGCTTGAAAGTGATAAGTATATTCAGTTTGTAACGTTAAAAAGAAATATCTATAATCAATTATAAGCAGTATATTAACAGAGTGTTATTTTGTATTCATTTTGTGTTAAAGGAACTGCTTGCCTGGCTGTCTGCTAAGGAAGTCGCTGTGCGAGACATCTTCATTTATTGAGTACAGTTTCTGTTTACAAGATCAAAATGCGGTGGCCACCAAAGCACGTGGTGATAGGGATAGGTGTTTTGTCATCCATCGTGTTGTCACTCATTTTCTCTTTTGAATATTTCTGCATTATTCCCGGTTTACCAGAGTGTGAGCAGACTGGTGAAACAGGCAGGGTGCGAAGGAGTGTGACACCACACACAGTCATGAAAGATGCGTATGGCCTTCCGGTGCTGAAAGTAGAGTATCCCAAAGACACCACTACTACCCTAAGCCTGCCAATCTGTGACATGTTTTATTGTACGGATTACCGTATTGCGAGTGCAGCCTTTTATATTTGTCCATGTCCCAATCCATCCAGATGTTCGTGGTGCCATGAGTGGAATTATGTCACGTTGTATTCGGGATCATGGAAACCTGATATGTCTGGACATCAGACTAATTATAGAGATTGGTGGAGGGCGCATGCCACTTTGGCAAAAAATAACAGATACTTGTTATTGTCCTTTCAGTATGTTCGTACTTGGAATAAGTTAACCAGAATAAAGCGTGAGATGATCTACACCTTGGTGACGGAACCCATTTATGTGCTTGTAGCCGCGGATGTCGCTGGCAAGGACCCTTTCCGGGTGTTACAACTTGCTCTTACAGAGTTGCCAGTCCAAGACCCTACTCCTCCTCCAACCCAGGAGTCATCGCTCCCAATGTCTATGCGAATTGATAGTGTTGACTATACCAGCTTAACCCCTGTGGATGTGATTGCTATGTCCACTGGCTATACTGACTCTAACATTTGGTTAGCTTGGCTCGCTGAGGCTGCTAGACAGGCTTCTTTGTCTGAATGTGTAGCTTGTGCTGTAGCTCGACCGAATTTGTACACCCAGCCAGCTCCATTACACCTAGAGGACGCTTGGGGATTTCATTGCATGTTAAGTCTGACTATGAGAAAATATACTAAGAATTGAACTACATTAGATCAGGTGTTCCCAATTATTTCTAATATAACCAAATTAGGCTCGTTTACTCCGGTAGAACGATTTGACTATTACTGTTTTAATTACATCTCAACTGCAAATAAAAGAGTTGCCTTAGGACAAATTCAGGATGAATGGTGTAATAACACGCAACAAAATGTCTCTGACAACACCCGTGTGGGTAAGGTGGCTCGCGCTGATTTGTATTATTATTGTGGTGGTAGACGTTTACTAACACATATCCCTCAGGATTCTGTGGGATTGTGTGCATTAGTACGCTTAGCTGCATCGTTAACCTTGATTGGCCCTCGTTTGGAAGTTTTAAATGACACCTCCATCTCTCCCAGTAGGAAGAGACGTTCAACGCATAATTTTGACCCCACTGTGGGTTCCACTACATATATTGATGCCATAGGAATCCCTCGGGGAGTTCCTGATGAGCACAAATTAGTAGATCAGATTGCGACAGGTTTTGAAAATTTACCTGTTGTTTCAGCATATTTCCCAATTACACCAAATAAAAATGTTGACCGAATAAATTACATACATTACAATGTCATGCGTCTGTCCAACCTTACCAGAGACGCTGTTGAGGGCTTAGCGGAGCAACTAGCTCCAACTTCTCTGATGGCTGTACAAAATCGAATGGCTCTAGACATGATTTTAGCTGAGCGACAAGGAGTGTGTAGTATGTTTGGTGAGTTATGTTGTAGTTTTATACCAAATAACACGGTGCCTGACGGTAAGGTCACTAGGGCCCTAGAAGGCCTGCGCACCCTCTCAAACGAGATGAAATCCCACTCTGGTGTAGATAATCCTCTTGATGAATGGCTCTTCAAAGTGTTTGGCCCCTGGAAGCAGATGATTGTGTCCATGTTGATGTCAATTGCAGTATTTGCAGCTATTTTAATCACATGTGGATGTTGTTGTATTCCCTGCCTGAGATCCCTGTCAGTACGTCTTATCACTTCCACTTTAGAGAAGCGGGACCCTGAAATAGCTCGTCAGCTCCTAATGCGCAGAGGTTATGAACTTTCTGATTTTGAGATGCAACCGCGCCGGCGCAGAGAAGCATATTCTTCCGCTTGATGTATACCTCTTTAGATGAGGTCGAAAGGGGGAATTGTTGTGAAATAAGATTGTGTTTCTTGTTGAATCTGTGATTCCCACTTCTTGTTTTACTTTGAAATTGACCCACTTCCTGTTTTACTTTGAAGAGGCTCCCACAGATTGAAGTCTGTTCCTGTTTACATAATGTAACACGATGTCTCACACTTTTGATTGGATTGAAACTGGCCAATCCCATGACAGCAGGTTCAGAACGCGCGGTGAAAAGTTAGTTTTGCTGTGTGAAAGAACGCCCTGTTTTTAAATAAAGGAAAAGTGCAGTTTTCTGCTCAAAGCAGAGAGACGAAGCGGCAGCCAGACGGAGCAGAGACGGTCGACTTCAGATCCCTCCATAACAAGGTTGTATTGTATAGTTTAGAATGGATGCATCCAATTAATAATATGTTAAAATAATGACTGCATTTAACTAATCCACTGTTTATGCTTGTGAATCTGTGACTTTTTGACTTTATGACTTCTGACTTTCTTTGCTTATTAAATATTCGTAAACTTGAAGGTGCGTGTGTTATATTCTGAGTGCGTGTCCTGACTCCTGCAGGATTGACCGGTAACAGAGCTCGGGTGGAGAAATAAAGAAAAACACAACAATATATATATATATATATGTATATATATACATGTATATATATATATGTACATAAAAAAGGAGAAAAAGCCACAGACAAAGCAGAATCTTCAAAACAGAAACAAGATCATCCATTTAGGTTGTGTCTTCTTTTCTAGCTCTTCTTCTTGTAATATGTGTTAGTGGTGGTTAGTAAAGAGCTTAAATTAGCACTAACACTACCAGCTGGTTAGGCGCGTTAATATTAATGTTCCGCCCACTAAAGGGGAACTATGGGCAGTGTGGAGACAGTAATAAACCGGTCCCACTGGAACCGGCCTAAATAAGGCCCAATAGGGTCCTACAAGAACCGGACCTATGGATAAGGGGCTAAAATTTCCAAGGATGGTATCCTTCCTGATTCAGATCGTAGTGCAGCTATTTGTAAGGCCCTACCACCACATGATCTGCCATCTCTACACTCCTTCCTGGGTTTAATCTTTTGGTACAGTAAATTCCTTCCCAATTTTGCTACAGTAGTGGAACCAATGAGGGCCCTACTAAGAGAATCCGCTGACTCTAGTTTCTTATGGACTGAAGAAACAGACCAAAGCTTTAAGGAATTAAAAGAGCTTCTATTGAATAGTCCTGTCCTGGCTCTTTTTGACCCCTCCCTCCCAACCACTGTCATTTCAGATGCTTCAGAGTATGGATTGGGTGGTGTGTTGACCCAAATGCTCCCAAATAATACTGAACGAACTGTGGCATTTGCATCTCAAACTCTGATCCCTACAGAACAAAAATACACAGTGGAAAAGGACTGAGGTTCTACTTGATGCCTAGACTGCAAACATAACACAGATGTGGCCCATATCAAGCTAAACTATCACTGGCCCAGGTGTGGATTGCCTCATGTGAACCGTGCCATCATTGCCAGACCTGGCCCATGTCTGGTTGACATCCAGTTTGCCAGAGTTTGCCGGATGTGCCAGCAAATTCCAGATCCGGGCCAGGTCAGTCTGCTATGTGGGGTCTAACTCGTAAGCCGTGCGCTCCTGCACATTGCAGCCGGGCCATTAACCGTGTCACTGCCACGCGTTTCACAAATGTCTTTAACTCTGAAAGGATCAATCAGTCCCCAGTGTTTCCCACCACCATTGATGAGCTAACCTCCCAGTTCAACTTTGTCTGCTTAAAGGCTATGGATCATGTTGCTCCTATAAAAAAACAGAAAAACAAAACTCAGATCAAAACCTTGGCATAATGACGTCACTAAGGCCGTTAGACAACAGTGCAGGAGGGAAAAACGTAGATGGAAGAAGGACCGTCTGCAGGTCTCATTTCAAATGCTAAAAGAAAGATGGCGTTCTTATCAGAAAGCAGTAAGGGCTGCTAAATCAAAACACTTCTCTGCTATAATTGTATACAATGCTCAAAACTCCTGAGTCCTCTTCTCTAACCTGAACTCGGTTCTTCACCTCACTGAGCCTTTGACCACCCGGGCTCTCATTTCTCGTCCAGCTCATGATCTGTCCATCCCATCCCAAAGTGTTGCTGTATTTGACAATTTGAACCAATCTCTCTGTCTTCTCTAGAGCAGGTCTTATGCAACATGAAACCATCTGGTTCCCCCTTTGATGTGGTCCCCCCTCGACTACTAAAGGAGTATTTTTCTACTCTGGGCCCTTTTATTCTCGCTATTGTGACTAGCAGTTTATCCTCAGGTGTGGTGCCAAAAACCTTTAAACATGCTGCTGTTCAACCTCTGCTGAAAAAACCTAACCTCGATCTTGCAATCATATCTGACTACAGGCCTGTCTCCAGACTCCCATTTGTCTCAAAACTACTGGAAAAAATAGTGGAGTCCCAGTTGAAATGCTTCCTAGACGATCACACCATCTTATGCCCCTTTTCCACTGTCACAGTGCGGATCAGATCAGTTCAGGTCGATTCAAATCGGCTCGGGTCTGTTGCGTTTCCATGTACATTTCTGGACCGGCTCTGTAGGCGGGGACTAGAATCCAACTCATCTTACCACCTGGTGGCGGTGGTGCTCCCTTAAGCTACTTACTAGCGACCACTAAACGTATTAGAAGAAGAACACCCTGAAGGTTTTGTCACACGATGTTGTGGAAGAGATGTCATGCTCTAATGGAGTACCTCATGAGCTGTAACTTTTAAACCTGATTCATAATCCTACCTTACTGCCTTCCCTGCCTGCTTTAAATCCATGTGTTTTTCATTTTAGTATAGATTTTTACACTAAAGATGTATTAAAAATATCGTCACTTTTATTATTTACAGATATGCACAAGGTTCATGTTAAAATTACAAAACATCACACTGCTGTAATCTTTGAAACTGCTTTTACAATAAGCTACAGACTTGAAAACAATTAGGTTAAATTTTGTCCTTGAATTTTAAAGATTTGTCTTTCATTAAATTTAAAAACATAAATTTATTACTTATTTATCTAAAAAAGTTAAGTCTGGTCCTCTGGACATTCAAAAAACAAAACAAACAAAAAACATTTATTGTTTATTTATTATAAACTGTATTGTTTGTTTTGTGAATGTCCAGAGGACCAGACTTAACTTTTTAGATTTTTCTACCTGAATTATTGAGCAGCATCAGGATATTACTTAATTAGTCAGTTGGTCTGTGAACACCATGGGGTCCTAGAAGAGTTGAAGAGGTGGCTGTTCATGTCTGTGCCTCCCTGGTAAAGATGCTGCTCCCACAACCCTGAAGCAGAAGATGATGGATGGATGGATGGATGGATGGATGGATGGACGGACGGATGGCGAAGGAGGAGACCATCAAACACAGCAGGAGTGGTCAGTTCAGATCAGCTGTTCAAATCTCTGCAGGTTCAAATAAAAGGTGCACCAGGACTTTCAGCTGAATCTCTCAGGGGTTAGTTATACGGACGATAAACGATAACTGTCTTTTCTGAATTTTTGATTGTTTTTGTCTCACTTCATCCTAGAACCAAAAAATTTATAACATAATAACAGTTGAGCAGATTCTGCTAATCTTTTCTTAGGATCCATTAAAGATCAAATGCAGTTGGAAATTTTTCTCAACTTCCAGTATGAATTTAAACAAACACCATCTGAACTTAACATTGTAAAATTTGTTTAGGAAATTTAATGTTCAAGGACACCGCTTAAGAAAAAAAAAGTTTAATAGGAAAAGTAAGATGTGAAAAATGTAGAAAAATAAAAAAATACTGCGTCCAACTAATGATTGTGTATCTGTCTGTCCCTTGTCTCACGGGCTTCATCCAGAAGAAGACACAAGTGTTGTTCCTGCTGTGTCAGTTCTTCATGTTCATTCAGTGATGAAATAAGATGTTTCTTTACTGGACTCTTCTCTTTCTCTTCACTAGAAAGAAAAAAAAAACGTGGTTAATTCAAGCTACATACTGTTTTTGAATAAATGCATAAAACAAAGAAAGGTGCTGCTAACAGCTCTAAGAGATATATTAATAATAATAAACTGATCAAATAAGAAAATGAAAAATAAATTGATTTAAAAATAATGAAAATAATATAATAATAACAGTGGATATATGAATCAGAAAGTATTATACAGATGCAGATATTCTTTATTGTCATTCGCACCACATGTGGTCCATGTGGTGGATCAAAAATATGTACACAGGGTCCCAGTTACATCCAACAATAAAATATAAAAGAAAAACAGTAATAAGATCTAAGATATGAACTAAGAAAAACATCAACTAAAAATATGATAAGCTCTAGTAGCATAAAAACATTAAACACGGTACGCGAACAGCAGCACAGACATGAGTCTGTGTGAACAGACGAGCATGCATGAACACAGCAACATGAAACAGATCAGCAGCAACATGAAACTGATCAGCAGCAACATGAAACTGATCAGCAGCAACATGATGTGATTCTTCACATTGTTATATATTCATAAGGCTGCACAAACTCAAGTTCATGTTACTGTTTGACCTATTGTTTTGTTTGTTTACTGCTATTAGTGCTTAGTGTTTTATTAGTAGATGTTTGTTAGTTGATATTTTTCTTAATTCATATCTTAGATCTTATGACTGTTTTTCTTTTACATTTTGTTGTCTGTAACTGGGACCCTGTGTACAAAGTATATAATTTCATCCCGATTCAGTATTTATTCAACATTTTATTTTTTTTACTTTAAAAATAAAATAAAATCAAGTCCTTATCGGCACAAATAAAGTGATGTGGAACATGTTGCATCTGTTCTTACCGAGCACAGAAGCTGCAGCGTTGTGCTGCTCTGTGAGGTGCAGCTGGGCTGTGATGGAGCTCTGTCAGGTGCAGACTCCGCTGATGGAGCAGGAGAAGAAGCTGGGAGGCTTGGAGGGTTTAATGTGGAGTTTAGAGACGAACCGTCACGCGCTGAAATACATTCTGGATAAAATACAATGAGAAACGGGACCGGAGGACAGTTAGCGTTTATGCAAATTAGCTTAGCATGTAGCACCGACGTTGTCCTATTATGGCGTCAGCCTCTTTTGTTAGTTAAAATTATGTTCAGAACCGATGGGATGAGTAACTTAAAATATGTTTAACGCTAGAAAACACTCACCATCTTCTATAAATGATTCAAGTAGACCAGTGGCCGTGTCCAAACCACCCTCCAATCGCTCCATCTAGCTCGCTTTGACTTTTTTCGTCGGCCACCAAGCACAACACCTGCACTTCTGCATTTGACCACAGCTTTGACATTATTAGTTTTTTATAGCTTCAAAATACTAAAAGATACGCTCCTCGAAATATCCTAATGGCAAGCGGTAGAGAAAAAATGGTAGATCGGGTTGTTTGGAAAGACTCCACAGACTCCTCCCCCCGACCAATCAGTGACCGACAGTATTTCTGAGGTCACGGCGCGGCTCGCTTGAACCCCTTGAGAAGCCGGGCCAGAATTCTGGGAGGCGAGCCGGTTCCAGGAACAGTGGAAAGACCTCAAACGCGCGTCAAGCCGGAAATATCCGACCCGCGCCGTGACAGTGGAAAAGGGGCATTAGAGTTATTCCAATCTGGCTTTAAGCCTCTCCACAGCACTGAAGCTGCCCTTCTGAAGGTTTTTAATGACATATTTCTATCTACAAAAGCTGGTGACTCTGTGCTGCTTGTCCTATTGGACCTTACATCCTCTTTTGACACCATCAACCATGAGATCCTCATTTCTAGGCTAGAGCAGTGGGTGGGCATCACAGGGTCAGCCCTCAATTGGTTTAGATCTTACATAGCTGACAGATCCTTTTGTGTCTCCATCAGAGATTTTAGTTCAGTATCTGCAGCACTTAAATGGGGGGTATCGCAGGGGTCCGTCCTGGGTCCATCCTGGGTCCCCTTCTATTCTCTTTATACCTGCTGCCACTAGGTGCTATTTTCCAGAAACAACATACCCTTTCACCTCTACGCCAATGACTGTTAAATTTACTTCACCCTAAGACACAATGGTACACGCTCTATTCAACCTCTATTTGACTGCCTGGCTGACATCAGAGATTGGATGGCTTTAAATTTTTTAAAGTTTCAACGAGAAGAAATCTGAAGTCATACTGTTCGCTCCCAATGATACGATTGTCAACCACTGTATCGACCGTTCCGCTCTAGCCCCGTTAGAGATACAAATGCCCCTTTTCCACTGTTATGGTGCAGATCAGGTAAGTTCAGGTCAGCTCAGATCGGCTCGTGTGTCGTTGCGTTTCTATTTACACTTCTGGACCAGTTCTGTAGGTGGGGACCAGAATCCAACTCGTCTTACCACCTGGTGGTGGTAGTGCTCCCTTAAGCTATTTACTAGCCACATATTAGAAGAACACCCTAAAGGCTTTGCCGCACGATGTTATGGAATAGATGTCATGCTGTAATCGAGTACCTCATGAGCGTTAACTTTTAAACCTGATTCATAATCCTACCTTATTACCTTCCCTGCCTGCTTTAAACCCATGTATTTTCCATTTTTGTATAGATTTTTACAATAAAGATGTATTAAAAAAAATCTTCACTTTTATTATTTACAGATATGCACAAGGTTCATGTCAAAATTGCAAAACATCACACTGTGCTGTTGATATAGGAATGATTATTTTGATGCTTTTATGTCAATTTATACTCATTTACATGTAGTTTGAAAACACACTTATACTCACTTTTGATGCAGCTTATCTGCTTAAAGTCAGGCCTGTGCTACAGATGTGTTTTGGAGTAATTAAAGTTCTCTGGGGGATGCTCTAACC
>NC_056517.1:15379776-15388345 GCF_014905685.2 Nematolebias whitei
TGTGCCGATCGTTCACGAGCCCTTTTGATAAAGAATTTCATAATACAGCTGTAATCTTTGAAACTGCTTTTACAATAATGCCCCTTTTGCACTGCCCCTAATAAGCCCCAATTCTGGGCAGCCCGCCACAGAAAGAACCCTTTTGCCCCAGCACTTTAGCTAGTATTTTTAGCTGATTTGAGGCTGATTCAGGACCTCATTTCATCCATGCTTCTCTTGTGGGACCGAGCGAGCTCAGCTGAGCTGAGTCCGGACCAAACGTGAATGCAGGACTCTGATTGGTCAGGGGGAGGAGTCACTGGATCTCAGAAACTTTACTCTGAGCCACCATTTGCAATTTATCTGGATGCGGATCAGCGGCTGGATCTATTTTTAAGATTTAAAAAACAATCATGACAATGCCGTGTTTAACTCTGAAGTCCAGGCGTTTTTTGTGTTTGGTGACCGACTATAAAATTCGAGCAAAAGCTGTCACCGCGGAGGATCATACGAGCTGCCGAGCCGTTGAAGCCTGCGAGGCCGAACCCCGGCCTCGCCTGCTCACAAATGCCAGATTTGAGCCCTGGCAGGCAGGAGGACTGGGATGGAGGGACGGGTGGAAACTTTTTTACATTTTATGTGTAAAATATAAGTTTTTTTTAATCAGTGAAAATTAAAAATAAATAAACGGTGCCGGGTTTATCGTGAAATCCTGTTTTCCCTTTGACTTTATTAAATAATCTGTTAATTGAAGTTAATTCAACTGAAAAATTATTAAAAGACAAAATTATTGGATCTCTCAGGAATATTTCCCTCAAACATGCTTAAAGAAGAGAGATAACCTTTGGTTCAACATTCTAACCCACTGATGTACAAATCACAAAACAAGCATAACACTTTAAATTAAAGCTTTAAATCAAAGCCAAACTTTAATTCAAAGCTAAAAATTATCCGTATACAAGAAAAAATAATCTGTATACAAGAAACAAAACCACAATGAGTGAAAATACATCAAATGATGAAGAAAAATATAGAATTTTAAATATAGATATCCTGATATCCATATAGATCCAAGATGGCACCATGTACGGTCGCCCTGGCATTCTGGTGTGCTCTGTTTTTTCTGTTTTTGTGCGTTAATCATGTGTATGCGTGCTCCTACACGCGCGAGGAGCTACTAAACATCAGAACAACAACCCATGCGTATATTACACCAGCTTTTTTAGTGCCTGCTGCAGAATTTGTGTACTTTTTGGCCAAAAGAGTGAGACTTTGCAGGAGGGGCAGAAGAGCCGGAGCACTTGTGCATCTCCGGAGGCACGGTACACGCACGCCTTTACCTGGAATATTCCTCTCCAACGTCCATTCCCTTTTCAACAAAATGGACGAGATAGCGCTGCTGATGAGAAGGAACAGCGATTTTTCCTCCTCCTCTGTGCTGTGCTTCACGGAGACATGGCTCAACGAGCAGACCCCGGACTCCACGCTCCATCTCGAGGGTTTCCAGGTCTCCGCACTGACAGACAGCAGGAACTTTCCGGAGGAAAGAAAAGAGGCGGAGGAGTCTGTTTCTTCATCAACAACACCTGGTGCTCCGACAGCGATCTCCCAGCACTGCTCTCCTTCTCTGGAATATCTCTTCATAAACTGCAAACCGTTCTACTCTCCACGTGAGTTCACTTCATTCATTCTGGACGTTGTTTACATCCCACTGTGCGTGGACGTGCACGAGGCTGAGCGCACGCTCACGGACCAGATTACGAGTGTAGAGCAGAATTTTCCGGACTCCCTTGTTATAATCCTTGGAGATTTTAACAAAGCAAACCTCAGGCATGAACTACCTAAATATAAACAGTTTGTTAAATGCCCGACCAGAGAGGGGAACACGCTGGATCACTGTTACACCACAGTGAGCGGTGCTTATCGTGCTGTGCCTAGTGCTGCCCTGGGTCTCTCAGATCATGAAATGATTCACCTCATACCTGCATACAGACAGAGACTGAAGCTCTCAAAACCTGTGGTGAGGACATCCAAAAAGTGGACCAGTGAAGCTGTGGAGGAGCTATGCACGTGTTTGGACACCACAGACTGGGACCTGATCAGGGCTTCTACAGACAGTTGTAGTGAACTTAACCTGATGTCAAGACTAAGCCTAAGGTCAAAACCCTTGACCTTAAGAACCTTGTGGGACAGGAACTGTCATTTCATTGATTTGAATCCAGAAATACAGGTTCACCCATCCTGAGACTCTCTTTCTTGAAAATCAAGTGAAAAGAACACTCTCTTTTTATTATCATTACTATTTTACAAATGTTGATAATCAAAGTGTCTTAGTTCAAACCATTCTAGATGTTGCAGTGAACTAATCAATTTTATTAACTGTGAAACTGTGTAATGATTTTTAATGCTTATGCAAAGTTAGAATTCATGTTAAAGCTGTTACAGAGTAATTATGCATTTTCTGATTTCTGTCTTTGAATGAGCAAGTGTGCGTTTTCCGAGGTCAGGAGTCGAAGCAGACATGTGTTGGAACAACTGCCTTGTTTTTACATCCTCTCAGACGTCAACAGGGGGGTTTTGGCACTTGTTTCTAAAACTCGCCAAAACAAAACACTCTCTGTCTGTGAGAACAGTTTAATCTGTTCAATAACATTCTTGCTGTCTTCTGACTTTTAGCAACCTCTTACGTCACAAAACACACCCCTGTCTGGTCGGTACTGACCAATGGGAAGACTCCCAAATGAACCGGGAAAAGGGCTCTTTAAAAATGCCGGTACTTCCTAGTTCTCTCAGTTCTGAGTCTGAACAGTTCAGTTCTGTGCGGAGAAGTTCGGTTCGGTGAAGCTTCTGAGCAGTTCGGTTCTGCGCTGAGAAGTTGTTTGGGAGAACAGAAGTCCAGCATGATAAGGCTCCTCCGAGTTGGATTATTGCTATCGCTGATGTGAGCTGGTGTCGGACGGAATCTCGTCACTACTTCGGACGAGTTCAGCCATCCTATGGAGACGCTGGACAGGTAGCGTTAACTGGACCTCCATATCTGCTGATTAATCTTCAGAAAGGTAATGAGTCAAGTTCCCTACTAAGCGTACCGAGGAAGGCTGGGTTCTGATGGAGAGTATCGGTTCTGGTGAACACTTCCCCTCACATACCATCTTTTACTCCCTTTAAACTCCCATCTTTCCATCTTTAAATTCTTCTCTAAAGTAGAAATCCTTCCAGATAGTTTAGAAATGTCTGTGTAAAGTGCTCATCCACCGCCGTGTGGATAATTGATCATAATTGTACAGTTTTCATAAATGTCTGTGGTGAAGCAACGGAAAATCATGGCCGTATGGTTTTCCTGATTGATGGATTATGTTGTTATTTTCATATTTTGCCAAATTAATGTAAATGTTTGATGTTAAACTTTGATTCTGTAAATAAATGACCGCATTCGTTTTGATGGGTCAAAGATAAATGACGTCTCACGTTTGCATTTCATTAAATTCAATGCACGTTTTATTCAGTCCAGAAAATGAGGAATCCGTTTTAATTGATGAATATATCTCTGCATCTGTTCATCTACATATTGGTGGCCCGTCACGTGCTCATAAATGGACTGTGTATTCGTGTAAAGATTGATTTTACGTGTTGGCATGAAGAAAAATAACAGTTGTCAGCTGTGTTGTACGCAGCGTGCAGGAGCTGCGCGCTTGAAGCAAAGACGCTGCATGTTTACGCTGGGATGTTTTGAAGCTGGACTTGTGAGTCATATGTCTTTTTAAAGCTGAAATTGTACGCCTGTTATGTGTAACTAAAAAGCTGGGTTTGTGTGGAAACGCTTTGTTCTGTTTAAAGACGGTCCAGACGCGGTTCTGGTACCGGCTCGGTTCTGAAAAAGTTCAAACGAGTTGTTTAAATAGCCAGAAAGACGTTTTTGAGACCGGAGCGCGCCCCCGTGCGGCTGGGAGCTTATCGTTACATCTTTTAACAGAAAAAAGTGCATTTTGACAGTTTAAAAGACAGAAAAGTTGACGGACTTGTTCAGATAAATCTAACATGCTAGTTGGGTAAACGCTTCGTGATTGGTTGGATTGGCTGCTGTGAAGCGCTCTGATTTGCTGAGAAAGTGAATGACGTGCCTACGTCATTTCCTCTCACCCCCGTGCTGCTTTGTGATTAGCGGATTCAGTCACGTGACCCGGAAATGAAAACTCGTTTTCATAGGGAATAAAATCTGCTTTTTAAAGCTGAAAAGCGCTTAAAGCTGTGTTCTGAAACGCTGTTTAAGTTCTTCTAAGTCTAATTGCTAAAATTTTGCCACGTTTGAGTAAAAATTCCGTTCAGAAATGTTGGTTTTAACCAAGTCTAGCCGATGCTAGTTTTAAAGCTAACAGCTAACGACCGGATGCCACAGGAAGTCATAGCGACCCCTACTGGATAACACTAACAGTGTCTGAGTTAAAATAAATTGAGGTTGTGCTGACATCTTCTGGAGAGACTTGAGATCACAGGTTTTCACTTCGCTTTTTAGGTATTTTGAGTGAAATTAAACGTTTTTATTTCTGAAAGGTTAATAAACGTTCCTCATAGCTGAATAATCACTGTTATCTTGCTTTTAAAGAGCAATTAAGGTATTTATACCAACAAACCTTTTATTCACTGGTAATTCCTCATTGAGAAGGTACAAAATAAAAGGTAGAAACTTTTTAACAAAAAAGGTACAGTTCAGATATTCACAGAGTTGATAGAGTTTGCTCATTTGCTAAGAGATAATGCACGTTTAATTGTTAAATCACTAAATAAGAGTAAATATATCAGTAGAGAGAAACTTTTCTGATTTTATTTTACCACCTAAACAATTACATCTCCTATTTAATTTCTAAATAGCAGATAATGGCGGACGAAGAGGTAAACACTGACCCCTTGCAATCCAGAGATGCCGTCCAGACGGCTTTACATATTTTAACAAATTCAATTATTGGTAATCAATTAGGGCAATTAGAAGACCTTGATGACAATCAAAGAGATGAGGAACTGCAGAGGTTGGCAAAAGCAGCTAAAGTGTCAGAGGACACAAAATCAAGCCGTGAACGGTTAGCAAAAATTTCCCTGCTTCTCAAAGCGGAATTGGACCATCAGGTTGCACAAAATGTCATGCTATTCAGAGGATATGAATCTGAAGAGGAGAGGTGTGACGTATTGATGAATGAATCTGAATTGGAGAAAAAACAATTTCAGATTGAGAGGGACCTCTCGAAGACTGAGCTGTCAGTACAGGCTCAATCATATGAGGGGAAGATTAGGGATAAAGAACGTGCGTACCAAGACGCGTGTTCAGATAATGATGTCCTACAACAACAGTTGCAGATCACATTAAAGGAGCTGGAGGATTACAAAGAGGAGAAGGAGGTTTTGCTCCAATATTGTCGGAGTTTGCAAGGAGAATGTCGGACAGCGCAGGAGCGCCTGACAGCTTGTGAGGAGAATCTAGCTACAGCTACAAACAAGATTTCTGATATGGGGCGAGCTGGTCTGAGACTCAGAGACGAACAAGGTCAGGGCCCGGGTCAGCCACAACCACTCCAGACAGATGCTGTTGCACCTCCTCCTCTTAACATCATGCCGTCGCCCCCACCCCCATCTCGGGCGGTTGGGACAGACCTGCACCGATATGCACCTCCTCCTCTTAACATCATGCCGTCACCCCCACCCCCATCTCGGGTGGTAGGGACAGACCTGCACCGATATGCACCTCTTCCTCCTAACACCATGCGGTCACCCCCACCCCATCTCGGGTGGTAGGGATAGACCTGCACCGATATGCACCTCCTCCTCCTAACACCATGCTGTCACCCCCACCCCCATCTTGGGTGGTAGGGGCAGACCTTCAGCAATCTGTACCACCAACCACACAAGAGAGACCGTTGATACTGTCTCCTTCAATGGATGATTTGCAAAAAATCTCAAAATATGTACAACGCTTTGTACCTGGACCGATGGGGTCATCTGGAACAAAAGCGTACCTCAAAGATCTTGAATTCAGATTGAGATCTTATCCTAATGCTACGGTTGAGGATAAGATCAGTCTGATACGGCTCACGTCGGACAGAGAGGTGTTCACCTTCATCGAGTGTCTACCTGATGCAATGAGAAGGGATTACAACCTTCTGTGTGAAGCTTTGATCAGAGAGTACGACTCCTGCACGGGACCTGCTGGTTTCCCAGCTGCAGACAAGGTCACGCAGGGTAAAACTGAACATCCAAAAGTTTATTACAAAAGAATCTTCGAAGCTTATTTTGGTAACAGAAATGAAACCGGAATGGAAGAAGATGAAGGTTTTAAGTTTGTTTTCAGCAAAAATCTCCACACTGATTTTAGACAATCAGTACAAATGATGGCAAATTTCAGAGAAAAATCCATCAGTGAGATTAAGCAGTGTGCTGTGAATGTGTTTGAAGCATGTTCTCGTGCTAAGACGCCCATAGAAGTGTTTCCTAGTGTAAAGGTTAAACCCCTCCCTCTTGAACTAGAAGGACGGCGCGCTTCGCCACCTCCTCCTAAGAAAGTTGAGAGAAAACAGTCTGTTCAAACTAACAAACCACGTCCTGAAGGTGCACGCTGGGACAAAAAAGCTCCTCTTTCAGAGGATGACAGTGATTATCGAAAAAGGGGTGGGCGCAGGACGCAACGATATGGGAAACCATATCATCAGGGGCAGTACATAAAGGAACCCCCGAAAGACGTACCTGACCGTCCCCCACCTCGGACGAAACGAACCGAGGCGAAGAAATCACAAAAGTTCCAGAAACAAGGCCCTACACCTCTGAGCTCGGAAGAGACAGAGAAATTACGCAGGTTGTTAGAAACTTTGAAACACACTGACATGGGAACCCAACCAGGAGCACTTTGCAGTAATGTAATCCCTATTACATCTGAGGGCGCGAATGACAACATTGCTGATGTCGGTGGAACACACCAAGACGTTGCTGTTGTTGCCTCAAACAACCCCTCATCAGAAGAAGGGGGGGTAAACACACACACAAACGATGACGAGTCATCGCAAGCTGAACACTCAGAAACAGCTGCTGCTGTGCTGACGGTTCAGACAAACCAAGATTACACAGATAAGGCTGAACGCGTGAAGAAGCGTCAGAAAAAACCCAAAAGGTTTCTGTGTAACTTTATCAGAAGGGGGGTCGCCAAAAAGGCGTACCTGTCAGTAACGCTCGAAGGTGTCCTCACACACGAAGCACTTCTGGACGGTGGGGCAGACATAACAATTATGTCAGCTAAACTGTTCGAGGAGCTGAGGACGGCCGCTGCCAGTGTTAACAGGATAATACCTCTCTCTGAATGTGCTATAGAAATGCAGGGTCTCTCAGAGGGGAGAACAATCCTGACAGCTATAGCAATGGTTCACATGCAGATTGGCGAAATGACACTGTACCACCCAGTACACGTGTCTCGTGTTGACTCATTCCCATTTTTGGTTGGCCAGGATTTTATAAATCGCTTCGACGCGATTATAGATTATGGTGATCAAACAATGTGGACAACAGTGAGCAAACCACTGCCAATAGATACGCCTCCGGAGTGTGACACAGACTGCCCAACAGCAGGTACCGCGGAAGGCGCACAGGACTCCTCAGCCGAGGACACGAGCCCGGTGAGTACTCCTCTGACATCATGTGAAACCAAAGAGACCCACTCAGTGGTCCAAACTCTGACCCAACAAGACAGTCTCCTCTGTGAGCTGGAGCAGTCAGAGTCCGCCAAACACTACCTACCACTGGTAGTTAAGGGTGTAGAGATCCAAGGATCCCACACCAACGATGCTGTTCTGTCTCTGTGGACAGATAAATCAGCAATTAACCAAGCTTTCTATGAAACCTTGGTTCACAAACACGTTGGTCTAGAACTAATTAAAAAAGCTTTCCGCTTTCCATTAGTTCCCAATAGTTCACAGGTAATGACCGCAGAAGGAGTCATTAACCTAAAACTGAACTGGAATCAACGAGAAGTGGTTCACCCGTTTCTCGTTATCCAAAACTTACCACATGCATCCTACATAGGCTCTGACATTTTGGTAAGGTTAGGTGTCCACGTGGACACCATCAACAAGGTGCTGTGGTCCCTAAAACCAGCCACAAAGGATCCTCCTGTGCTAGACACAGCGAGCCTTAAGGCTGGGCAGACCATTCCAGAGGCCTGCCAAGTTGCTAGCAACCAAACCACCACAGTACCACCTCAGGTGATTAACCTAATGGTGCGAATCCACATCATAGCTGGACAAGCTATTCGCCATAAACAGGCATATTTTCAACCCTCTCCTGCATTTTTCAACTTGGGACTGTCCGTGGAAGCCACGAACCAGGTGAGTCTTGACTCCAGGACCACATCTATTGCTGTGTGTAACACAGGCATGGATGAGGTGCTGATCCCAAAAAACACTATGCTAGGATGGTTGATTTCAACTGACTTTCATGATTTTGAACTAGGCATTCCATTTCTGGGAGGACTCCCAGATAACCTGGTACCGAGTCAAGAAGCTGGGCCAGTATGGTTCACAAAACCAACACAGGCCATAGCTCTTTTCTCAACCGATGA
>NC_056517.1:15388445-15442657 GCF_014905685.2 Nematolebias whitei
CAAATGATGAAGAAAAATATAGAATTTTAAATATAGATATCCTGATATCCATATAGATCCAAGATGGCACCATGTACGGTCGCCCTGGCATTCTGGTGTGCTCTGTTTTTTCTGTTTTTGTGCGTTAATCATGTGTATGCGTGCTCCTACACGCGCGAGGAGCTACTAAACATCAGAACAACAACCCATGCGTATATTACACCAGCTTTTTTAGTGCCTGCTGCAGAATTTGTGTACTTTTTGGCCAAAAGAGTGAGACTTTGCAGGAGGGGCAGAAGAGCCGGAGCACTTGTGCATCTCCGGAGGCACGGTACACGCACGCCTTTACCTGGAATATTCCTCTCCAACGTCCATTCCCTTTTCAACAAAATGGACGAGATAGCGCTGCTGATGAGAAGGAACAGCGATTTTTCCTCCTCCTCTGTGCTGTGCTTCACGGAGACATGGCTCAACGAGCAGACCCCGGACTCCACGCTCCATCTCGAGGGTTTCCAGGTCTCCGCACTGACAGACAGCAGGAACTTTCCGGAGGAAAGAAAAGAGGCGGAGGAGTCTGTTTCTTCATCAACAACACCTGGTGCTCCGACAGCGATCTCCCAGCACTGCTCTCCTTCTCTGGAATATCTCTTCATAAACTGCAAACCGTTCTACTCTCCACGTGAGTTCACTTCATTCATTCTGGACGTTGTTTACATCCCACTGTGCGTGGACGTGCACGAGGCTGAGCGCACGCTCACGGACCAGATTACGAGTGTAGAGCAGAATTTTCCGGACTCCCTTGTTATAATCCTTGGAGATTTTAACAAAGCAAACCTCAGGCATGAACTACCTAAATATAAACAGTTTGTTAAATGCCCGACCAGAGAGGGGAACACGCTGGATCACTGTTACACCACAGTGAGCGGTGCTTATCGTGCTGTGCCTAGTGCTGCCCTGGGTCTCTCAGATCATGAAATGATTCACCTCATACCTGCATACAGACAGAGACTGAAGCTCTCAAAACCTGTGGTGAGGACATCCAAAAAGTGGACCAGTGAAGCTGTGGAGGAGCTATGCACGTGTTTGGACACCACAGACTGGGACCTGATCAGGGCTTCTACAGACAGTTGTAGTGAACTTAACCTGATGTCAAGACTAAGCCTAAGGTCAAAACCCTTGACCTTAAGAACCTTGTGGGACAGAAACTGTCATTTCATTGATTTGAATCCAGAAATACAGGTTCACCCATCCTGAGACTCTCTTTCTTGAAAATCAAGTGAAAAGAACACTCTCTTTTTATTATCATTACTATTTTACAAATGTTGATAATCAAAGTGTCTTAGTTCAAACCATTCTAGATGTTGCAGTGAACTAATCAATTTTATTAACTGTGAAACAGTGTAATGATTTTTAATGCTTATGCAAAGTTAGAATTCATGTTAAAGCTGTTACAGAGTAATTATGCATTTTCTGATTTCTGTCTTTGAATGAGCAAGTGTGCGTTTTCCGAGGTCAGGAGTCGAAGCAGACATGTGTTGGAACAACTGCCTTGTTTTTACATCCTCTCAGACGTCAACAGGGGGGTTTTGGCACCTGTTTCTAAAACTCGCCAAAACAAAACACTCTCTGTCTGTGAGAACAGTTTAATCTGTTCAATAACATTCTTGCTGTCTTCTGACTTTTAGTAACCTCTTACGTCACAAAACACACCCCTGTCTGGTCGGTACTGACCAATGGGAAGACTCCCAAATGAACTGGGAAAAGTGCTCTTTAAAAATGCCGGTACTTCCTAGTTCTCTCAGTTCTGAGTCTGAACAGTTCAGTTCTGTGCGGAGAAGTTCGGTTCGGTGAAGCTTCTGAGCAGTTCGGTTCTGCGCTGAGAAGTTGTTTGGGAGAACAGAAGTCCAGCATGATAAGGCTCCTCCGAGTTGGATTATTGCTATCGCTGATGTGAGCTGTGTCGGACGGAATCTCGTCACTACTTCGGACGAGTTCAGCCATCCTATGGAGACGCTGGACAGGTAGCGTTAACTGGACCTCCATATCTGCTGATTAATCTTCAGAAAGGTAATGAGTCAAGTTCCCTACTAAGCGTACCGAGGAAGGCTGGGTTCTGATGGAGAGTGTCGGTTCTGGTGAACACTTCCCCTCACATACCATCTTTTACTCCCTTTAAACTCCCATCTTTCCATCTTTAAATTCTTCTCTAAAGTAGAAATCCTTCCAGATAGTTTAGAAATGTCTGTGTAAAGTGCTCATCCACCGCCGTGTGGATAATTGATCATAATTGTACAGTTTTCATAAATGTCTGTGGTGAAGCAACGGAAAATCATGGCTGTATGGTTTTCCTGATTGATGGATTATGTTGTTATTTTCATATTTTGCCAAATTAATGTTTGATGTTAAACTTTGATTCTGTAAATAAATGACCGCATTCGTTTTGATGGGTCAAAGATAAATGACGTCTCACGTTTGCATTTCATTAAATTCAATGCACGTTTTATTCAGTCCAGAAAAATGAGGAATCCGTTTTAATTGATGAATATATCTCTGCATCTGTTCATCTACACAGACGAGTACACAAACACTGTGACGTCATATATACATTTCTGTGAGGACAGCATCATCCCATCATGCTCCAGAGTCATTTTCAATAATGATAAACCCTGGTTCACATCCAAACTAAGACAGCTTTGTCAGCAGAAGAAGGCTGCTTTCAGAGAGGGGGACAGAGACAACTACAGACATGCAAAGTATGGATTTAGCAGGGAGGTGTCGAAGTCTAAATCCAGGTACAACACACGGCTGGAACAACAGTTCTCTGCAAACGACTCTGCCTCTGTCTGGAGGGGGCGGAAAGAGATAACTAATTACAAGCCCAGAGCACCTCATTCTACAGACAATCTCAAACAGGCAAATGATCTGAACAACTTCTATTCACGCTTTGAAGTCATGGACTCACATTCCTCCATCATCCATACCACCCCCAGCTCAACCAGTTTAACCACTTTGGACTGCTCCCGTCAACCCCCTGCTATCTCTGTACAAGAGGATGAAGTAAGGAGGCTTTTTAAAAGGCTGAATACACATAAGGCTGCAGGCCCAGACCTTGTGTCACCCTCCACGCTGAGACATTGTGCTGGAGAGTTGGCTTCGGTCTTCACAGGGATCTTCAACTCTTCTCTGGAGTCATGTCACGTCTCAGCCTGTTTCAAGTCCTCCATCATCGCCCCTGTCCCCAAGAAGCCACGTGTCACAGGACTAAATGACTACAGACCTGTAACTCTCACGTCTGTAGTCATGAAAACCTTTGAACGTTTGGTTTTATCTCACCTCAAGTCCATCACCAACCCCCTCCTGGATCCCCTGCAGTTTGCCTACAGGGCCAACAGGTCTGTAGATGATACAATAAACCTGGCTCTCCACTTCATCCTGCAGCACCTGGACTCCCCAGGAACTTACGCCAGGATCCTGTTTGTGGACTTCAGCTCTGCATTTAACCATCCTCCCTGCTCTGCTCCAAGACAAGCTCTCCCTGCTCCATGTACATGACTCCACCTGCAGGTGGATCACAGACTTCCTGACAGACCGGAGTCAGTGCGTGTGGCTGGGGAGAGCTGTCTCGGACACTCAGACTGTAAGCACAGGATCTCCACAGGGCTGTGTGCTTTCCCCCTGCTCTTCTCCCTGTACACCAACTGCTGCACCTCCAGCCACGACTCTGTGAAACTTATTAAGTTTGCAGATGACACCACCCTCATCGGGCTCATCTCTGACGGTGATGAGTCTGCATACAGGAGGGAGGTGGACCGGCTGGTGACCTGGTGCAGCAGCAACAACCTGGAACTCAATGCCCGGAAGACAGTGGAGATGATTGTGGATTTCAGGAAAGCCACAGCCCCTCTGCCCCCCCTCACCTGTAATGATACCCCCATCACCAGTGCGAACTCTTATCGGTTCCTCAGTACCACCATCACTCAGGACCTCAAGTGGGAGCCGACCATCAGCTCCCTCATCAAGAAGGCCCAGCAGAGACTGTACTTCCTGCGACAGCTGAAGAAGGCCAAGCTGCCGGCCAAGCTGATGGTACAGTTCTACACGGCCATCATCGAGTCCATCCTCAGCTCCTCCATCACGGTGTGGTACGCCGGGGCCACTGCCAGAGACAGACTCAGACTGTAGCGTGTCGTGCGCTCAGCTGAGAAGGTGATTGGCTGCAGCCTTCCGTCCCTCCACGACCTGTACGTCTCCAGGACTGTGAGGCGAGCAAGTCAGATCACAGCTGACCCTGCTCACCCTGCACATGGACTGTTCAAACCACTCCCCTCAGGCAGGAGGCTTCGGTCCAATCGGACCAGAACCTCCCGCCTTAAGAACAGTTTCTTCCCCTCTGCTGTTGGACTCCTGAACACTCATAATGTCACCTCATAATTTCTGCTTTGGTCACATTACATCTGTATTATAATTGAATACTCCAACTGTACTGTTTTCCAAGTTTTTTATTGTAGGGTTCTAAGGGCTAGGTTTTAGTGCCCTTGACTACAATATATTTAAATAAACAGGTTCTCTCTTTTTCAAACTAAAGTACAGCCATGTGACCGAGGTAACTGTGTGTAGATTGTTTAATCAGTGACATGAGACGTTAATTTTCTTTGACCCATCAGAATAAATGTGATCATTTATTGAACAGAATCAAAATTTAACATCAAAATGTACAAGTGATTAGCTGATCTGGTTCTGATTAATAAAACTTGGCACGTTTTACTTAATAAAAACAACAGACATTTCTGAACGCATCTAAATTAATTACTGGCAAAATAGAAGAGTTTAAAGAGGGGAAATGAAGGAGTTTAAAGAGGAGGATTTAGATCAGGGGTGGGCAATTATTTTTTCCATGGGGCCACATGAGAAACAGCAAATATTGTGGAGGGCTGGCACAAATGACTTTTTCATTCAACCTTTATTTAGACAGGTAAATCCCATTGAGCCTCGAGGACTCATTTACAAGAGAGACCTGATTTCAATTTATCTCAATACTGCATAATATTAATAGTATTTCATTATTAAAAGCAGTACGTAGCACTGTTTTAACAAGCTGGTAAGAGTATTTGTTATGATTAAGCAACTAAAAAGCGAGGTTTCCTTACAAAAAATGTAATTTATTCAATTAAATTTCCCAGTACAATGGTAAACTCTTAACATTTTTACCATTTGTGACGTTATATTAATGATCATTTTCAGTTACATTCCCCCCAAAACTCATTTTGAGTTTTATATACTACTGGAAAAAGTTCTTAGCTTTGTAAATATATCACAATATTGTCTTTGTACTCCAAATATTATGAAACATCATATAATAGTGATCGTCACTGAACTGTGATTTCGAGTCCCGGTTCTTTACGTGCCTACATTTGTAGTCTAAACATCTCATTTGGTGTTTATCAGTTCTTTTTTCTTGTTTAGTGAGAGAAGTTTAGTCTCTGTTGGGCTTTAACAGAAATGTTAAAGTCAGGTTCAAGGTCTGAGGTGGAGATGTGAAGCAAAGCTGACATCATCATTGAGAGAGGATGTATATCTGGATTTGGTTAACTTCATTTGTTTACATATGTATTTTGTAATTCCCCTTACGTGGGCCGGTGAGAGTCCACCAAAGGGCCGCATGTGGCCCTGGGGCCGTACAACGCCCAGGTCTGATTTAGATGGATGAAGCGGAAAGTGTGTTGACTGGGAATGGCACCCTTCATCCAACCCCAGCTCAGCCCCGGTACACTAGGTGCGTGGCGACTCATTACCTTTAGACGGGGATACCTCCGCTCAGGAACAGGAGTCCATTTCAACGCAACCTTTCAGCGTCTCCGGTAAGGATGGCTGAGAATGGTCCGAAGTAGTGACTGTACTCCGTTCAACAAACACGCTCAACTCCCGGTTGGATACACAGCAAGCTGTGAGTCCGTAAGAGGTTCCACTCAGATGTGGAAGGATCCATCACAGGTTCCGAAGACTAAGTTCAAGACTAGACTTCATCAGAGACCCGCTTGAGGAGCTCAGGAGACTTGACCGACTGACTGACAGACCCAGTTGACACGATTGATCTGAGAAGTTCCAGGAAGTGTGGACTCTTAAAGAGTTCTCACTTCTGGTCACCTCAGGACTTCTTGATTGGTTGAAGCAACCAATGTTTTAGAAACGTCCCATACAGACAGAAGACATGTTATGGCGAAGTGGGAGGAAGAGAGGCCAGTAGCTTCTTCTTTACCATCTGCTAGGTTTAAAAACACGACACTTCGTTCTAATAACTTCTTTCTGATTTTCGACCGACATCACTACATCTCATTTAGACAGAAGATCAAAAATGCATAATTACTTTGTAAAATAGACGTTTAACTTGATTTCTAATTTAAATGAGGATTAAAAAAATCATTAATACTGTTTCACAGTTGATTTAAAATGAGTGGTTCACTTCAACATTTAGAAATGGTATGAACTAAACACACTTTTGATTTATCAAGATATTGTAAAATAGTAATTATAATATAAAAGAAGAGTGTTATTTCCATTGATCACTTCAGGATACAATTAGACAGTCTCTGGATGAGCTAATTTGTATTTCTGGATTCAAATCAATGAAATAACAGTTCCTGTCCCATGAAGGTCCTCAGAGGCAGGTTTTGGTCGGAGGCCGAGTTCACTACAGTCCCCCCTTTGGAAATCATTGCCTGTCCATGGGGATGAATTCCAACATGAACTTACTCCTCCGAATGTCCTTGAGCTTGATGTAATCCAGCAAGAGGAAAACAAAAGTCAAAGAAGGTAATCCCACAACGGTTTAGGTAATTCCATAATGTTGTTGGTAATTCCATAATGTTGTTGGTAATTCCATTATGTTGTTGGTAATTCCATTGTAGCAATGCTTTAACCCCTTGGAAACAGAGTCTATAATCCATTGGAAAAAGTCATATAATCCATAACGATAAATCCACAACGATTGGAGGTGTTGATTGATCAGCATACAGAGGGGTTCCCTCGATTGAACTGCAGAGGTGACCGCTGGATGGAGATTGGAGACCCACGTTGGAGTTGTAGGTCCCTTCAGCGAAAGTTGCTGCTGGTGGTTCCCAGTGGGTGCCATTCTGGTTCTATGTGTTATGCATTTATGTGGTTTTAGTTGGGCTTATGAGTGGGATTTTACATAAGACCTTAACCTATATGCACATGGTGTGTAAGCTATCATGGTTTAGATCAGCTAAAGTTACCAGTTTAAAGGGTGGGTCATGCTGAAAAATTTTCATATAGGGATTTATACCTATAGAAGGGCATTCCAAACTATTTTTCCATTCCTAACTTGGTTTAAGTTAGATTTACATGGCAAAATATAGCTTGGTTCAATTGTCTTTTGTCGTTTTAGACGAACGACTTGAGGTTTGGGTTTTTGGTTTTCCCGTAAATGTTTTTGGAGTCTATGGCGAGACTCAACTGAAGGATTAGCTACCCCCCCCCCCCCCCCCTAATAGGATTGTTTGAGTAGGTTCGGCTTGAGCGTCGTGAGACCAATGTAGATTATGGTACTTAAGGTAGCATTAATCTACATTGACTCCGCAAAGATTGCATTTTAACAAATGAACTGCATGTTGGCATAGTTAAAGTCCTTTTAGTCTCTAACTAAAGTACACACAAAATTCATTCTTGTTGGGGGTGTTCAGAAACAATACCAAAAACCAATTAAACAATGTCTCAACATCGACAACAGTAGTGATTAAGCAGCCAATAAACAACATTTCAACATCGACAAAAGTAGTGATTAAGCAACTAGAAAATGACGTTTTGGTGCCTCACTCACTCTGAATGTCAGATTTGATCACGTTATCGCGTCTGAGTTGTTATCTTAACACTTAATTAAGCTTAAACTTATTTCGTTTCTGCTTGGACGACCTTTTTCCCACTTGGTCTGAGTTTGTGAGATCTTTGTCTCTTGTGGAGTTATTGAACGCCTTGTGTAGTTTAACCTGGTTTCGATGTACCCATTTAACCATTGGCTCCTTCTGGCCTTTGCTGATTTTGATCTGATAGACAACTGGAGACAGCTTGTCTGTTATCAGGTGGGGTCCAGTCCACCTGGGCATCAGTTTGTGGGCGAAAGTTCCGGTCCCGGACTCTCTTTTCCCGGTTGTGGGGGCAAACGTGTAGTACCAGACCCTATCTCCCACTTGGAGTTCCTCGTGAGAGGCCTTTTGGTCATAGTACGCCTTTCGTTCTTCAGCTGATTTTTCCAGGTTTTTCTGGGCAAATGCAAAGGTGTTTTTAAGGTGTTCCTCCAAATCATTCATGCATTGTTGTGTGGTGTAGGCTGTTGCCATGGCGGCATTGCCTGGTTGGTACGACAGGTGTAAGCTATCTAAGCTGATGCCCATATTGTACAAAAATAACCTGGAGACAGTAATACATGCATTCATTACATCCAGACTCAGTTACTGCAATTCGCTCCTGTTTGGTATCAGTCAGACCTCCATTGACAGACTACAACCCGTCCAGAATGCTGCAGCCCGGTTTTTAACCAGTACAGGCAAAAGAGAGCACATTACACCAGTTTTGGCCTCTCTGCACTGGCTACCGGTTCACCTTCAAATCCAGTTTAAAATCATTCTGTATCTTTTTAAATCACTGAACATTCTACCCCCTTCTATCTCGCTGATCTGCTGCAGCCATATGTTAGAAATCAGAATAAACTTTATTGGCAATGCACCGAGATACAATGCGAATATGTACATACAGTCGTCTGAAAGATGGGCGGAGTGCAAGAAGCTGCGGCTATAAATAGCGCAGCCTTCTTATTCTTATTCAGCATAATATTTTGCTTAGATGAGAAAAGGGAAAAAAACATGAGGAGAGACGGTATAAAAAAAGATCTCTCACGCCGTGTCCTAGACAGGGCATGATTTGAGGCATACAAAAAAACTACCACAGCAAAGCAACATAAATTGACGTTATACATGTACATATAAGCCAGTGAAGACATTGAATTTTTAAGGGAAATTTGTAGCATAGTCCAGAGCTCCCCCTCTCAGGCATTGTCCAGATAAGAGGTGTCATTCATCACCAGCTCGGTTGAGGCTCTGTCACATGTCCCACCGCATTCTCTGAGGTCTGCGGACCAGTTGCTTCTCTCAGTTCCAGTAACCAGTCTTAAGCGCAGAGGTGACAGGGCCTTCTCTGATGGTCCAAGACTATGGAATGAGGTACCTCTACTTGTCAGACAGGGCCCCCCCCTCACAGTTTTTAAATCCCACTTAAAAACCTACTACTATTCCCTGGCTTTCAGCACTGTATGATCTGTGCTGAACCTGTATGCATTATACTGTGTTAATCATTATGCTATTATCTGCGTATTATTTTGTTTCTATATTTTGATTTTACATTACGTTATATGTTGATGTGTGCTTTACCTATTTGTTTCTGTGTGTACAGCACTTTGGTTGGCCTTGTTGCTGTTTAAAGTGTTCTATACATAAAATGGTATGGCATGTAATATATGTGACATATATGTAATGTTTTAAAGTGACCTCATTAGTGCTACATAATGTTTCCACCTGATCAATAAAGCTGTAGGTACTTTGACAAAACAGTTCCGCGAAATGCCCATAATGACCAGTCTGTCTTTGAGCTCTGTCTGACCATTCATAAATAACTAATCAAGTCGGCCATTCCCCAGACGTGAGCTTTCAGAAATGAAGCATGTATCATGAAACCAAAAGAGGCATGACAGAAATTAGATACATTGACATGGAACATTGAACGTGTGATGGCATCTTCCTCATATAATTTCCAAAACATCACAAATTATCTCAATTCAATGATAATGTTTGTGGGGAAAAAAATTTCCATCCATCCATTATCTTGCACTAATTCTGAAGTCGGGTCATGGGGGCAGCAGCTTAAGCAGCAGCTTAAGCAGAGAGGCCCAGACAACCCTATCCACAGCCACCTCTTCCAACCCTTCTGGGGGGACACAAGGCGTTCCCAGGCCAACCGATGAACATAGTCTCTCCAGCGTGTTCTGGGTCTTCACCGAGGTCTCTTCCAAGTCGGACATGTCCAAAGCACCTCCATAGGGAAGCACACAGGAAGCAACCTTACCAGATGCCCGAACCATGTCAACGGGCTCCTCTCGATGTGGAGGAACAGCGGTTCTACTCAGTTTCTCCCGGATAACTGAACTTCTCACCCTATCTCTAAGGGAGAGTGATAAAAAGAGATTAAAATTTAAAAGAAATTGTTCAACTAAATGCAAACATTATGTAATAAATCTGGTTAGGCTTTTAAACCCTGTGGTTGCAGACACCATCATCACTAGATGGCATTCTAAGCCTCATATCCAACTTACCTGTTCACATTTCAGGTCTTACAACTCTGTTACCGTTACTTTTAATTTTTTTTTTTTTAGTGTGTGAATGTCTAAATGTTGGTGTGGTGAGGAATAAACCAAAGTGTAAACAATTCACAACATGCTTTTAATTTTGACGTTTTTATTAATGGCTACCTGCTGAGATTTGACCAGTACAGTTGCTGTTTTCCTTTATTTCTCAGGTTGTGAATTTCAGCAGAAAGTTTCTTTTGGTTAAGTTATATTTTAATAGTGCAATAAACTGAAGTAAACAGGAAAATGTGTACGTCAAGAGTTATGAATGAGAATAAAGCCAAATTCAAAGTATGGACACCCACCTAACTGTGAAAACAGTTAGGTGGGTGTTCACAGCTTCAGGTCTCTCTTTAAATGAGTCCTCGATGCTCAATGAGATTTACCTGTCTAAAAAAAGGTTGAATGAATGTTTTGGTGGCTGTTTTTTATTTTTTTTAATGGGAGGGGGGAGTTTTGTGCAATTGCACACACGAAGTAAAGTGACATGTGTCATGTTTGCCTTAAAAAGTTTATTTCTGGATAGATTAAGTTTGTATTTCATCTCAATGTTGACAATAAATGGTGCACTCCAACGGTTTAGTAGATTTTTCTACCTGGATTACTAAGCATGCATCAGGATATTCCAATGGTTTGTTGTTGATGTTGTGTGCTCCTCATTAAGAGTCACAGCAAAGCTTTCTGGAGACAGTTTGGTAAATAGACTACTATGGAGCGTCACTATTTGCTTTGTGGTCCAAACTTGTTCCACATCACCCAGCTGATCCTGAAACAGAAACAAAAAGAAAAAAATTATACTTTTGTTAAGCTAGGAATTAAATATGGTCATTAACACAGTTATTTTCCTTAAACAACATCAAAATTACTGAAATCACAAATAAATTATATGTATCACAAGTGGACTCATGCTATTAACAATTTATATTATGATAATATAAATAATATAATAATACATGAAGCTTTTTTGACCATTAAAGTGCATTTATTAAGGTAAAAGTAAACTGAGACACTTTGCTATAATTTAGAGCAAACAAATAATTGTTTTTACAAGTTAATCTTGTTAAATTTGAAGAACTAAAACAGCAAGTCCTCTCATGCACGCTCCCGCGGCGCCAATCAAATTTTTTTCAGCCAATCAGTTTTTGTCATGACACCTGTCTCTTCTGAGAACATAATCCTCTCAATTTGATCTGCTAAAGTTACCTGAACTGAACAAAGTTCATCCATCTCTGCCATCCTTCATGACTGTTGACCTATCAAGTCGCTGCTAGCTGCTATGCTAGCTGTACCAGTGAGCAGGAAAACTAATGGATGATGTGAAGGCTCAGCCAGTGGGCGTGCAGGTCCAACCTACTGACGCTGATTGACAGCTGAAGTCATTCTGTTGAAAAGTAGCATTATGAAAAAAAAAGCCATCATGAAAAACAGCGTTATGAAATAAATAAGCCTTGAAAAATACAAAGTACAATTATGAAATAAATAAGCCAGTTTTTTTTTTTATTTCATAAGGTTTTATTTATTTATTTCATTTTGAGCATTTCGGTGTTCCATAAATAAAAGCCATTAAAAAAAGTGGACAGAATTACATTTAAAAATCACTTTGTCTCAAAGGAAATTGAGCATGTCCAACATGTCGTCCACAGCCTAGAATAAGATCTCCATTGCTTGAAACAAACTAATGATTAGTTGGTGAATCATCAACAGGGCAATGCCTTCCTGTTTGGAGTCTTATGAGACGCCCTACAAGACAGTGTGACCACAAAGGTACTCGAGGCATGGGATGGGGGACATCAGCAGCAAATGAGGCCTTTGACTGATTTATCCAGACGTGCAGAGAGGAGTCAAAAAGTTGCCAATACTCCGTCTGGGAGAGCTCATGGCTTGGTTTGAATACGGCAAGAGAAGACAGACGCACAACTCCCCTGGAGGAGATCAGAGGAGATCAAAGGAGGAGAGAATATCTAAGATGTTCTCCCAGAGGGCCTGATGCAACACCCTTGTATCGACTGCTAGAGCAGTATATACTCCCAGTTCAAAGATGTAAGAAGTCTGTGTTGATTCGAGTAAAACTGAACTCCCACGTGTTTCCACTACAAAAAGACCCATGTAATCACATATTTACCAAGACTAAGATTTTGTAATTGTTCATATCCAATTCATACTTCTATTGTGATGTAACTTAGCTTTGCAATTGAGCAATAAAGTGGTCAGCACATTTTAGCCCACTCGTGACTCTGGCTATCGTCTTTGTAGTGAGCTGCAAATATTCCTTACAAAATTTACCCCGTATACCCATATTTTCTCATTTCTATATTCTTATTGACACTTTTTTTCTCATCAGTGGATTTAGCTGGGGAG
Source organism: Nematolebias whitei (assembly GCF_014905685.2). NCBI lineage: Eukaryota > Metazoa > Chordata > Actinopteri > Cyprinodontiformes > Rivulidae > Nematolebias > Nematolebias whitei. The sequence continues at coordinate 15,401,194 of NC_056517.1, forward strand.
CCAAGCGAAACATGAGCAGTTTTGCATTTGCCAACATGTGCAGAGCATAAATATTGGATTAAATAAACAAGTCTGAGGGGCTTACTTCTAAATATCAGCACACTGGCCTTTGGAGCAGCAGGAATGCCATGATCACAGTTTTTCCTTGAGACTCAACACATGAAAAGAGAGTGAGGCAGGAAGATATAGAAGCAGAGAGGGAGAGCAAGAATCAAATGGCAGTTTAATCCTGTCTAAGTGTTATCTCGCAGGTGTTTTGCAGACTGTGCTCTCTTAGGAAATTTTGAAATAGGGCCAGGCTTTCATGTGGAGGCTACAACAAACAGTCTACGTCTGGCTGGTTCTGGGCAACAACAACACAACGGCACCTGAATCCAACTCACAATTCCACTTAACTTTATTCCTCGGGCTGCATGGTGTATCAGCTGGTAGAGCTGTTGCCGTCAGTAAGGAGGCCGCCAGAACGAATCCCAGCCAGGGGACTTTCTGGGTGGAGTTTGAATGTCCTCTCCGTTCTGCGTGGGTTTTCTCCGGGTACTCCGGTTTCCTCCCACAGACCAAAAACATTCACATTAGGCTGATTGGTAACTCTAAATTGTCCCTAGGTTAGAGAGTGAATGGTTCCAAAAAAAGTTAAATCTGGTCCTCTGGACATTCAAAAAAACAAAACAAATCAAAACAACAAAAAAATTTAGAAACGTTTCGTCTTGCATTCGAAAGACTTCCTCAGTCTGAAGTGCTGTATTCAGCTCAGTCTTATAAATAGCACCTTCTCAGAGTGGATCAACCAGTTTTGCTGCTGACAACCAAAGCCAGCTGCTCACATGCTCAAGAAGGACCATCGGCCTAACAATGGATCATTAGCACAATGATGGCTGTTTACTATTCACAGAGGGCTGAGTGATACTAGCAATAACAGCATTGTAAAAGGGGGACAAATGAACACGTAGGCCTCCACCCCTGTTTAATGATGGACGATTTCTTTTCACAAAGATGGCCTCCTTTACTCTCTCAAACCATCGTTTCTCTCTATCCAGGATGTGAACATCTTCATCCCTGAATGAGTGACCTCTGGCCTGGAGATGAGTGTAGACCGCAAAGTCCTGGCCTGATGAAGTTGATCTTCTGTGCTGGGCCATCCTTTTGGCCAGTGGCTGTTTAGTTACCTCAATGTAAGACTGATCACAGCCCTCCTGACACTGAACAGCATACACAACATTACTCTGTGCTGGGGGACTGGATCTTTGGGATGAACCAGTCTTTGCCGTAATGTATTTTGGGGTTTAAAAGCCACTGGGACATTGTGTTTAGAAAATAAACATCTCAGTTTCTCTGATGCTCCCGCAACATATGGAATGACCACTGGTCTGGGTCTGGGTTCCTCCTTTTTCACCTGATGGCTGACTGGAGTCCTGTTTGGGTTTCTGAGCAAAAGAGTGAATGGGTGTTTGTCTCGTTTGTCTATGTGGCCCTGTGATGGACTGCAGACCTGTTCAGGGTGTACCCCACCTCTCACACAGTGATAGCTGGATGTGGGCACCAGTGATCCATGTGGATGTATGGATGGATGGATGGACGGACGGACGGACGGACAGACGCACGCACGCACGCACGGACGGACGGACGCACGCACGCACGCACGGACGGACGGACGGACGGACGGACGGACGCACGCACGAACGGATGGGTTGGAGGACGGATGGACGGACAGACACAATGTGTACTCCACAAATTTTATATCAAAATGACTGGCTCGGCACCGTGATGTGTGCTTTTACTTTTATTGGTGTATCAAGTTAGCATGGCAATGTAATTTGCAAACAAATATGCCATTTTTCTCATTGAAATTAACTATAAAGCAGCCATTTTTAGAGCTATTAAACAGAAATTTTGTGTGGTGGTAGCTGAGAGCAATGTGTCATACTGAATTTAAAAAAATCAAGATGGTTGCTAAAGCTAAATTTAAATGGCTTTAACTCTGCGATTTTTACACATATACAGCTTAAATTTGGTGTGGTTATAGCTGAGAACGTTCCCCATTACATACTGAATCCAAATTAAAAAATCCAAGATGGCCAGCATAGATTCAAATAAATAATTATATTAGTGATTTATATATTTATTTATTTTGGTCACATTGATCTGAAATTTGGTTTGGTGGTAGCTGAGAGCAAATCCCAAAACATAGTGCTGTCAAATCAAAAAATTTAAATGGCTGTGATGTGGCAGTCAAAGTTTCTTCAGTAACTTTAGTTTTCTTTTCTCTTTTTGCAATAAAAGAGAAGGAGGAAAAAATATACAAAATGCCATCCTTGACTGTAGCTCTTGTTTTGCTCAAACAGGTAATCGGATTGTATAATAAGTCACACTAAAAGCTGTAAAGCGTTTTTTAAAGTAATTTAAATTGATGACATTTTGCCTTCTCCAATTAGCTTACAGCAGCGAGCACTCATGAATATAGAGTTACAATTCCCCCCTTCTGCCCACATGTTTCTGATTTGATTACGATTGAGTCCAGTGCATCTATTCTTCCCACAGAAATTAGCCAGATTGTAAAAGACTGCCGGACCTGTGCAGCCATTTAGTATTGCTGAGTTTTCATGACCCAGTACATCACCAGGCTCCACTGATGGCAGATTGCCCAGCAGCATTGGGTTCCCTCAAGAGTATTTGCTGTTTTTTTAACTCCTCGGTGCTTGCTTGTCTCCTGGGCCAATGCATTCCAGTGGCTCATATCAGAGTCAGAGTCAGAGTCAGAGTCAGAGTTTCTTTATTGTCATTCGCACCTCATGTGGTACATGTGGTGGAGCGAAATTATGTACACAGGGTCCCAGTTACATCCAACAATAAAATGTATAAGAAAAACAGTAATAACATCTAAGATATGAACTAAGAAAAAACATCAACTAAATATACACTAAGCACTCATAACATAAAACATTGAACATCACCACAAACATGAACATGAGTCTGTGAGCAGATGTGCACGCATGAACACATCAACATTGAAACAGATCAGCAGCAACATGAAACAGATCAGCAGCAAAATGATATGGTTTTTCACAGTGATTATTCTAGTTAGAGATTCATGAGTCTAACAGCCTCAGGGTAGAAGCTGTTCCTCAGTCTAGTGGTTCTACACTTAATGCTCCTTAACCTCCTTCCTGAGGGGAGTGGGGCAAAAAGTGTGTGTGCTGGGTGGGTGGGGTCCTTCATGATGCAGGTGGCCCTCTTCCTGCATCTGGAGGTGTAGATGTCTGTGATGGTGGGGAGACTGATTCCAACAGATTTCTGTGCAGCCTTCACCATTCTCTGCAAAGCTTTTCTTTCTGCAGCTGTGCAGCCTCCATGCCACACATTGATGCTGGAGCACAGGATGCTCTCCACTGCACACCTGTAGAAGGAGGTGAGGACTGAGCTTCCCAGACCAGCTCGCCTCAGCCGTCTGAGGAAGTAGAGTCTCTGATGAGCTTTCTTGATCAGGCTGGTGGTGTTGTTGCTCCAGCTGAGGTTGTCATTCATGTGTACACCCAAGTACTTGTAGCTGGAGACCACTTCCACCGCAGATCCTCTTATGTTCAGGGGGGTGTAGGTGTTTTTGTTCCTTCTGAAGTCCACAATCATCTCCTTTGTCTTCTTCACATTGATGTGAAGGTTATTCTCTCTGCACCAGCTCTCCAGGTGTTCCACCTCTTGCCTGTAGCTGGACTCATCATTGTTTGTGATGCATCCCACCACCGCTGTATCATCTGCAAACTTTACAATGTGACAGCCTGGATGGGTAGCTGCACAATCATATGTGAGCAGAGTAAACAGGAGGGGGCTCAACACACATCCCTGAGGAGAGCCAGTGCTGAGGGTTATGGTGGAGGAGGAGAGGTTGTGGATCCTCACTAACTGTGGTCTGTTTGTTAAAAAGTCTAGTACCCAGTTGCAAATGGAGGGGCTTAGTCCTAGTGTGGATAGTTTGTCCATCAGGGTTTGGGGGATCATGGTGTTGAAGGCGGATGTGAAGTCCACAAAGAGCATACGGACGTAAGAGTTTTTCTGCTCCAGGTGGTTGAGTGCAGTGTGGACCACAGAGGAGATTGCATCCTCTGTTGATCGGTTCTCACGGTATGCGTACTGATGAGGGTCCTCGTTGATGTTGATGGTTGTTTTGATGTGAGTCATGACCAGTTTTTCGAAGCATTTAGCGACTATCGGGGTGAGGGCCACTGGCCGATAGTCATTCAGACCAGTCACTGTAGAGCTTTTTGGGACTGGGATGATGGTGGCAGTCTTCAGGCAGGTGGGAACTGTCTCCAGGGTAAGTGAGGTGTTAAAGATGTCTGCCAGCACCTCACAGAGCTGATCAGCACATTCCTTCAACACTTTTCCGGGGATGTTGTCTGGGCCAGTTGCTTTGTGCGGATTAATCCTCCTGAAGGTACTCCTTACTTCTGCTGAGGTCACGCTGAGATGCTCTTCATCCGGTGGTGAGGTGAGCCTGGTGCTGGGTGGTCTGTTCGGGTCTTCAAAGCGTGCATAGAACTTGTTGAGGGCATCAGGCAGAGATGGGTCTTTGGGACATTGTTCACTCCTTCCTTTATAATCTGTTATGCACTTAATGCCCCTCCACATGCTCCGAGGGTCTTGTGAGATGAATTGACCCTCGATCCTCTTTGCATATGTGCCCTTGGCCCTCTTAATACCAGCAACCAGCTCTTTTCTTGTCCTACTCAGCTCCTGTGAGTTTCCAGACCTGAAGGCAGTGTTCCTGGCTTCCAGCAGGGTACGCACCTCTGCATTCAGCCAAGGTTTTCTGTTTGGGTAGCTTTTAACATTTCTGATAGTGGAGACTGTGTCAGTACATGTACTAATGTAACCCAGTACTGAGGATGTGTATTGGTCAAGATCAAGCGAACCTCCATTTTCAGCAGCTTCTCTGAAAACCTGCCAGTCTGTTCGGTCAAAACAATCTCTCAGTATGGGGCCACTGTCCTGGATCCAGCATTTAACTTTCTTTTGAACCGGTCTGGAGCGTCTCAGCGGGGGCATGTAAGCAGGAGCCAGGAAGATTGAGATGTGGTCTGACAGTCCTAGGTGGGGGCGGGGTTCGGCTTTGTATGCATCTTTTACGTTCGTGTAAACACGGTCCAGCGTGCGGTCTCCACGTGTCGGAATCGTCACATGCTGATTAAAGCTTGGGAGACAGTCCTTTAGATTCACGTGGTTAAAGTCTCCAGCTACCACGTAAAGAGCCTCGGGGTGTTTGTTCTGCAGCGAGCTGATGATATCATGAAGCTCCTGTAGTGATTCATTAGCATTAGCGTCCGGAGGAATGTAAACAACTGTGATAAAAGTCACTGTGAACTCTCGGGGTAGATAATGTGGCCGACATTTCACTGTTATTTGCTCCAAAGCCTTCGAGCATGAGCTATTTACAACAGTACAGTTCGTGGACCAACTTTTACTCACGTAAATGCACACTCCGCCCCCCCGTGATTTCCCCGTTAGCTCGCTGCAGCGGTCCGCTCGAAATAAAAGTCTGTCATCCAGCTGGAAGACTGAGTCCGGCGTTTCACTTGTAATCCACGTTTCTGTGAGGCAAAGCACCGCACACTTCTTCATCTCTTCTGAGGCGCCCGCTCTCAGACGAAGTAAATCCACCTTGTTGTCCAACGAGCGGACATTCGACAGAAAGAGAGACGGCATGGGGAGTTTACCGGCTTTAGCGTTAGCTCGTAGCCTCACCATAACCCCCGCCCGGCATCCTCTCCTCTTAAGCCGGGAGCAGCGCTTCCTCTTCTGCCCGCTGGAACGCCTCTGCTGCAGCTTCCAGGTAGATGATATCAATGAAAGGAAAAGATTAATTGGTAGTTGCCGTTTCTAAACGCTTGCAAAATGCTTATGTTCCATATTTTCTAATGGTTATGGTCACAGAGTGCTGCTGGGGGAGCCATCAGTCAGGATGGTGCATGGATTTAGTGAGTTTTGGCACTGAGCTTTATCCTGATGCATGCTCAATAATCCAGGTAAAAAAATCTAAAAAAGTTAAATCTGGTCCTCTGGACATTCAAAAAACAAAACAAAGCAAAACAACAAAAAAATGTAGAAACGTTTTGTCTTTCATCCGAAATACTTCCTCAGTCTGAGGTGCTGTATTCAGCTCAGTCTTATAAATAGCACCTTCTCAGAGTGGATCAACCAGTTTTGCTGCTGACAACAAAAAACAGCTGCTCACATGATCCAGAAGGACCATCGGCCTAACAATGGATCATTAGCACAATGATGGCTGTTTACTATTCACAGAGGGCTGAGTGATACTAGCAATAACAGCATTGTAAAAGGGGGACAATTGAACATGTAGGCCTCCACCCCTGTTTAATGATGGACGATTTCTTTTCACAAAGATGGCCTCCTTTACTCCTCTCTCAAACCATTGTTCCTCTCTATCCAGGATGTGAACATCTTCATCCCTGAAAGAGTGACCGCTGGCCTGGAGATGAGTGTAGACCGCAGAGTCCTGGCCTGATGAAGTTGATCTTCTGGGCTGGGCCATCCTTTTGGCCAATGGCTGTTTAGTTTCCCCAATGTATGACTGATCACAGCCCAGGTTGTCAGCAACAAAACTGGTTGATCCACTCTGAGAAGATGCTATTTATAAGACTGCGCTGAATACAGCACCTCATACTGAGGAAGTCTTTTGGATGAAAGACGAAACATTTCTACATTTTGTTGTTGTTTTGCTTTGTTTTGTTTTTTGAATGTCCAGAGGACCAGATTTAACTTTTTTTAGATGAGCTTTATAGGGTATGTGCAGAAAGAAGTGTGGCTGCCTGGAAGACAAAGGAGGATGAGAACAGAAAGACAGATGCATGAGTGGATGGATGAATTGGCAGCATCAGTTAGCATCGGTTTTTTAACATCTCTTCTGTCATCAGAGATGTTCCTTTGGTAAGCAGCTTCCTGAGAAACTTTGTTGTAAAACAGCCCAAGTGACATTTGACACCTCACCCCATATAGCAGCTAAGTCATTCTAACAACAGCATGGGGTGCACATTATATTCAAGGGAGAAGGCCATTCAGAGCACTTGACCCCCTGTGGCCCGGAATTACAGGGAAACAAATGTGAGGACTAAGTGAGACAGGCTGTAGAGAAGGCCACTTTCTTCATAATGCTATAAATCTCACAAAGCCTGGCATCGTTAGTGTGTCAACTTAATGCTAAAATTCATTGTGGCATTTCATAACCATGCTCTTTTCACAGAGCTGTGACTATGCTGCTGAAGAGCTGCCTGTATGAAGGGTTAGGGAGTTTTATATATATATATATATATCAAGGGCGTCAGAAGCATCTGTAATGTGGGGGGGACACAATGATGTGTGTAGGTGCGTGTGCGCACACACGTGTGCGCGTGCATGTGCGCGCGTAAAAAAAAGGTGTTCACTAGTGTACAAAAAAGCAACATTTCACCTAGATTTCCTTTAATTCCACACATTTAAAACATGTTTCTCACCAAGTTTGTGTAAATTCAGCTGTGGGTTTAAAGTAATTTTAACTTTATTACACTTTAATAAAGAGCGTCAGGTCGGCACTATTTGTCTTTATAGAGAAAAAAAAACACATCACCACTGGACTTTTTTACTTGTGTTCAACACTCCTCATCTAAATGATGTTTCTCATGAAGCTTGAGGACAATAAGGTGTGGGGTTTTAAAACATTTCAACTTTAATGCACCTGAACACACAGCGTCTCTTAAACCTGCAGCGTCTTACAGCGTCACAGATACTGCTAAGCTAAGATGCTACAGACGTAGCGCTCCACTTCTCTCCTCCTAACATGAATATATGTTTATGATCAATCCCCCCTGGTCAACAACTGCCCGCAAAAAGTTTGCTAAACTGGCGAGCGAGTAACACAGAGATGTCTCCATCTCCTCCACCCGTGTGCGTTTTCTGCCGAAGCAGAAGGAGAGCACAGAAACACTGCAGGTGTTACACCATATTATGTGACCACCTATATTGTGACCGTGGCAACAGGCTGCTGTGTTTAGAGTTGGAAGTAACCAGGAAAACCTGGAGTGGAGTTTTAGTGGTTTGAGTATTCTCCTATAGAGCTTTAAAGCGTGACGTCACTTGTCCGTGGCGAGGCGGCTGATGGGATAGCATCCGCCATTTTTAATGCCCTCCATATTAACTGTCGAAAACAAGCTTTCTCGCTGACATTTTTTTTTTTTTTATCTAAGTAGGTTAAAACAGTTTAGCGATGGTCCGAAATTGCAGCGTTATTGGATGTAATGTCCGGTCACACGACTGGAATTGTAAAAAGATTGAAAACTGACATTTTTTATAGATTCTTCACCAGGAAACAACGCGAGGAGCTCATGTGTAGGACGTAAGAAAAAGGAGACGTGAGACGTCCTGATAACTTTCTCCAGCATCCCAAGATATCTGCTAGTTTGTTCCAGACATTCTGGTGAGTGTCTAAATTCAGTTTGTTGGTGTTGTGCCATAAATGTGTGCCATGATTTTGTCGGGGTGTTCTCATGTTTAGTTCATGTTCATAGAAGTGGGTCAACCTGGTTTAGGTCAAGTTTATATTTTGCATATAACTTAGTCAAGTTTAGACAGAGTGGACATCTGTGTTATTGCGAAGTAAACTATTTAAAGTTTCTAGTGTTGTCACTTTTACTGTAGTAATACTGATGTGTGTTCTGATATGTCCTCTTCAAGACAAACCTTCAGATAAAGTGGACGAAACTCCAGGAGAGGAGCTCAGTGAGGCTGCAGATGATGGAGAGGAGGAACATGAACCGGCAGCAAAAAGGTACAAATACAATGTGTGAACAAAAGAAGAGTAGAAAGAAACAACCTGTTACAGGAGAACAGGAAGCTCAGGTCAGAGCTGAATAAAAAATAGCTGGACAAATATTTTTTTTAGTATTAAATATTATACAGGACTTCATTGCTTTGCCATCTTGTTGTCATTGTTTAACACTGTTGGGCATTTTCTGCAAGCATTAAAAAACCCTCACAATTTCAAATGGTTCTACTAACACTAATGCATCTGTTCAGCATCTTTGCCATCTTTTTAAGGTGTCACATAAAACTCTGTCTAATACCTGTGTCTTTCTTTTCTTTCCAAGTGTAAGGGTCCCACTGCCTGCAGCCTGCCTTGCTGATGGCCGCTGATTACCAACACCTGGCGGCCATCAGCCTGATGAGCCTCTCCATCTACTTAAGGCTGCAGTCCGGTGTGACTCAATGCTGGAGCATATCACCTCTTATGGTATAGTACTGTTGTGAGGCAAATGTCTTGGTGAAAAGAATTTGTTCACCTTTTGCTCTTTTTTCCAGTTTCCTGGTTCCTCGTGCTTTTTGGATTCCCTCGTGACCTGATCTGGATCCCTTGGCCTGTCAGGTATTCCTCGTGCCTCTTTGCCTCCAGTTGCCAGACTTCCTCATTCCCCTTTGGACCCTTATTGGATTTCCCTCTGCTGCTCGCTCTCCTTGGACTGAAGGACCAGCTCTCCTCTTCGGGTTTGGACTGTAAGGACAAACGCTCATTAAACAAACCACTCTGGCCTTCCCCATTGGACAACTATTAACCTGTCGTCCCTCTTTCCAGGAGCCTCTGTGAAGCAGCTTGTGGACGCTTTAATTTCACTGTACATAATAAACACTGTTCTTTTGTATTTCCCCTGTGTCTGCCTCGTTCTGGGTCTCATAACATCTGGGTTCCCCGCGCACTCCTAACACCAAGGGATGGACGTCCATCAGACAAGCTCATAACAAAGCTGTGGCCTTCTCTCCAGATTATTACCTGGGGACGTTGTGTTATGACAGAGGCTTTGATATTAAAGACAGTGTGGGGGTCAAGGTTCTTTATTGGCATTCATATCGCATGTTGTACATGAGGTGGAACAAAACTGTGTACACAGGGTCCCAGTTACATCCAACAAAAGTATAAATGAATGATGTGCTGAGGTTCAAATCCCATCATTCAGTAAATGGAGATGTGAACTTGATGCTAAGAAAAAAAAATCCCAACAGAAACGGCTCAAGAGCGCCACCTGGAAATTTTCAAAATATCCTCCACCTTAGTTTGTCGTAGAAGCATGAAATTTGGTACACTTGTCCAGTTCCCCAAGATGCACAGAAAACCCTCTGGCACCAATGTTGTACGATAAACAGGAAGGTGGCCATTTTGTAATGCCATCCCAAATTTCACACCTTTTTGAAGGTTTACAGCCTCCGCATTTGAACAAACTCCTCCTAGGGATTTTGCTCTATCGGTTTCAAACTTGGCCATTTTGGTCAAAAGGCATGGGGGCCGAAAAGTTATCAAAACAGCGCATTTTGGAGCATGCTGTAGGGGCAGGGCAGGACCTCAAATTTGAAATCTCGCCATGAAAAGTTAAACGTTAATAGGTCCTACAAGAAAACTGTTTGAGACATCAAACCTTCAGTGACTGATCCACATCCAGTCCCCTGCAAGACTGAATGGCCAAATCATGATATCACTTAAGCTACGCTCCCTGAAAACAGGAAGTGTAAAGTTTTACGTTGAACAGTCCCAATCTGACTGCTGTGATCTTTTCAGCATGATAGTGTGTCCAGTGATTGCAGACATGTTGGTGTAACTTGCTATCCAACACTGACAGTTTTGGGTGGAGCATGTGGGCGGCGCGGCGTGGCGTGGTGAATTAAGATGGAATGCTGTCGCCATACATTTGGCTCTAAATTTCACAGATTTGAGCTGAGGTGCACCAAAATCAGTATGATCGATCATTATCCACCCCTTGAACAGGAATCCATGATAAGTGGCCCATAGCCTCATAACTAGCATAACTGGTTTGTTCCACTTTGGAGTAAGCTGTTGGGGGAAGAATCAGTTTTGTTGTGTGTTTCCTTGACTGATGAAGTCTTCCGGATCAAACGCAAAACGTTTCAGCACAAAAAAAGAAACTGTCCAAATGACCTGACTGAAAAATGTTGGATATATACCTGGATTATTGAGCATGGACTTTGTTGTTTTCAACCAGTTCTACACGACTGTCAACAAGGAAGAGGGCCGGCCATGGAGGAGGGTGCATGACAAAGAAACCATCTTAGCACCAACATAACTGGGTTGTTCCACTTTAGAGTAAGCTGTTGGGGGAAGAATCAGTTTTGTGTTGTGTTTCCTTGACTGATGAAGTCTTCCGGATCAAAGGCGAAACGTTTCAGCACAAAAAAAGAAACTGTCCAAATGACCTGACTGAAAAATGTTGGATATATACCTGGATTATTGAGCATGGACTTTGTTATAGTGAGCATAGTTTATACGACCCACATTTTTGTTGGGGGTGATAGGAAACAGGGCAGAGAAAACTGGTATATTTTCCAATCTGAATGTCTCTTGGTCAGCGAGTTTACAATGATTAAGTGCTCTTCTTGGGACTCCAATTGCGTCTTTGTATGTGGGGCTTCCAACCGATATATCAAAGGATTCTCCTCGTCTCCATATGATGTCTTCTCCTGTGTTTGGTTAATGTGGCAATACTACTACCTGTTAGTCTGGGCGTGGGGATCTATTTTCCTGCATGGCCAAGCAAAGTCAATGGAGCTCCTAAACGAACCATAGCACATTGTCCTATTGCCTGCTTCCTGATTTTTACAAAAAGTCTACGTCCCCCACAGTAGTAATACAATCCTGATCTTGCCGATTTTCCAATTAGTGAACCATCTGGAATTGTATCATTACACCACTCAAGATCAATTTGCCCCATATTTATTTTAACAACCAGTAGTCTTACTACTTACTAAAGTTGAAGTATCATCTTACTAGGAGTGAATGGACCTGTAACAGTTTTATTTGGGATTGGTGGAAAGACTGCTGCTAAAGTAGTGCAATTTGGCAGAGTGGCTTGCTGAGTCAAGCCCAGAATACACTCATAGCCCCACAAATCCTCAGTATACAGGAGCGCTGGTTCTGTGAATAATCGGGGTCTCGCAGCTGCACAGGTAATGCAGTTGCCCATGCGTTGTTTCTTAGCGGTACTTACCAGCCAGTCTAACCAAATGTTAGAATCTGCATAGCCGGTTGACATTGTTGCTTCTCTAATGCTAAGCGAGGTGTAATCCATCTGTATTACCTTGGGTTTGTCTAGGTCTGGTGGTGATGCAGGTGTGGTCGTTGCTAGGCTACCCATGTTACTCGGCTCTAGAGGAGGCGATGGATCTTTGAAATGTACTTTCAGTATGCCAAAGGGATCCGTCCCCGAGGTGTCAACCCCAATGGTCCAGTAAAAGGGTTTTCTGTCTTTCTTACCTGGTCCCTGCCATGGTCGTGGTAGGGTCACCGTCAATGGATTTACTTTTTTAGCCAAACCTTCATTCAGACAGGCACGATAAAACGTTTTCTCACAATTTCTTCTCCTCATATGGTCCATTTGGGATCCAGTAGGGGCTACTGTACTTGGCAAGTTGGCCCCAGCTAGGGCATCTAGCATCCCCCTGATCACGGCCCTCTTGGCACATTCTCTGTAACCCCCCCCCCCCCCCCCTTTACACAAAGATAAACATCATATACCCGTCATGCTTTTGGGTTATCTTGGCAGTCTATGACATTACATAAATTAAACTGGAATGTAGTAGGGGTTCCTCTAATGAAATCAGGTTCAATACCTCCAGTCCGAGCTGGGCAAATGGATTTGAACAACCGTTTACCGCAGTGCAGGATCGGTTCCTGGGGTGGTTCTGGGGTGGTTCTGGGGTGGTAGATGGCTGAGTGGTATTGGTCCTTTCCTGGAAGACACCATAATGTTCACACATGAAAATTATAGCTGTTATAGAACATGAAATAATACCCAAGATCCCCAACAGTCCCCAATTTCCATACAGTTCATTATTATTATTATTATTATTATTATTATTAAATTACTGTTCAGAAGAGATTTTGTGCAGACTTTCACAGGTTTTGAAATTCTGTTAATGATTTGCCAAATATGAATCAATATGGTTAACTGTGAAGTATGTATATTTCATAATAGGTTAAGTTCGAAAATATAGCAAATAGAGTAATATAGTAAAAAAAAAACACCTGTGAAGTCTGTATTTTATTTTGAGTTAAAGGTCAATGCACTTTGATAGCCTTAAGGATAGATAGTCTTTGTTTACTTTTGTATTTGTATATTTTGCATGATTTGTCTGTGATGGACTGGAGACCTGTCCAGGTGTCCCCTGCCTCTCACACATTGATAGTTGATATGGGCACCAGTGACCCCCATGACTTCAAAAGGAAGAAATGGGTAAAGATGATGGATGGATATGAATTATTTGTTCCTAGATTTATTTTAAATATTAGATTTTTTTTTTTTTTTTTTAGGAAAATCCATGTAACTAAGCTAAGCTAATATTGGTAATTTAAGTTACAGAATGTTATGCACGCCTATATTTGTTCTTATTTTTGGTATAAATATAAAATGATGCAAAAAGGTTTGATACAGTAAGGAACCTTAAATTATTGTTTAAAATAAATGTTCTATTTGTGTATGTTGTTTTTTTTTTTTTCAGCTTGTCAGTTACATAATTGAAACAAAATTTATGACCAGTTCAATAGAAAAACCGTTTCTGAATCGAAAATAATTTCTGAATTGAAAATCATTTCTGAATCTAAAACCAGATTTTCAATCGAATCGTGACACCAAAAATCGGAATCGAATCGATTCTCCAGACACAGAGATTCACACCCCTACCAACCGCATCGTAGTGTTTGTGGATGTTACAACTGTAGTGGGCTTAATCAGTAACAACAATGAAGCCGACTACAGAGATGATGTGAGCCAACTGGTCCAGTGGTGCAAGGCTAACAACTTTATCCTCAGGCTGATGAAGACCAAGGAAATCAGGGTAGACTTCAGGAGAGAAAAGCAACAACACCCCCTTCTGACCATTGATGGTGCTGCAGTAGAAAGGGTAAGCAGCACCAAATGTTTGGGAATACACATCACTGAGGACATTTCCTGATCCAAAAACACCACATCACCAACCAAAAAAGCCCAAACCTGCCTCTATTTCCACCACAAATTGAAGAAAACAGGATCCCCAGGCCCATCATACAATGATTCTACAAGGGTACCACCAGCAGCTGCATCACTGTGTGGTATGGAAGCTGTACCGCCTCCTGCCAGAAGAGTTTTCAACGCATTGTGTATACAGCCAGCAAGATTGTCGGCAACCCTTTGCCCTCTCTCTCAGACATCTACCAATCCAATTTCACTTGCAGAGCCAGAATTGCTTGAGACAACTACCACCCCTCACACTTTTCCCTCCACCTGCTGCCTTCAGGGAAAAGGCACAGGAGCATGGGCACAGGACATGCTCCAGAAGACTGCTGAATGGTATCTTGCACCATGCTGTTGGAATGCTGAACTCTGTGCTGTACACCAGTGGTCCTCAACCCCCGGGCTGCGGACCAGTACTGGTCCATAGGTCAATGGGTACTGGGCCGCACAAAAAGTTTTATTTTGAAAAATCACCAGATTCTCTTTACCACATCATTCTATGACTCATTCTTGATGGAGGTCAACATACACAAGTGGTTAGTTTCAGTTTCTGCTCAGCGCATGCGCAGATCAGTTCTACAATGCTGGTGAAGAACAAAGCAATTCAGCTACATGGTCTGGAGCAGACAGGTGGAGGTGCGCAGCCATATCTGGGCATTTTGAAAGATTACACTGCATATTTTTCAACCCGCCTGACAAAGATTGACTATAAAACTATAACCAAATAAAACTATAATTTTAACAAACTTCCTAGCATCACATCAGAGCTGTTCTTCACATTTGTGCTTCTGCTCAAAAAATATCTGCCCCTAAAAGTTCAAAGTCATGGGTATTTTTATAATAAAACACAAAAATATAATTAAACATTTTGCACTAGGCATAAGCTCCTGTGCTTTTGTGAACAATCTGATGTGTGAATCAGTGCATGAGTTATCTGAACTTTCACCAAACCAATAAAACAGATGATGATCTCAGCTCATGAAGCTGTTTGTCGTGCAGTCAGAGTATTTGAAGCAAAAAATGTTTTAAATGTTTGTAAAATACACCAGAATGCAGGAAATGGCATCTACTTTATTCAAAAGTATGTTAGGGAGGACTCCCCGACCACCCCACCCCCCACCCTCCCCTCCGTGAAAACATTGTCCGACATCAAACTGGTCTGTGGCATAATAAAGGTTGGGGACCATTGCTATTCACAACCTCTACCCCCTGCTTCTGGACTGTGACTGTGGAGAAAAAAACAAAAAAGAAACCGGAAGTTCATTCTTGTTTGATATACAGTCATGTACATGTATACATAACATACATATAAGTACATACATAAAGTACATACATGTAATGTATACAGTATATATATATTTCTTACTTTTTGTCATTTCTATTTCTGCTCTTAAAAGCTGTGAGGGAAACAGTGTCTCAGTTTTTCCTGTATGTCCTGAGCATATGGCAGAAATTTACAATGAATCTTTGAATCTCTTAATCTTGAAAAGCATTTTTATTCTTCTCAAATTACAACTTCAGTTTGTTTAACCTATTGGATTTTAAATCGCTGGTTACACATATGAATTGGATGCTAGAAATTGATGTAAAGAGTTGAGCAAAAGCCTTGATCATTATGGGAACTGAGCATATGCTACTAACATATGCATCTTCTAATATCCATCTGTCTTTTGGTGAAAATAATGACTCCTATCTGCAGTGAATGTTTCATGGGAAATGTGATTTTTGTCTTCAAATAGCAAAATGAGCATAATTTTCCCTCCAACTTCAATGTAATGTTTCAGTAAATGGTAATACTTCTTGAGCTCAATAAATTGCTCATATTTCTTCTGCTCTTACACCCCACTCCAACCCCCTGTCTCCTCTGGTGATTGCTTCACCTGCTATCTCTGAGCAGCAGTTCTGTTTGTGCAATGTCTCTGTATGTCAACAAAAAAAAGTGCAGACTGTTAATTTTGTGATCTGTCACACATCTGCCTTCTTGTGACGAGCAATGGGTGACTGGGTCCAGACTTTCTTATCACTCCATTCACGCCTGTCCACAACTGCCAAATGAGAGTCACATATCTGGGAAGCAGGGTGGAATTGGTTTCCCTCCAGCTATTCAGGTCAGCTCACAGTCAAAGAGATTATTTTTTTACTCTGGCTCTGAATGTAGTTCATATTTGGTATGGTATTTGCTAAACTTTAATTGTGTGGAAATAATTTTATTTTTTTATAAATTTTTGCATAATCTAAATGTATGTTTATATGCAGATGATGGTTCACTTGCAGCATAAGTAAATTTAACAATAGTCTGAGTAACAGTTGTTAGAATGTAATATCGCCTTGGCAGCTATGATATCCTGTTGAGCATCTACATTCATTGCAGTCACTTTACTTTGTGCTTTCAAAGTGGGGTGAGGTGTGTGTGTGTGTGGGTGGTGGTGGGGGGGTCTCAAAACAAGCTTTCATCAGGAGAAGAAATGAGAAAATGATCTAAAAACCGGATTCCAAAAAAGTTGGGACACTAAACAAATTGTGAATAAAAACTGAATGCAATGATGTGGAGGTGGCAAATGTCAATATTTTATTTGTAATTTGACATAGATGACAGATCAAAAGTTTAATCTGAGTAAATGTAAAATTTTAAAGGAAAAATATGTTGATTCAAATTTCACAGTGTCAACAGATCCCAAAAGAGTTGGGACAAGTAGCAATAAGTGGCTGGAAAAAGGAAATTGAGCATATAACGAACAGCTGGAAGACCAATTAACACTAATTAGGTCAATTGACAACATGATTGGGTATAAAAAGAGCTTCTCAGAGTGTCAGTGTCTCTCAGAAGCCAAGATGGTAAGAGGATCACCAATTCCACCATTGTTGTGCAGAAAGATAGTGCAGCAATACCAGAATGGTGTTTCCCAGCGTAAAATAGCAAAGACTTTTAAGTTATCATCATCAACCGTGCATAACATCATCAAAAGATTCAGAGAATCTGGAACAATCGCTGTGCGCAACGGTCAAGACCGTAAAACTCCACTGGATGCTCGTGATCTCCGGGCCCTTAAACGTCACTGCTCCTCAAACAGGAATGCCACTGTCAAGGAAATAACATAATGGGCTCAGGAATACTTCCAGAAAGCATTGTCAGTGAACACAATCTACCGTGCCATCCGCCGTTGCCAGCTGAAACTCTACAGTGCAAAGAGGAAGCCATTCCGAAGCAAGCTCCACAAGCTCAGACATTTGCACTGGGCCAGGGGTCATTTAAAATGGAGTGTGGCAAAATGGAAGACTGTTCTGTGGTCAGATGAGTCAGGATTTGAAGTTCTTTATGGAACACAGGGACGCCATGTCATCCGGAACAGAGAGGACAAGGATAGCCCAAGTTGTTATCAACGCTCCGTTCAAAAGCCTGCATCACTGATGGTATGGGGTTGCATGAGCGCTTGTGGCATAGGCAGCTTGCATGTCTGGAAAGGCACCATTAATGCAGAGAACTATGTTCAGGTTCTAGAACAACATATGCTCCCATCTAGATGTCATCTCTTTCAGGGAAGACCCTGCATTTTTCAACACGATAATGCCAGACCACATTCTGCAGCAATCACAACATCATGGCTACGTAGGAGAAGGATCCGGGTACTGAAATGGCCAGCCTGCAGTCCAGATCTTTCACCTATAGAGAACATTTGGCGCATCATAAAGAGGAAGGTGCGACAAAGAAGGCCCAAGACGATTGAACAGTTAGAGGCCTGTATTAGACATGAATGGGAGAGCATTCCTATTTCTAAACTTGAGAAACTGGTCTCCTCTGTCCCCAGACGTCTGTTGAGTGTTGTAAGAAGAAGGGGGGATGCCACAAAGTGGTAAAAATGGACTTGTCCCAACTTTTTTGGGATTTGTTGACGCCATGACATTTGGGAACAACAGATTTTTCCCTTAACATGATACATTCTGAGTCGTAAATAATTAATTCATTAGCTGTTTTAGGTGTTAGTACTGCTTTCTGCAGCCACCTATCAATCAGTCAATCAACTTTATTTTTATAGCAAGTTTTAAAAACCGCAGGGGTAACCAAAGTGCTGAGATATAAGACAAAAATAGATTAAGACAGAAAGAAAAGAGACATATGTAGTATGCTAAGGCTAGGTTAGCTTCAGTTAGCTTAAGAGCTCCACTACAGTCAATTTTTAATAACGGGTTCTCACTTTTTCGAGCTACTTGACAGATATGTGACAGAGGTACTGTGTTGTCGATGGTTTAATCAGTGACATGAGACGTTAATTTTCTTTGACCCATCAAAATAAATGTGGTCATTTATTAACAGATTCAAAATTTAACATCAAAACATTGTACACTTGATTATACTGATCGGCTCTGATTAATAAAACGTAGCACGTTTTACTTAATAAAAACAACAGACATTTCTGAAGATATTTGGATTAATTACTGGCAAGACAAGTTTGAAGATGGGAAATGAAGGAGTTTAAATGGAAAGAAAAGATGGATGAGGATGTAAGTGTGTTGACGAGGAATGGCACCCTTCATCCGACCCCACCTCAGCCCCAGTACACTAGGTAGTGAAGCGACTCATGACCTATGCAGAAGATAGGTCAGCTCTGGTACAGAGTTCCATTTCAACGCTACCTTTCAGCATCTCCTTAGGATGGCTGAGAATCGTCTGAAGTAGTGACGGTACTCCGTTCAACAACACGCTCACCTCCCGGGTGAACTCACAGCGAGCTGTGAGTCCGTCAGAGGTTCCACTCAGATGTGGAAGGCTTCATAATCCAAACTAGACTCAGCAGACTGAGTCTGAGAAAACTCAGAAGAACTCCTAGGAACTCCAGCCGAACTCCATCAGAACCAGAAGAAGTCACGGAACTAACTCACCAACTAACTCACTCCTAGAAGAACTAGGAAGTGTCGACTTTTAAAGAGTTCTGCTTCTGGTCACTTTTAGGAAGTCCTGATTGGTTGAAGGAACCACCAGGTGTGTGGTTTTAGTAACGTCAGAGGGTCATTACAAGTCGAGAAAACATCAGAAATGTTTAGGAACGGTTAGTTACAGACGAGAAAATATTTTGGAGAAATGACAGACTTACAGGTGCCAGTTTTCTTGTTTCTGTCTGAGAGGTTTAAAAACACGACAGTTCGTTCCAATAAACTTGTTTTTGACTGTCTCCGACTTTTTACTGACATCACTCCTTCTCATTTCAGACAGAAGATCAAAAATGCATAATTACTTTGTAAAATAGACATTTAACTTGATTTCTACTTTGAATGAGGATAAAAAAATCATTAATACTGCTTCACAGTTGATTTAAAATGAGTGGTTCACTTCAACATTTAAAAATGGCATGAACTAAACACACTTTTGATTATCAAGACATTGTAAAATAGTAATGATGATATAAAAGAGAGTGTTCTTTCAATTGATTAGTTCAGGATACAATTAGAAAGTCTCTGGATGAGCTAATTTGTATTTCTGGATTCAAATCAATGAAATACAGTAACAGTTCCTGTCCCATGAAGGTCTTGTTGGATTTAATATTTTATACCTTTTTATAATTCCTATCAAGCACTCAAATGTCATGTCATATAAAGTGTGTGTGTGTCTTTCTTCCAAGGTTGAACTATGTTTATAGAAAATGTTTGCTAATTCTAACTAGTTGACCTTTAAATATAATCTCATAGTAGCTAAAGATAATTTTACAAGTTCACATTTGATAAATTACAAGCAATCAAATCAGGCCAGAGAGCAGACTGATTAACATAAATAAAGCTAGAACAGCTCTTTAATTTAGACTATAGGTTGACTAAGTAAAATCAAATTAAGAGTATAACCATGATCCAAATAAAAACACGAACATAAGTTAGATAATATAATTATTCCTAGAAATAAACAACTATTTCAAATCAGTGTTATCACTAAGGTATAATCACGTTAAACAAACAGTGTTAACAGTTTTAAACGCAGACACAGAAACTAAGATGAATCTGCCTTAAAAACAGAATCACCAGACCTCCAACAGATATTGAATTAACACCCAGGAGGTAGGTAATAATTAATAGTTATTAATTATTACGCATAAACAATTTAGACACGAATCATTTTATATCCCTAAAGTATAATAGCAAGTTAACTTTAAACAAAAGCCGATTTCAGTGAACCAAAACTTATCTGAAATATATACGTAACGTCCTTGAGGGGGCGGGCTAAGTCGTAACCATAGCGACAGAAGCTGAACCAATCAGGAAGCTAGCCTTCTCAAACGGGGATAAAAGGCCGGGAATGACGCACACGCACCGAGCATTTTCCGGGAGACGCACACGAGGCGGTTCGTTCTTAATGCTCCATTTATATGCATATATCTTATTAATGTAATTGTTTGTCTCTGAATATCTGTAACCCGTGTTGTGTCAAATAAATCTTTTATACGAAGGGCGACGCCTCCGCCGTCTTGAACACGACGTGGTATTCTATCCACAACAGTCTTCAGAGGCAGGTTTGACCGGAGGCCGAGTTCACTACACATACAAAACATACACTTACCACGTTCACAGCAGGTGTGTTTTAAGGTGCCATAAAATATACGATCACAGCGTGTTAAAAGCCAAAAAATAAAAAAGTGTGTTTTTAAAAGAGATTTAAAAACAGGAAAAGAGGAGGCCTGTCTGACACTGAAGGGTAAATTGTTCCATAACTTGGGAGCAACAACAGCAAATGCTCTGTCACCTCTGGGTTTCAGCCTAGTATTATTGACTGCCAACAGCAACTAAGCTGATCTTAGGGATCAATGTGGGCAGTAAGGCTGAAGCAACTCAGGCAGATATGGTGGGACAAGGTTGTTCAAGCATTTAAAGACAAATAACAAAAGCTGAAAATTAATTCTGTAGTGCAGTGGTCCCTAACCACCGGGCCACGGACTGGTACCGGGCCGTGGGTCAATTTATACCGGGCCACACAGAAAAAAAAAACTTTTATTTTGAAAAATCACCAGATTATCTCCACCACATCTGTCAATGATTCACTCTTGATGCAAGTCAACATACACAAGTGGTAAGTTTCAGTTCTATGTCGTATAGGCTTCGCCCTTTAAGGCCTTCGCTTAAGCGAAGGCCTTAAAGGGATACGCCTATACTCATAGAATCTGGGGTTACAGTACGTAACCAACGTTTTTGTTAGACGCATGTGCAGATTGGTTCTACATTGCCTGTTCGGGTGGAGTAATTTAGTTGCGTGGTCTGGAGCAGACAGGAGGACAGGAGGAAGTGTGCGGCCATGTATGCACATTTGAAGGATTACACTGCATATTTTTCAACCCCCCTGACAAAGAGTGACTGTAAAACTATTAGCTAAATAAAACTAATTTTAAACAAAGCTTCCTAATATCACATCAGAGCTGGTTTTGTCTTGAACTTTTTCGAATTCACATAACGTCTGGGGGTCAGCTGTTCCTTCGCATTTCTGTATCTGCTCTTAAAAAAAATATCCGCCCCTAAAATTTCAAAGTCATGGGCAATTTTATTAAAAAACACAAATATAATTAAAGTTTTGCACTATGCATAAGTTCCTGCACTTTTGTGTACAATCTGATGTGTGAAGCACTGCGGAGCAGAGAGAAGGATGACGAGGCACAGCTGACCCCAGTGTGGGATATACTAATTAAATGAGAAATGATCCTGCACTTAGCAAAACTGGTTTGTTCCACTTTGGAGTGAGCTGTTGGGGGAAGAATCAGTTTTGTTGTGTGTTTCCTTGACTGATGAAACCTTCCGGATCGAAGGCGAAACGTTTCAGCACAAAAAAAGAAACTGTCCAGATGACCTGACTGAAAAATGTTAGATCTGGTAAACATTAACATAGAACAACAAAGTCCATGCTCAAGCATTAGCATATAAGTGAAATGAAATGCCATGTTTCCTAAAAAACAGAACCGAGGGGGAGTAAGTAAAGAGCAAATAGAAGAGGGCCAAGGATTGAGCCCTGGGGGACCCCATATGGAAGAGAAGCTGATGTGGAATACATAAAATTATCACTTTTTTTTACACAGTAACTCCTATTAGTTAGGTAGGATCAAAACCAACAAAGGGCTACATCCCTAATGCCCACACAGTGTTTAAGACAAGAGATAAAAATGCTGTGATCAACAGTGTCGAATGTAGCATGCAAATCTAAGAGCACTAAAACAACAAACTTTCCAGAGTCTGTTGACAAGAATATATAGTTTGAAATCCTCAAAGTGCACTCTCTATACTGTGGAGGGCCTTGAACCCAGAATGAAACGGCTCAGTGATACCACTGGCCTCTAAAAATGGTAACAACTGGTTGTAGACGACCTTCTCCAACACCCTTGTTACTGAGATTGCAGCCCCGATCTGTTCATTCATCTCTTGCTCCATCCAACCATCAATCATGAACATTATGCCTAGAAACTTGAGGTGAAGACTTCTCCCCAACCTGGAAGGGATATTACACCCATTTCCGGTTAGTACATTGACATCTAATTTTCATTTCAATTCCTGCTAAATGTGTTCCCTGGTTGCACCGGAAATGTCACCTCTTGCTGCCGCTGTTGCTATTTACTATGAAATTCATGGGATTTGAGCTGTTTTAAGATGGCAGCAATTCACTTTGTTCATAGCTGCATTCAGACTAGTTGTTAGCTCATTTCTTATGTCAGACATGAACTTAAATGTTTTTTTATGTTGAAGTTGTTAAAGTTGTTCTATCATAACATAACAATTATTTATAACTTTTACACAAAGCACATTACAAAATAGTCATACTATCACGTTGAGGTGTGGACAGCTACCAATTGACAGAATTTTTTGGATTTAGTGCTGTATTGTTTTGGGCTTTCTTAGTGGAACAATCAATGCACTGACAGATCAGAGTCTGACCACTATTTCCTGGAGGGATGGGAGTGATGATAATTGTTAGGTATTTCTCCCGTACCTAGAAAACATAAAGAAGCACACAACAGAGTAAGATTTTCAGCTAAGCTTTTTGCAAAAAGGGGAAAATTCACAGTTACAACACTAGGGCTGGTTTCTGTGAACTCCGAAGGTTTTCCACATCTGCTTGCCTTTTCATTGTTCACACAGCAAGGAGGAAAAGACTGGACATCTTGATTAAGTAGATTACAACGAGGGCAAAGTGATCTTAGAACATTCTGATGAAATGCTTAAAAGAAACAATGACAGTGTAAGATTGATGGGATATGAGTTGATATGTATAACCTTGACCTTTCTGGTTTTACAAACGAACAAACAAATCAAAGAAAAAACAGCTTGTGTAAGTACAAAGAATTTTTATCAGCTGTGGACTGATAGTTCTTCTCCAGAAACTTCTTTGCTTCGTATGCACAGAAGTGCAGAAATCATGAAACAGTTTAAAATGATAACATAATAAAAACTCTTACAACCTGGGCATCTTCTTGCCTGGCGGTGGCCGCGGCATGGTGCTTGGCAGGGGGGCTGGGCTGTGGGGGGCTGTGACTGGGGTGGGGTATATTGGGGGCTCTCGTGTGGGGGGCTCTGTGCTGTGGGACCGGGAGAGCCTGGGCTCGCTGGGTGTGTGCCCTCACTTGCATGGGGCACTCTCGCTGTGGGTGTTGTTATGGGTGGACTGGTCTTTTGCTTTTTTGGGGTGGGGGGGGGGCGCTCTTGGTCGCTGTGGTGCTCTATCTCTGACTGTTTGGACACTCCTGGCTGATTGTCCCAGTTGGGGTTTGGTGGCCTCTCTGGTTGGGGGGCTGGGTGTTGGGCTGGGAATTGGGTTGGGGCGTCTGGACGGTTTCGGGATGGGTCTGGGTTGCTGGCCCTGGTTCTGGTTCTGGTTGGTCCTCGTGGGCTATGTGCCGGTCCATGGCCTTGATCCCTGGTGGTGCGGCTGCCACCTCCTCCTAGGTATCTCTGTTAGAGCCTCTCTCCCCTGGTGGATCTCGGAGAGTGGGGGTGCCTATTGGGGTCAGTGGGGGAGCTGGTTCCCTGGGGGGGCATTGCCACCTCAGTTCACCTCCCCATCCCAACGTCCTCCTCCGCCCACTCCACCACACCACCACGCAAACAGGGTTTTAGGGTTCAGGTGCACTACTGAGCTACAGGGAGAATCATCCATCTCCATGGCTGGTGGGGTCCTGGGCCCTAATTTTAATATGCAACCTAGACACTCACTTATTACACTCTCACGACACATGCATATATAGGATCTGGAGTGGGCACATGATCGCACTTAGGTGGTGGGATGTACAATAATTTCCACCTCCCGGACCTGTGCCCACTCTCATATGTAGCATGTAGACATTTAGGGTTCTGGGCGGAGATGAGGGGTGAACGGGCGCCGCCTGCTCTCTGGGCAAGAGGTGGGTCTGTGCCGGTCGCCACCTCATCCCCCCATTTTAAACGCACTGTATAACAACATGCATCAACACCATATTCGAGTGGGAGGAGGAGGAAGTGGGTCTGTTCATAATTTATTTATGCATTTATAGATTTTTTTTTTCACAAACACCTCCTTTCTCCGTGTGACACTAGGGGTCGGGGATGGAGGGGGGGGGCGCATTGTTGGGGTCTGGGCTGTGGGTGGGCTTTGGGCCTTGGGGGCAGTTAGTGATGGGGTGATGCTTCAGTTCCTTCTGGGCTGTTCCGATTCTTTTAATCTAGGTTCCTGGTTGCGATGGCCGGCACTTTGAGCGGGGTGGCTGCCGGCTTTCGGCGGGGGGTCGGCTATGGTAGTGTACGTGTGGTCATTGGTGGTGTAGGGCGGCGGTTGGGGGCGTGGCTTCACCTCATCAGGGCACTGGCTGGTCTTCCTGTGTGGCATTTGCGGTGGGGGTGATGTGTGTGTGGGGAGGTGCGTAGGTGGTGTGCTGGGGCGTCTCCGGGCCTATGGTGCAGAGCTCTTGATGTGAGAGCCGGCCCTCCTCAGCTGCAGCTCCCTGTTGCTCTGCCCCTTGGGCTGGGGCCGGCCTGTGGTCGCTGTCAGGTAGATGGTGCATGTGGTCGGCCTGACAGAGATTCTGTCGGGCTATCTGTGTGTGCCTGTTAGTTGCTAAGGTTGGGTTTTTGGTGGTCCCCCCTCTCTTGGATCAATTTGGGCCCCACATTTGGTGTGGGGCCCACTCCCCCCGGTCGTGCCCCCCTTTGGTGGGGGACCCCCTTGCCGCCGGTGCATTGGTGGCTCTCGGCATCTGGGCTGGGTGGTGGGGTGTACGTCGGTCCACCCTGGTTGCTGCCTGGCGGGGCCTGGGTGCACTGGCTCTGTCGGGGCTCTGCTGAGGGGTGGTATGGCCTCAGGGCTTGGGACTCGGTGTCCATGGCCGGATCTACTTGGGGGGGGGGGGGGCCTGAGTTGCCGGCCGGACCTGTGGGCTCGTCGCTGCAGCTTCCTGGAGGCTCTGCATTGTGGTGGCCGGTGTCACCCGGTTCTTTCCTCTGCTCCTCTCTGGGGGGTTGTGGTTCTCCCTGTTGGGAGACTCCTGGGGCTCCGGGCCTGTGGGCCGCTGTGTGTCTGTGGCTCCGGTCCTCCCTATGTTGCCATTGTGTCCTGGGGGGGCGGGTCTGTGGGCCCCCACGTCCACTATTGGGCATTCTTTTGGAGAAATCTGGTGGTGGTGGGCGTGCTTGCGCGGGTGTTTGGATTCAGGTACTTTGACAGATGCACGCTAGGTTGGGTAGTGGTGGAAGCTAGATGATTCCTTGTGTGATGTCGAATGTTTCATGGTGATATTGTGGGTGGCATTGTGCTGTGCATGTTGTTTTGTCGTGGTAGTCTCTCGTTTTATCTATCCATCCATCCATCCATCCATCCATTATCTTTACCCGCTTATTCCATTTTGGGTTACGGGGGTCGCTGGTGCCTATGTCCAGCAATCACTGTGCGAGGGGCGGGGTACACCCTGGACGGGTCGCAAGTCCATCACAGGGCCACATAGAGACAAACAAGACAAACAACCATTCACGCTTTCACTCACACCTAGGGACAATTTAGAGTTACCAATCAGCCTAACATGCATGTTTTTGGTCTGTGGGAGGAAACCGGAGTACCCGGAGAAAACCCACGCATGCACAGAGAGAACATGCAAACTCCACCCAGAAAGGCCACTGGACCGGGGTTTGAACCAAGGACCTGCTCGCTGAGAGGTAGCAGCTCTACCAGTTGCGCCACCGTGCTGCCCTCGTTTTATCTATTTCTCTTTTATTTATTTATTCTTCTTTCTTCTCTTTCTTTAAAAAAAATTGAGTGATGATGATAAGTTCATTGAAACACTTCACAATGTTTCTACACTTAAACTGAGCTAAAAAAAAAAAAGTCTCAGTTTCTCTGATATTCCCACAACATATGGAATTACCACTGGTCTGGGTCTGGGTTCCTCCTTTTCACCTGATGGCTGACTGGAGTACTGTTTGGGCTTCTTCTCTGCTTTCAGGAAGGCCCAGTTAGGATATCCACATTGCTTTAGAGCCTGTCTTGTGTAGGCTTTCTCCTTCTGCCTGGCTCCTGAGTTAGTGGGAATGCTGTCTGCTCTGTGGTACAGAGTCCTGATGATTCCTAACTTGTGCTCAAAAGGGTGATGGGAGTCAAACTGCAAATACTGGTCTGTGTGGGTTTGTGGTACACCTCGGTTTGCAAATGTCCTCTATCAGAGACTGAGACCTCACAGTCCAAGAAAGCCAACCTTCCATTTTTTACATCTTCTCGTTTGAACTTGATGTATTTATCCACAGAGTTGATGTGGTCAGTAAAATGTTGGACTTCCTGAGATTTAATTTTAACCCAGGTGTCATCAACATACCTGAACCAATGACTTGGTGGTGTCCTTGAAAAGGACGTGTTATGGGAGTATCAGAGAAACTTTGACGTTTATTTTCTAAACATAACGTCCCAGTGGCTTTTAAACTCCAAAATACATTTCGGCAAAGACTGGTTCATCCCAAAGATCCAGTCCCCCGGCACAAACAGAGTAATATTGTGTATGCTGTTCAATGTCAGGAGGGCTGTGATCAGTCTCACATCAGGGAAACTAAACAGCCACTGGCCAAAAGGATGGCCCAGCAGAGAAGATCAACATCATCAGGCCAGGATTCTGCGGTCTACACTCATCTCCAGGCCAGAGGTCACTCTTTCAGGGATGAAGATGTTCACATCCTGGACAGAGAGGAACAATGGTTTGAGAGAGGAGTAAAGGAGGCCATCTTTGTGAAAAGAAATCGTCCATCATTAAACAGGGCTGGAGGCCTCCGGGTCCAACTGTCCCCCTCTTACACTGCTGTTATTGCTAGTATCACTCAACCCCCTGTGAATAGTAAACAGCCATCAGTGTGCTAATGATCCATTGTTAGGCTGATGGTCTTTCTTGACCATGTGAGCAGCTGGTTTTGGTTGTCAGCAGCAAACTGGTTGATCCACTCTGAGAAGGTGCTATTTAAGAGACCATCAGAGGACAGATGGAAAAATATGCCAAGCAAAAAGAGCAGATATTGTGTTGTAGTGGGTAATGACTTTCTGCTGGATCATGCCGGGAATAAGAAAGGCAACCCCCCAACAAACATGCATAACCCGCTCCACAAAACAAAAACTAATCTCAATTTTTCTCTATCTTCCCATGTCTTCCATAACAAAAACAAACAAAAATAAATAAAAGGAAGAAACACAACACAAACAGCCAACAAACAAATATTACAAAAGAAATCTTCCCATGTCTTCTATAACAAAAACAAACAAAAATAAATAAAAGGAAGAAACACAACACAAACAGCCAACAAACAAATATTACAAAAGAAATCATCTTAACATAGATATTGTGAAAATTCAAATCAAATATATGCAGTTTTATATTCATTATACACTAACAGTGATCAATATGTCTTTCACTCATATCTTTTTTTTTTTTTTGGTGGTGGGGGGCGGTGTTTCCATCAGCAAATTATTCATATCATTGTGATGGGGAGGTGACATTGTGAGGGGAGGTGACTTTCAGTGACTAATTCAGTGACTGGGCTGACGTTGCACGTTCGTGGTGAGATGTATTGTGTCACTTCCTGTTGTCTGTTGGTAGCTCAAGTGAATTGTTTGCTCGAGTTGTCTCTGTTTTCTGGATTTATCTGTCTTTTGCACAGTTTTTCATTCTAGTTCACAAACACACTTAGTACAGTTGTTTTTCCACTGTTGGATAGTGCTTAAACACCTATCTTTCAACACTTCTCAGTTTTTATTGGTACATTTGGCTCTGCTAGCTCTTGCTAGTGTTAGCTTAGCATGGCTGCTGCTTCTCTCCCTGCTTCCTCTGTTCTCACTTGCTCCGTTTTTCAGATTTTTAGTTACTCCTCTGCCTCCTTTAGTGGTAATGATACATGTAACAAATGTAGTCTTATGGTAGCTTTGGAGGAGAGGCTGTCTGAACTGGAAGCTCAGCTCCACGCTGTAGAAAAACCAGTAGCTAGCCAGGTCCCCTTAGACAGCGCGGAACCACAGAGGCTAGCTCCCATTAGTGGTCCTCCAGCAGACCCCGAGCAGCCGGGACCCCAGGCCGGCTGGGTGACAGTCCGGAGCAAGTGTAATGCTAAGGCTAAGCCCCCAGTTCACCACCGACCCGTTCACGTTTCTATTTGGTTTTCCTTGTTCAGTGACACACCCGCTGAGAAGCAGACCCTGGTTATTGGAAGCTCCATAGTCCGAAACGTGGCTTTAGGGACTCAAGCGGCCATAGTAAAATGCATTCCGGGGGCCAGAGCGGGCGACAAAGAATCTTGTTTGAAACTGCTGGCTAAGGCTAAAGCTAAATACGGTAAGAATGTTATTCACGTCGGCGGTAATGACACCCGGTTACGCCAATCGGAGGTCACTAAAATTAATGTTTCTTCAGTGTGTGACTTTGCTAAAACCATGTCGGACTCCGGCCCCCTCCCCAACCAGACCAGCGATGGCATGTTTAGCCGTATGTCATTGTTTACCCGCTGGGTGTCCAGGTGGTGTTCTGACAATGACGTGGGCTACATAGATAACTGGAGATATTTCTGGGGAAAACCTGGTCTGATGCGGAGAGATGGCATCCATCCCACTTTGGACGGAGCCGCTCTTCTTTTTAGAAATATGGCTGATTTTGTTTATCCCCCAACTTATTGATAACTCACTGAGAGGCAGCAGCTCTACCAGTTGTGCCATCGTGCTGCCCATAAATGAATCCACTCCTGTTAATTATTTAAATTTCCATGTTCCTAGAACAGGGCACCACGGTCATAATCCACATTACAATAACCTTTGAGCTTATATTAAATGACTACACAGTCACTGAGAGTAAATTTCATCTCAGCAGGTGCTAATAAAAAAATGCTGTAACCAAATTTAAACAATCTCTTCCATCAATGTTTTCCTCTGTCTTTCAGAGTAATGCATCAGAGAACAGTGACTTAGATCATCTAGTTGATAATCTTACAACTTCAATGCAAACTTCACTTGATAAAATTGCTCCACTGAAAAAGAAAGTAATCAATCAGAGAAAACTGGCTCCATGGTTCAATTCTGAGTTACGTACTTTAAAGCAGGCATCTAGAAACCAGGACAGAAAATGGCGCTCTACTAATGTTGAAGAATTTTATTTAACTTGGAAAGATAGTCTGCTAACATATTAAAAAGCTCTCCGTAAAGCTGGAACTTTATATTACTCATCTTTAATAGAGGAGAATAAAAATAGCCCTAGGTTTCTGTTTAGTACTATTGCTAGACTAATTAAAAGTCCCATTTCTGTTTAACCATGTATCCATACAACTACAAGCAGTGATGACTTCATGAGATTCTTTATAAATAAAATTATTTTAATTAGAGAGAAAATTCAAACCATCTTTCCTTCTACTATCTCCCCTGTCAAATGAGGCAACTTTAAAAATTTCACTAGAGCCTGATTTATGTTTGGACAGTTTTTGTCCTGTTGAGCTCTCTGAATTGTCAAAAATAATAACCTCATCCAAAACCATCCACATGTCTGCTATTTCCCATCCAAACCAGACTGTTTAAAGAGATATTTCCCCTAATTAATGTCCACATTTTGGATCTACTTAATTTGTCTTTAATGGATGGTCATGTACCACAGCGCTTTAAGGTTGCTGTAATTAAACCTTTACTTAAGAAGTCTGACCTTCATTCAGAAATTCTGGCGAACTATAGACCTATATTTAATCTAACTTTCATCTAAAAAATTCTAGAGAAAATAGTTGCAGGTCAGTTGCGTGAAAATCTACAAATAAACAATTTGTTTGAAGAGTTTCAGTCAGTCTAAAAAAGTTAAATCTGGTCCTCTGGACATTCAAAAAAAAAAAAAAAAAAAAAGCAAAACAACAAAAAATGTAGAAAAGTTTCGTCTCTCATCCAAGAGACTTCCTCAGTCTGAGGTACTGAGGCAGTCTCTTGGATGAGAGACGAAACGTTTCTACATTTTTTGTTGTTTTGCTTGGTTTTGTTTTTTTTGAATGTCCAGAGGACCAGATTTAACTTTTTTAGATTTTTCTACCTGGATTATTGAGCATGCATCAGGATAGTTTCAGTCAGTGTTTAGAGCTTGTCATAGCACAGAAACAGCACTAGTAAAAGTAACTAATGATATTCTCATGGCCTCAGTCAATGGACTTGTGCCTATATTGGTCCTGTTAGACCTCAGTGCTGCATTTGATACGGTTGATCACAATATTTTACTACAGAGGGTTGAATATGATACTGAGATTACAGGAACAGCTCTAAAATGGTTTAAATCATATCTATATGATATATTCCAGTTTGTAAATGTAAATAATGTTAGGATTTGTGGTCAGGAGCGAACCCAGAGTGCAGAACAGGGACTCAACTCGGCAGAGTTACAAAAATAGGAATTTAATGATAAATGAAAGTACAAAACAACAAGCTGACGGGGCAGCAAAACTTACATGAACATAGGAAGGAGGCACGGGAAACTCAGGAGGACTCAGGAGACACGGGGGACTCGAGGAACCAGGAAGACTCAGGGGAAGACACAGGAGACCCAACGAGGACGACGCGACGATGAACAAGACAGAACAGACGGTTTATATACAGAGACAAGACGAGACATGATTACAGACAGCTGGGACGAGACACGGGTGGTAACAATGGAACTAATGAGGGAGCACGGGGGAACACAGACACAAACCGGGCCACAGAAAAGTACCATCCTTACAGTACCCCGCCCCCCCCCAAGGACGCCTCCAGGCGTCCCCAAAAAAAACCCCTCCCGAAGGACTTGGGCGGGTGGAGGACGGCACTGCAAGGGTGGAGGGCCCGAGAAAAAACACGAGGACCAGAGAAAAAACACGAGGACCAGAGAGAAAAACACGAGGACCAGAGAGAAAAACACGAGGACCAGAGAAAAAACACGAGGACCAGAGAGAAAACATGAGGACCAGAGAGAAAACACGAGGACCAGAGAGAAAACACGAGGACCAGAGAAAAAACACGAGGACCAGAGAAAAAACACGAGGGAACACAAAGGATTTGGACGGTCAAGGGATCGTCCCTAAGAGTCATTGTTCCGGCGGGCGGCCGGGAGGCTGTCCATCAAACCGGGCCAGGTCAGGGGGGTGGCCGGGAGGCTGTCCAAAACACAGAAACAGAGGGAACGTGGCTTGTGTCAAGGAGAACTGGGGAGCTGCAGCATGCGACGGAGAGCCCTGGAGAGCTGCAGCGGACGGCGTGGAAGCCTGGAGAGCTGCAGCGGACGGCGTGGAAGCCTGGAGAGCTGCAGCAGACGGCGTGGAAGCCTGGAGAGCTGCAGCGGACGGCGTGGGAGCCTGGAGAGCTGCAGCGGACGGCGTGGGAGCCTGGAGAGCTGCAGCGGACGGCGTGGGAGCCTGGAGAGCTGCAGCAGACGGCGTGGGAGCCTGGAGAGCTGCAGCAGGCGACGAGGGGAACTTGGAGGTTGTAGCAGGCAATGAGGGGAACTTGGAGGTTGCAGCAAGCAACGAGGGGAACTTGGAGGATGCAACAGGAGACCAGGGGAACTTGGAGCGTGCAGCAGGAGACCAGGGGAACTTGGAGCGTGCAGCAGGAGACGAGGGGACCTTGGGAGTTGCTGCTGCTGTCGTAGAGGCCTGGGGAGATGCTGCTGCTGTCGTAGAGGCCTGGGGAGATGCTGCTGCTGTCGTAGAGGCCTGGGGAGATGCTGCTGCAGACGACGGAGAGGCCTGTGGCTCTGCAGCAGACGACGGAGAGGCCTGTGGCTCTGTAGCAGATGACGGAGAGGCCTGTGGCTCTGCAGCAGACGACGGAGAGGCCTGTGGCTCTGTAGCAGACGACGGAGAGACCTGTGGCTCTGTAGCAGACGACGGAGAGGCCTGGAGCTCTGTAGGAGCAGGAACTTCTGCGGCAGGAACGGAGTCTTCTGCGGCAGGAACGGAACCCTCTGCGGCAGGAACGGAGTCTTCAGCGGTAGGAACAAAAACTAGAACGGAACCCTCTGCGGCAGGAACGGAGTCTTCTGCGGCAGGAACGGAAACTGGAACGGAACCCTCTGTGGCAGGAACGGAGTCTTCTGCGGGAGGAAAGCAAACAAGAACGGAGCCCTCTGCGGCAGGAACGGAGTCTACTGCGGCAGGAACGGAAACTGGAACGGAATCCTCTGCGGCAGGAACGGAGTCTTCTGTGGTAGGAAAGCAAACAGGAACGGAGCCCTCTGCGGCGACGGCAGGAACGGAGGCCTCTGCGGCGGCGGCATGAAGGGAGCCCTCTGCGGAGGCGGCAGGAACGGAGCCCTCTGCGGCGGCGGCAGGAACGGAGCCCTCTGCGGCGGCGGCAGGAACGGAGCCCTCTGCGGCGGCAGGAACGGAGCAGGAGAGCTGAGGAGCATCTACCAGGACACCCTCGGAATAGGAGAGATGAGGAGCGTCTGCCAGGACCCCCTCGGAACAGGAGAGGTGAGGAGCGTTCACCAGAACCCCCTCGGAATCGGAGAGGTGAGGAGCGTTCACCGGAACCCCATCGGAAAAGGAGAGGTGAGGATCCACCTCAGGGGCTGCGTGCAGCGTGGAGTCCACCTCAGGGGCTGCGTGCAGCGTGGAGTCCACCTCAGGGGCTGCGTGCAGCGTGGAGTCCACCTCGGGGGCTGCGTGCAGCGTGGAGTCCACCTCGGGGGCTGCGTGCAGCGTGGAGTCCACCTCAGGGATGACAGTAACAGGGGTCTTAAAAGTCTCTAACTTGGATAATAAAAAAATCATACTCTGGGAGCAAAGAAAGACCAGGGATAGAAAGTAAAAAATTATCCATCAGAGACAAAACATGATCAAAGGAAGACGGGTTAGCTTTGGCAGAATTAAATAATTCAAATAGGGTCTGATTAACTTGAAAAATCTCCTCAGGCAAAAAGGAGTGAAAAAAGGTAATGTCTTTATGTGTGGGTATGGTGACGGGTGCCGCCCCCACCGGAAACCTAGAAGGTGAGGCGGCGGGACACGCCCCTACGGAGTCACAAGGAATACGCTCCGGAGGTACGGCCAGGCTGGGCCTAACAGCCGCGGCGCGGAGTGGCGGTGAGAGGCCGGATTCCGCCCCCACCAGGAACCTGGAAGGTGAGGCGACGGAACCCGCCCCTGTGACGTCAACCGGACCCGACTCACCGAACAGAACAGGAGTGGACCGGAGCTCCCGCGGGACGCTGGATCTCGCCCCCACCGGAAACCTGAGGGGGGTGGTGGCGCAGAGGTTAGAGAGGTGGGCTTGTGATCCGAAGATCGCCGGTTCACGCCCCGGCCCCGACAACATCAAAAAAATTGTGGGTGGGGTAGGTGAAACACCCACACTTGCCCCCACCCTCATTCGCCCCACTCTGGGCCCATGAGCAAGGCCCTTAACCCCCACCATGTGCTCCCTAAACAGGTCTCTCTTGAAAATGAGTTCTCGTGGCTCAATGAGACTAACCTGGATAAATAAAGGCTAAATGAAAAAAAAACCTGGGAGGTGAGGCGGCGGACCCCGCTCCCACAGAAACACCGGAACCAGCTCTAAAGTTCTGCTCGGCCGACGAGACCGGGCCAGTCGCCGCAGACTGCCTCCGGAACCGTCTTCTGCCACTACGGCGGCAGTGGGATGGTGGAAGGACGGGGACGGAGTGGAGCTCGTCCATCTTGGCTCGAGGAGGAAAAAAAGAAAAAAGGTGAGTGTTGCCGAGAGAGACCCTGCCCGCTGGGTTCTAGTATGGTCGTGTCGTAATGTTAGGATTTGTGGTCAGGAGCGAACCCAGAGTGCAGAACAGGGACTCAACTCGGCAGAGTTACAAAAATAGGAATTTAATGATAAATGAAAGTACAAAATAACAAGCTGACGGGGCAGCAAAACTTACATGAACATAGGAAGGAGGCACGGGAAACTCAGGAGGACTCAGGAGACACGGGGGACTCGAGGAATCAGGAAGACTCAGGGGAAGACACAGGAGACCCAAAGAGGACGATGCGACGATGAACAAGACAGAACAGACGGTTTATATACAGAGACAAGACGAGACATGATTACAGACAGCTGGGACGAGACACGGGTGGTAACAATGGGACTAATGAGGGAGCACGAGGGGACACAGACACAAACCGGGCCACAGAAAAGTACCATCCTTACAAATAATAAATCTTCTTCATACACCAAAGTTAGTCATGGAGTTCCTCAGGGCTCAGTGCTTGGCCAATACTCTTTACTTTATATATGCTTCCATTAGGTAAAGTTATTAAACAGTATGAGATAAATTTTCATTGTTATGCTGATGATACACAATTATATTTGTCCATTAAACCCAATGAATACAATCAACTACTTAAACTACAAGCATGTCTTAAGGACAAAAAACCTGGATGACCCTTAATTTTCTCCTGTTGAAAACAGACAAGACCGAGGTTTTGGTTTTTGGACCTGAACACCTTAGGAATTAATTTTTCAGTCTTTCTCCCTCCTTAGATGGCAATAATCTGTCCACCAGCTCTAATGTTAAAAATCTTGGTGTTATTATTGATCAGGACATGTTTTTTATCCCCCACATTAAAAACATTACTAGAACTGCCTTCTTCCCTCTGCATAATATCACTAAAATTAGAAACATCTTATCTAAAAATGATGCAGAAAAACTGGTCCATGCATTTGTCACGTCTAGACTGGACTATTGTAATGGTTTATTATCTGGGTGTCCAAATACTTCTTTAAAACATTTTCAGTTGATCCAAAATGCTGCTGCCAGAGTCTTAACTGGAGTTAGCAGGAGAGCTCATATCTCTCCAGTTTTAGTTTCTCTCCATTGTCTCCCTGTCAAGTCCAGACTAGAATTCAAAATCTTACTTCTAACCTACAAAGCTCTCAACAACCTGGCTTCATCTTATATTACAGATCTTATTGTTCCATATTTTCTTAACTGAGCACTTTGCTCTCAGACTGCAGGTTTACTTGTGGTTCCTAGAATTTACAAAAACAGAATGGGAGGAAGATCTTTCAGTTATCACGCTCCTCTCTTGTGGAACCAACTTCCAATCTCTGTCCGTGAGGCTGAAACATTATCCTGTTTTAAAACTAGGCTCAAGACTTTCCTTTTTGCTAAATCCTATAGTTAGTGCCGGCTTGGGTTTCCTGAGCTGTCCCTTAGTTATGCTGCTATAGGCTTAGACTGCTGGAGGACAAACTGACCACAATTTTCACTCTACTACTGTCTTTACTTACTCTGCTCAACCTGTTTTGTCTTTGTAATTATTTTTTCTATCCTTAACATGTGTTTTTTTTGTCTTTCAGGTACACCTGGACCTATACCTGGACCTACCATTCTATGTTTGTCTGTCTCTCCTTCCTGTCCTCTCAACCAGCTGGTCAAAGCAGATGGCCGCTTGTCCTGAGCCTGGTTCTGCTGGAGATTTCTTCCTTATAAAAGGGAGTTTTTCCTTTCCACTGTTGCCACTGTGCTTGCTCAGGACGGGAGATTGCAACAAAGCCAATATTCAACTTGTTTGCTGTTTTCCTTAGATAGAGAATTTTAGTAATTGGCGTTTTTATGTATGTGAATGTTTCTGTAAAATGCCCTGAGACAACTTTGTTGTGATTTGGCACTATATAAATAAACTGAATTGAATTGAATTGATGCTTTTTCGTTATATTTCCATGTGGGCTTAATTAGGACTCAAGCCACAGTGGGTATCCATCAGGGGTTTGTCAAATTACTCCCACAACAGGTGACCATTAGCAAAGAGCCACTAAAGACATGGTGGAATTAGGTGTCTCAGTGGTTGAGTCCCTCTCAAGTGGCCATGATTTAAAACATCAGTTATTTCCTTTTCACTATACTGTAAATCTATTTTTTAAATAGCTCTGAAAAATAAAAGCACAACATTACAATAAAAAAGAGATTTTCACCAAAAAAAACAAGCAAAACTGATCAGTGTGAACTGAAAAAAAAAACTTAACAAAAGGGTAATAGATGCAGAAAACAAAAGCCACACAATGTTATTTTAATCTGGTTTCTGTAATGATTAACTAAATACCCAGAACAGTTGTGAATTGTACAAGCAACCACAAGATAAGTAATAGTTTAAGTGTTTATTCAATTCATCCATCCATCCATTATCTTTACCCGCTTATTCCATTTTGGGTCACGGGGGTCACTGGTGCCCATGTCCAGCAATCACTGTGCGAGGGGCGGGGTACACCCTGGACGGGTCGCAAGTCCATCACAGGGCCACATAGAGACAAACGAGACAAACAACCATTCACTCTCTCACTCACACCTAGGGACAATTTAGAGTTACCAATAAGCCTAACATGCATGTTTTTGGTCTGTGGGAGGAAACCGGAGTACCCGGAGAAAACCCACGCATACACGGAGAGAACATGCAAACTCCACCCAGAAAGGCCCCTGGACCGGGGTTTGAACCAAGGACCTGCTCGCTGAGAGGCAGCAGCTCTACCAGTTGTGCCACCGTGCTGCTTATTCAATTCAATTCAATTCATTTTATTTATATAGCACCATTTCACAGCAAAGTTGTCTCAGGACACTTTACAGAAACATTCACATATACAAAAAAGCCATTTAGTAAAGTCCTCTACCTAAGG
Source organism: Nematolebias whitei (assembly GCF_014905685.2). Lineage (NCBI taxonomy): Eukaryota > Metazoa > Chordata > Actinopteri > Cyprinodontiformes > Rivulidae > Nematolebias > Nematolebias whitei. The sequence continues at coordinate 15,438,289 of NC_056517.1, forward strand.
AAGCCAACAGACTTGTTGAATCTTCACTTCATATTTTTCTCCTTTTAAAAAGAAGTGTGACTTTTTAAAGACAGGCAGAGAAAATGGACTGTTATTTTATTAAAACATGACAGAGTTTATGAACCATATCTCGTCCGGTGGAAGGTCCTAAGTCAATCTGTAACACACAGACAGACACTAGTTCTTCTCCACTACTTCTATATTACACTTCACCGCTCTTCCTACATAAAGGAACTTCGAGCAAAACTTCAGAGAAGAGTCTTCCTCCTAGTGAGACGTCCGGGAAGGAAATGACACCAGCAGAACCTGGCATTAACTAAGACCCAAACCAGAACATCATGCCGCAGAGTGGTAAATCCAAAGCTGACTTCAAAGGGCCAGTGATCGGACCGTGGTCCCTCCAACGGATGACCGGTGATCTTTGAGGAAAAATCCTCCTTTTAATTCACCCCTAGCATCTGAGGTACAGCTGGCACCCCTCATAAGCAGTTGTGGTACCATTCTGACCATCTCATTCTGGTAGGACAAGAGAACTTAATGCCTTTCTGGTGATCATACATTCACAGTAACATTAATTTAGATACACCACAGTTAATTTAGACAATTTTAACTACACCCCAACAAACCAGTCCAAATTTCTGCCTTTTATAAAAGTTACACTGAATTTAATAATCAAATAACCTTTGACACAAAATGTTCATCTACATCCACCAGTATGTAGACAAACGTACGGGCCGCCAGATGTAGATGAACATATGCTGTATATATTCATAAATTAAACGGATTCTTTCATTTTTCTGGACTGTATCATGTCGTGCATTGAATTATTAAAAACGTAACGTGAGACGTTAATTTTCTTTGACCCATCAAATGAATGCGTCATTTATTTACAGAATCAAAGTTTAGCATCACACATTTACATTAATTTGGCAAAATATGAAAATAACAACATGGCTAATTTTGCAAGCTGTACAATTTGATTAACCATACAGCAATGGTTGAAAACTTTACACAGACATTTCTAAAATATCTGGGATGATTTCTAGCAAAAAGAAGAGTTTAAAGATGGAAATTGAAGTTTAAGTTGAGAGAAAAATATGGATGAGGGAAATGTGTGTCGGCATCAGAACGGCACTCTCCGGTGAGTTCCCAGCTTCTTCCCCGGTACACTTAGGTGATATAAATCAACTCTTTTACCTGGAGATGTCGTCTCCACTGGTACGGAGTTCCATTTAACGCACCCTTTCAGCGTCTCCGTAGGAACAGCTGTGAATCGTCCGAAGTAGCGACGGTATTCCGTCCGACACAGGTTCACCTCTCGGTGGACTCACAGGAGTGGAGTCCGTCAGAGTTCCACTCAGAGGTGGAAGATGTCATAATCCCATAAGACTCGGAAGAGCTCTGGATCATGCTGGACTTCTGTTCTCCCAAACGACTGGAGCTGCAAACTCTCCACCCGACTCGACTCGACTCTGCTCGACTCGTTCCGGTTTGAACTAGGAAGTACCGACATTTAAAGAGCTCTATTTCCGGTTCATTTGGGAGTTTCCTGATTGGTCGTTTCGACCAGACAGGGGTGTGTTTTTGTGACGTAAGAGGTCACTAGGAGTCAGAAAAACAGCAAGAATGTTATGGAACAGATTGAAAATGTTTTTCAGACAGACGAGAGGAATATTTAGACGAATTGGGGGAAAACAGGTGCCAGCTTCTCTATTTACGTCTGAGAGGATTTAAAAACATGACAGTTCGTTCCAACAACTTGTTTGCGTTTGACTCCAACCTTGGACCAACTTACACTTGCTCATTCAAAGACAGAAAATCAGAAAATGCATAATTACTCTGTAACAGACCTTAACATGAATTCTACTTTGCATGAGGATTAAAATCATTATTACTGTTTCACAGTTGAATTAAAAATGATTAGTTCACTGCAATATCTAAAAATGGTTTGAACTAAAAACACTTTGATTATCAAACATTTGTAAAATAGTAATGATAATAGAAAATAGTGTTCTTTCACTTGATCAATTCAAGAAAGAAAGTCTCAGGATGGGTCAACCTGTATTTCTGGATTCAAATCAATGAAATGACAGTTTCTGTCCCATAAGGTCCTTAAGGTCAGGATTTGACCTCAGGCTTAGTTCACTACAAGGTAAATTTTGTTATTAGTTTGTGTATTAATTTTTATGAATAACCTTCATCAGATATATACATCAAGAGTATTATTTTTGTAATAAAATACATAAAAATCAACTAAAGTTTGACATATCTGTGTGTATTAACTGATTTAATGCCCTTTAAACACGAGGAAAGAATTCACGTTTCAGTTTACATTTAATTTGAGGGTTTTAGAGACTGATTTTCCTCTCCAAGAGGTGGTGCCAGCATAACGAGGTTATTTGCATAGTAAATGCATAGCTTATGAGCTTAACTCACAACTAATAAATTATATAGATGTCCAACCACAAATCCCTCTACAAGGTGCATCTCCGTTGGCAACATCTGGTGGAGGAAAGCCGTAGGAGGAGCAAGGCTTAGGACTCCTACAGTTTCTAATGTCAGCCAAACTATGTATAATATCTCGATCTCTTGTGTATATGGCTTATGTTTCAATGGCATATTGACATATGTTTTCTATGGTTGGTAGTAGGACATCACCCAGACTGCAGATTAAATGGAAAAAAAATGAAGCAACTTTAACTTATCCTAATGCATGCTCAATAATCCAGGTAGAAAAATCTAAAAAAGTTAAATCTGGTCCTCTGGACATTAAAAAAAACAACAAAGCAAAACAACAAAAAAATGTAGAAACAGATATGTAACGTCTGTCATCCGAGAGACTTCCTCAGTCAGGTGCTGTATTCAGCTCAGTCTCTTAAATAGCACCTTCTCAGAGTGGATCAACCAGTTTTGCTGCTGACAACCAAAACCAGCTGATCACATGCTCAAGAAGGACCATCAGCCTAAAAATGGATCATTAGTGTACTACTTTTTATCTGATGATGTGATATTTTTGTTAAGCACTTTGGTAACAGTTTCTGTTTTAAATGTGCTCTATAAATAAATCTGACTTGACTTGACTTGACTTGATTAGCACACTGATGGCTGTTTACTATTCACAGAGGGCTGAGTGATACTAGCAATCACAGCATTGTAAGAGGGGGACAATTGAACACGTAGGCCTCCACACCTGTTTAACGATGGACTGTTTCTTTTCACAAAGATGGCCTCCTTTACTCCTCTCTGTTGGACACCTGGCAGGGACCAATGCAGACATGTTCCTGTTTTTAGTTTTCTACATTTGTCTTGGAATCTAGCTGGTTTTTGTTATTTTTTTGTTACCTTTTCCTTTTAGCCATCCTATTTGTTAAAAAACAAAAAAACAAAAAAAAAAACCTGCAGTATGACTTTTTATAACTGTTTATTGTTGTTGCTGTTGTCCATTGTTGTCATCTTTCTTTGTTGAAATCAGGTCTCTCTTGTAAATGAGTCCTCGAGGCTCAATGGGATTTACCTGTCTAAATAAAGGTTGATTGATTGGTCAGGGGGAGAAGTCACTGGATCTCTCAAAAACTCTTCACCGATCCGTCATTTGCAAATTCTTGGAACTCGGAACAGCGGCTGGATCTATTTATAAGATTTTAAAAACAATAATGACAACACCGTGTTTAATTCTGAAGTCCAGGCGTCGTTTGTGTTTGGTGACCAACGACAAAATTCGAGTGGCTAGTCACCACGGAGGATCATATGAGCTGTAGACCCGTTGAAGCATGTGAGGCTGGACCCCGAGTCCCGGCCTCGTGTGATCACAAAGGCCGGATTCCGAGCCCTCGCAGGGGGGAGGACCGGGACGGAGGGTGGAAACGTTTTTTTTAAAAACATTTTATGTATAATAAATTACGTTTTTTTAATCAGTGAAGAATAAAAATAAATAAACGGTGCCGGCTTTATCATGAAATCCTGTTTTCACTTTGACTTTATTAAATAATCTGTTAATTAAAGTTAACTCAGGTGAAAAATCATAAAAATACAACATTACTGGATTTCTCAGGAATAGTTCCATCAAATATGCTTAAAGAAGAACCACAGCCTTAATTCAACATTATTCTAACTCACAGATGTACAAATCACAAAACAAGAATTACACTTTAAATCAAAGCTAAAATAAAATTTGTATACAAGAAACAAAACCACATATCTAAATTGAACAATAAAAGTAGACATAAAATGTGTGCAAATACATCAAATGATGAAGAAAAATATAGAATTTTAAATATAGATGTTTTTGTAGAATCTGGTTCATCAGAACAACAAAAGTCCATGCTCAATAATCCAGGTATACAATCCAACATTTTTCAGTCAGGTCATC
>NC_056517.1:15442757-15444867 GCF_014905685.2 Nematolebias whitei
CATTGCCGGCCCTCTTCCTTGTTGACAGTCTTGTCAAACTGGTTGAAAACAACAAAGTCCATGCTCAATAATCCAGGTAAACAATCCAACATTTTTCAGTCAGGTCATTTGGACAGTTTCTTTTTTTGTGCTGAAACGTTTCACCTTCGGTCCGGAAGGCTTCATCAGTCAAGGAAACACACAACAAAACTGATTCTTCCCCCAAAAGCTTACTCCAAAGTGGAACAAACCAGTTCTGCTTGTGATAAGATTTATTTAAGAGACTGAGCAGAATACAGCACCTCAGACTGAGGAAGTCTCTCGGATGAGAGACGAAACGTTTCTACATTTTGTTGTTGTTTTGCTTTGTTTTTTTTTTTTTTTATGTCCAGAGGACCAGATTTAACTTTTTTAGATTTTTCTACCTGGATTATTGAGCATGCATCAGGATATTTTGAACCTCTTTGGCCAGGATTGCCTCAAACTAGTTAGAGAGTTTGAGAAAACAGCAAGGAAGAGGGCAGACTACAGGAACCGTTTGCGATTCAACCTCAGATGTCGACAAAGTGGCATCATTCCCAAGAGCCTGGAACAAAAATCTTCGGTCAGCGGGCACCGGGCAAGCAAGATCCTTCAGAAGGCACAAACCCAGCTGCTGAATGAACGGGTGAGACAGACCAATTTTACTATTGAGGCCTTGAAGGCCAAGGAAGAGCACATTAAACAGAAACTAACTATGTGTCTAGATCAGAACACACTTCAGCAAGTGTTGGACTGTACAGATCAGGCATGCTTAGCACAGCATGTCAAGTCCAAGACTCGACAACAAAACAAGTTTAACTTACTAATAACTCATCAACACCATGACTATTCCAATAACAACACATTCAGTGTAGGACAACACTCCAGTTGTCAATTACATGTCAGGGAGACAGAAAAGTGGGTGAAGAATTTATCTGACAGACAGCTCACCCAGCAAGAGACAGAGATTCTTGCCAGGGGACTGAACTTTGCGGTTGCACCAAGTAGAATTCCTCTGGTGGAGATGATCACAGCTACTGAGTCAGCCATCCGCAACAACAAAATTAAAGAGGCTGAAGCAGAACAGCTCAGAATCAAAGTTTCAGCCTGCCTCAGCAATGCCAAACCACCACCTTCCAACATCAGTAGAGTGGAGAGGGACGCACTCACCACTCTTAGCAAGGACAAAAACATCATCATTCTCCCAGCAGACAAAGGAAGGTGCACAGTGATTTTGAACCAGAAAGACTATCACGAGAAAGTTATGACACTCCTTAGTGACTTAACCACTTATGAACCTCTGAAAAGAGATCCAGGAAGTGGTTACAAGAAGAAATTGATAGATTGCCTGAAAATTTTGAAGCAGGACAAGGCTATTGACCGTTTTCTGTACCACAGACTGTACCCAGGGGAGGCCACACCTAGTCTGTATGGTTTACCTAAAATCCACAAACGAGGTGTACATTTAAGACCAATTGTTAACATGATTAACTCTGTCACAATGTTTCCAAATATCTGACTTCTGTACTCATCCCTTTAGTTGGCAGCTCAGAACACCACATACAGAACACCATGGACTTTGTGGATAAGGTGAGGGATGTCATCATCGAGACTAATGAAAAAAAAATGTCTCTTTTGATGTCACATCACTCTTTATGTGCATTCCTGTTGATGATGCAGTAGAGGTGGTCAGTTTAAAATTAAAATCCGACACCACTCTGAGCAGCAGGACCACGCTTTCCACAGAACAACTGTGACAACTCTTGAAACTGTGCCTGCAGTCAACCTACTTCACATATGGGGAGCAATATTATAGGTAGAAACATGGGTGTGCTTTGGGGTCTCCAGTTTCTCCTATTGTTGCCAACCTGTACATGGAGGAGGTAGAAAAGAGAGCCTTGACGTCCTTTTCAGGGACACCACCAAGTCATTGGTTCAGGTATGTTGACGACACCTGGGTTAAAATTAATTCTTAGGAAGTCCAACATTTTACTGACCACATCAACTCTGTGGATAAATACATCAAGTTCACACGAGAAGATGAAAAAAATGGCAAGTTGGCTTTCTTGGACTGTGAGGTCTCAGTCTCTGATAGAGGACATTTGCAAAC
>NC_056517.1:15444967-15452534 GCF_014905685.2 Nematolebias whitei
CACAAGTTAGGAGTCATCAGGACTCTGTATCACAGAGCAGACAGCGTCCCCACTAGCTCAGGAGCCAGGCAGAAGGAGAAGTCCCGCACAAGACAGGCTCTAGAGCAATGTGGATATCCTAACTGGGCCTTCCTGAAAGCAGAAAAGAAACCCAAACAGGACTCCAGTCAGCCAACAGGTGAAAAGGAGGAACCCAGACCCAGACCAGTGGTCATTCCATATGTTGAGGGAGTATCAGAGAAACCGAGACGTTTATTTTCTAAACATAACGTCCCAGTGGCTTTTAAACCCAAAATACATTACGGCAAAGACTGGTTCATCCCAAAGATCCAGACCCCCGGCACAAACAGAGTAATGTTGTGTATGCTGTTCAGTGTCAGGAGGGCTGTGATCAGTCTTACATCGGGGAAACAAAACAGCCACTGGCCAAAAGGATGGCCCAGCACAGAAGATCAACATCATCAGGCCAGGATTCTGCGGTCTACACTCATCTTCAGGCCAGTGGTCACTCTTTCAGGGATGAAGATGCGCACATCCTCGATAGAGAGGAACGATGGTTTGAGAGAGGAGTAAAGGAGGCCATCTTTGTGAAAAGAAATCGTCCATCATTAAACAGGGGTAGAGGCCTACGTGTTCAATTGTCCCCCTCTTACAATGCTGTGATTGCTAGTATCACTCAGCCCTCTGTGAATAGTAAACAGCCATCAGTGTGCTAATGATCCATTGTTAGGCTGATGGTCCTTCTTGAGCATGTGATCAGCTGGTTTTGGTTGTCAGCGGCAAAACTGGTTGATCCACTCTGAGAAGGTGCTATTTAAGAGACTGAGCTGAATACAGCACCTCAGACTGAGGAAGTCTCTCGGATGAGAGACAAAACGTTTCTACATTTTTTTGTTGTTTTGCTTTGTTTTGTTGTTTTTTTTGAATGTCCAGAGGACCAGATTGAACTTTTTTAGATTTTTCTACCTGGATTATTGAGCATGCATCAGGATAATCAGTTTTGTTGTGTGTTTCCTTGACTGATGAATCCTTCCAGACCGAAGGCGAAACGTTTCAGCACAAAAAAAAGAAACTGTCCAGATGACCTGACTGAAAAATGTAGGTTCATCAGAGTTATTTAAATTCAGTTTATTTATATAAGCACCAAGTCACAACAGAAGTCATCTCAGGGCACTGAACAGAAATATTCATATATAAAATAAGTTAACAGAAACATTTACAGTTAAAAATATTTTAACATTATCAGAGGAGCAGACGTTGAGTTCAACTCATCGCAGAACTCACTCTTAATGGTGAACTAAAGTTCATTAAAAGTTTATTAGCATATTTTGGATTCGGGACATGCCTACAAAACCAGTCATGAAGTGCGGTGGAAATGCGACATGTAAAGAGCTGCTTGGAGCAGGGCTGAGCAGATTTGGGGCTGAGTAATTGTGGTGGAAAAGGGGCATTAGTGAACTGGTCTTTACTGTGACTGTTTATAGGTGTACAGAGGCAGTCACTAACCTTCACAGTTAGGTAAGGGAGGGGCTCCTTGAGCTATTTAGAGTAGTTGACGTCACCGACTGAGCAGGGAACAGCTGCGAATCTGAGCGGAGCGATGTTTGAAAGGAAATCCAAGTGTGATGTCCATAATAGCAAGCAAGGGTCATACACAGGAAGTCAGAGATCCAGATCCAATATCAAATCGTGATCAGAGAGGCATAGTAGTTGCAGCAGAAGGAGGGGTCGGTACCTTGTTCAGAGAGAATAATCCAATACAGTCAGGGAGCGGACAAAATGGGGAATCCAAAAGGCAGGAGTGAGGTCAAGACAAGGCAGGCAAACGAGGCTATGAAGAAAAGTGCTGGACATCTACTATCAGAAAGAGTTCAATAATCTTTCTGGGAGCTGGAGTGAATGGAGCTGTTATTGTCACGAACCAGGTTTTTTGATTCTTAATAAGCCAGACACAGAAGTACAAAAAGAACAGTTTTCATTTATTTTTGTTGCTGTATGGAAAGTCAAGATAAGCTGCAGTGACAGACCCTCAGAAGCAGGAGGGAGAGAGTCACCCGTCAGAATAGTAGTAATGGCATCACTGGCAGTTGAGCAGAGCAGTTGCAAGATCGAGATGAGCGTGAATAGAAGGGGCATCCAGAAGCGCCATCCAGTATAAACAAGCGGGGTTCATGCACAGGGGGACAGAGTTCCAATAATAATCCAGAAAGTGTGATCCGTGAGTCGTGGTCGAGGAGGCAGAAGGTTGAGTCGGTACCGTAGTCAGAAAGCAGAATGCCAAAAACCAGGAAGGGGCAGGCATACAAAGAATCCAAGGTACAGGCGTATGGTCGTAAATCCAAAAAGACAAGATGTGATCATCAGGCATGAACATGAAACAATGAATGGCTTGGTATTAGGGACCATGGGAGGTATAATAATCTCACCCTGGTGGAGAGGGAGGATGGGTCTTATAAAGGGTGCAGAGCAGGTGAACCATATGAGCTGAACAGGTGAGTGGAATCAGGGCTGATTGCTGTGATAGGCTGAGGGGGTGTTGTGAACTTGTTAACTGACAGGAGCTGAGGGATAAACAAAACATGAAGGAGAGGGGCAGAAAACATGGCATGTCATGAAGGGGCAGGGAAGTGAGCAGGGGCCGCTGATCATGACAGTTATATATAGCAGGGAACAGGTGTAGAGCATGAGTGCTGATTTAGCTGCAGGGCAAAGCATGAGAGCAGAGCATGACAGGGCAGAAATATGACATGAAGGAGCAGAAACAAGACATGAGGGGCTGTGAGCGAGGCAGGGGACAGAGGACGTGATCATGGGGCAGCTGTGGCTGAGTGGTTAGAGCAGTCTTTCTCCAATACGAGGGTTGGAGGTTTGATTCCACCAGCAGTTACATGCCCAAGTGTCCCTGGGCAAAACACTGAACCCCTCATTGCCTCCGATGTGTATCCCATCGGTGTATGAATGTGATCTAAACATAGGCGTCACAACCATTATATGCGAAGGGGATGTGTCCTCCTCACACATTAAAAAAAAATTCATTTGCCCCCCCCCCCCCCACACACACACACACTATAAAACATTAGTTCAGTCGGTACTGTTTCTCTTTCTTCGTGAACAAATCCATTCCCCTTGATTAATAGGAGAATAATCAATCCACTAAAAATCAATCCACTCCAAGTTTTCCTGGATGGACATGTTCCTCTTCATCTTGAGGATAAATCATTATGTCGTCCAAGTACACAAACACAAATACATTCAAAAAGTTTCTTAAAACATCGTTTAAAAGTGTTTGAAAAACTTCAGGTACATTAGTCAGGCCAAAAGGCATGACTAAATATTCAAAATGACCCAAGGGTGTTTTAAACACAGTTTTCCACTCATCCCCCTTTTTTTTTTTTTTTAATTTTTATTTATCAGGAGAATATATAATTGACATTACATACATTAAACAGAATTTACATGACTTCTCCAATTTTTTCTTTTTTTTTCCTTCCCCCTTTCCCCCCTCCCTCCCCTCTTCCCCTCCCTCCCCTTCCCCCTTAACCAAAAACAAGACAAAATAAGGAAAGAAAAAAAAAAAAAAAAAAGAAGAGAGAGAGGGGGAGGAGGAACGAACAGGAGGGACCCAACAAACCAAAAGGAAAACAGTATTTCAGTCTTTCATTTATCCTCTAAAAACAAGTCACATGGTAATGTGATGAGTCAATCATATCAGTCTATACGCTATGAAGGTAAAGATTTTACATATGACACAAAGGGTGTCCACTTGTGGGTAAATTTTTCTGAACTACCTTTCACTGTTAGTAAAATTTTTTCCATCTTCAAGTATGATCTTACAGTATAAAGCCATTGTGATGTGGATGGTGGTGTGGGAGATTTCCAGGCGAGCAAAATACAACGTCTGGCAAGGAGAGAGCAAAAGGCCAAGACCTCCCCCTGCTGGCGGGATAGATTAAGTGTGGTCCCAGGAACTCCAAAAATAGCAATAAGTGGATCACTTTGAAACTGAATCTTAAAAACTCCTGAGAGTATGGAGAAAAAATATTTCCAAAACCCTTGCAGTTTTGGGCAGAAAAAGAACATATGACTTAAGTTGCAAGGTGAAGTCTGACATCTATCACACTGGTCTGGTATTGAGGGGAACATTTTAGATAAACGTGTTTTTGAGAAGTGTACTCTATTTATTACTTTAAATTGTATTAACTGTAGTCTGGCACATGGTGTACTCTGACGTATGCTGAGAATAACTTTATCCCACCATGAATCTGATAGTTTAACACCCAGTTCACGTTCCCATGCAGTTCTAGTTTTACCCGATGAATCGGCCTCTATTGCCATAAGTTTTCCATAAATAATTGAAAGAGGAGATTTCAAATTGGGGCTCAAAACTAAGAGTTCAACCCATGGTGGGTCAGTAGGCAAAGCTAGAAAATTTTGAAACTGCGATGAAACGCAATGCCTAATTTGGAAGTAAAGAAACAAATGTGAAGTGGGTAGATTAAATTTAGAAGACAATTCTGAAAAACTAAGAAATAAACCATCTTCGTACAGGTCTCTCATTGTTCTAATACCTTTCTCATACCAAATTCTATAGGCAGCATTATTAGATGCTGGAGAAAAAATGTGATTCTTTAGTAACGGCATTTTATTAGAGGGTGATACAAATTTAAAGTGGGACCTAAATTGTGACCAGATCCTGAGTGTTGAGAGCACTATAGGATTTGTAGTAACTGAGGATAATTTAATTGGTAATGATGAATAAATAATTGAAGCGGGCGAAAAAGATGCAGAAATCGACTGAATTTCAAGTTTACACCAAATCAGATCAGGTGAATTTAACCAATAAGTCAGTTTATGGATATGTGAGGACCAGTAATACATTGTAAAATTAGGTAGAGAAAGACCCCCGTTTGTGGTGAACTGTTGTAATAAAGAAAGTCTCATTCTGGGGGCCTTTCCGTTCCATAAAAAAGATGAGACCATCTGATCCAGGGACCTGAAGAACTGTTTGGGCAAGAACAGAGGGATATTTTGATATAAAAACAAAAGTCTAGGTAGCACATTCATTTTGATAATATTAATCCTACCAATCAATGAAAGAGGGAGAGAGTTCCATCTCTGTAAATCTGATGCAATTTGGGAAACTAGTGAGGCATAATTCTGAGAAAACATTGAGGGCAAAGTACGTGTAATATTAATTCCTAAATACCTAAATCCCGAGGGACTGAGCCTAAAAGGGATATCAGAAGGCTTAAGCTTTAAAGCTAATGAATTCACTGGATAGCATTCACTTTTAAGTGAGTTAATTTTATAGCCAGAATATGATCCAAATTTTTCTAGAATATTTAAAATTGGGGGAAGACTCCGTAAAGGGTCAGAGACATACAGGAGCAGGTCATCTGCATATAAGGACAATTTAAGCTCGACACCAGAGCGGACGATTCCATGAAAAGAAGAAAGGGATCTTAGAGCAACGGATAGGGGTTCAATGGCTAACGCAAACAAGAGGGGAGAAAGAGGGCAACCCTGTCTAGTACCACGTCCCACCGTAAAATAATCAGATTGGACGGAATTACTGAGAATACATGCTTGAGGGGATGTATAAAGTAGCTTGATCCAAGACACAAACCTCTCTCCAAAACCAAACCCATTAAGAACAGCAAAGAGATATTCCCATTCCACTCGATCAAAAGCTTTCTCGGCATCAAGAGAAATTATCACTTCAGGAGATTTAGAGGAATGAGTTGAAAAAATTGTATTCAACAGTGTACGAGTATTAAAAAACAACTGGCGACCTTTAATGAATCCATTCTGTTCTTGTGAAATAATCCGAGGGAGAACTGTCTCAAGCCGAGTCGCGAGTACTTTAGACAAAATCTTAAAATCCACATTCAAAAGTGAAAGAGGTCTATAGGACTCGCAGGCAGTAGGATCCTTATCCTTCTTTAACAGGAGAGAAATTGAGGCCTGAGTCAAGGTGGGAGGCAACAAGCCCTGCCCAAATGACTCATTATAAACCTCAAGAAGAAGAGGGGCTATTTTATCTTTAAATTTTTTGAAAAATTCGGCAGAGAAACCATCTGAGCCAGGTGTTTTACCACTTTGCATATCCTTAATTGACGCAAATATTTCTTCTAATTTAATGGGAGCTTCAAGTTGGTCAGAAAGCAATTTGTCTATCCTAGGTATGTCAATATCCTGAAGAAAGGCACATAGCTCATTTGAGTCTGCTTGTAGTTCAGACTTATACAAATTGCAGTAGAATTTTTTAAAAGTATCATTAATAGAGACAGGATCTGAAACAAGATTGCCCGACCGATCGTTGATTTGTGATATTATGTGAGAGCCGGCTTTTCGTTTCAATTGATGTGCCAGAAGTCTACTTGGTTTTTCCCCATGTTCATAATAAGTGGCTCGAGATCGTATCAAGAGTCGCTCCGCATCAGATGTAGTTAAAAGATCAAGTTCCGTCTGAAGATCCTGTCGCTGTTTCAGCAAATCATGTGACGGATTAACGGCATTTTGCCTATCAATATTCTGAATTTTTGTTGATATTTCTGATATCTTAGTGCGTAGATTTTTATTAATATTAGCTGAAAAAGAGATAATCTGACCCCGAAGATAAGCTTTTAATGTTTCCCACAGTAGTGAGGGAGAAATTGTATCGCTCTTATTGAACCTTAGAAAATCATCAATTGATGATAAGATGAATTTATTAAATGGCTCATCTGATAACAGGAGAGTATTAAATCTCCAACGAGGACTAGAATTGGGTTTGTTTATAAAATTTATATCAATGCTTAGAGGAGAATGGTCTGAAATAACAATCGGATAGTATTCAGAAGACGTGACTCTCTGCATTAAAGAGCTATCAACAAAAAAATAATCTATACGGGAATAGGATTGGTGTATTTGAGAGTAAAAAGAATAGGTCCTTGTTAGTGGATTCCGTGTCCTCCATGGATCTACATATCCATTTTGGGACACAAAATCCAAAATAGATTTAGACATATTAGACTGTGTATAGGACCGAGATGAGGAGCGATCTAATGATGGATTCATTACACAATTCAGGTCTCCAGCTAGAATTAACAAATGAGTATCAAGATATGGAAGTGTGCTAACTAGATTGTTTATAAAATCTGGTTTATCAAAGTTTGGTGCATAAATGTTTACTAATAAAACAGGAGTGTGGAACAAGGAGCCTGCAATTATAAGAAATCTGCCATTTATATCCTTCATTATTCTTGATGCTGTAAAATGAATATTCTTATTAAATATTATGGCAACTCCTCTAGCTTTTGAGTTGAAGCTCGAATGATAAATCTCCCCAATCCATGGATATTTGAGCCTGACTTGATTTGAATTTTGCAAATGTGTTTCCTGTAGGAATATTATGTCTGGGTTCAGGCGTTTCATATGAGAAAATATTTTAGACCGTTTCACTGGATTGTTCAGACCTTTAACATTCCAACTTAGGAATCTAACAGCAGGTGTTGAGGAAACCTTTAAATCACCAGACATGTGACTTGACAGGGGTCAAAAATATTGCCATCCCTCCCAATCTCCC
>NC_056517.1:15452634-15465947 GCF_014905685.2 Nematolebias whitei
CCCCCATAATCGCACTTAGCCCTTCCCCAAACGAAGGGGCTGTGCAGACTCCAACGGGAGTCATCAGAAAACTTAGCCTTACAGCCAAATGGCACCACACCGCAAAAACCCTAAAACACCTTCTTGTGTCAGGTGACTCCCACCGAACCAGCAAAATAAAAAGATTTAAAATATATAATAGGCACTAATCTGGGAGAACAAGAACTCTTACACTAATTATAATTCAAAACATTAAATCCTTAATTGTAAACAAAACACACAAATTATAATTCTAAACGTTAAATCCCTAATTGTAAGAAAAACACACTAATTATAATTCTAAACATTAATTCCCTAATTGTAAACAAAACACACTAATTATAGTTCTAAACATTAAATCCCTAATTGTAAACAAAACACACTAATTAGAATTCTAAACATTAAATCCCTAATTGTAAACAAAACACACTAATTATAATTCTAAACATTAAATCCTTAATTGTAAACAAAACATACTAATTATAATTCAGAACATTAAACCCCTGAATGTAAACAAATAAGTCCGTGAGTGTAGACAGAACACTTTGATTACATTTTCAAACCTGAATAATAATAATGACTAATAATACTGACGTTCCTGAGTGTGAGACCGGTCATATTAATTGTAATGCTCATTTTGTAATCGACTCAATGTAAATCTTCGCCTCCTCAGCAGAGGTAAACACCCGCGTGTTACCCTCAAACGTGATCTTCAGCCGGGCCGGGTGGAGCAGGCCGAACCGAACCCCCTCGATGTCCCACAGCTTGCGACGACATTCCGTGAAGGCTGCTCGCGCCCGGGCCGTTTTGGCAGTGTAGTCAGGGAAAACGAAGATATTCGTACCGTTCACTTTGACCCGCTGCAACTCCCTCGCCTTCGCCAGGATTTTCACACAGTCCGCTTGGTAGTGAAACTTAGCTACAATCGGACGGGCCCGCTCGCCTGCTTTCGGTTTGGGGGCTGGGATGCGATGAGCGCGGTCCAGCAGCGGTTCCTCCTCGAGGTCGAAGGCCTCCTTTAGCATCCGAGATACCGCAGCCGTTGTCGCCGCTGATGGGTCATCCTCCGGAACACCAATGATGCGGATGTTCTGACGTCGAGACCGGGACTCCAGGTCATCGCACTTATCCTCCAACTGTGCCACCGTCTTAGTAAGGACGTCAACTGTTTTCTGGAGGCTCACGATGTCGTCAGTGCAGGTGGAGACGGACTTCTCCACCTCTGTTACCGTTAGCTTTAGCCCCGTGAAGCTCTCCTGCACCGCTGCTAGCCCAGACGATAGCTCCTTTTTGAAGGCGGACAGCTCGGCATTAATCGACGAGAGACTTTCACCCAGAACAGCATGGAATTCTGCTTTAATTATAGCAGCAAGGTCCTCTCGGAGAGCTACAAGTATTTCTTGCTTAAGGCTGCTGACGTCGCCCTCAGACGGAGGAGGTGATCCAGGACAGCTCGAGGCTTCACTACGAGGATTAGGCCGCAGGTGAGCGTGGATCGAACTTACCCCTTTAGTCGGTTTTGGTGGCATTTTAATGGCCAAATAGGAGGGTTATGTAAAGTGTGTAAGTTAGCTATTGTTTGCTGTCGGACTCGGGAAAAAGTGCCCAGGCATTAATCAGAGAAAAGGCTAATTCTGTAGGAGCACACCCAAACACACCTTATCTCACCGCCATTCAGCCGGAAGTCCACTCATCCCCCTTTTTGATACGAACGAGGTGATAGGCAATGCGGAGGTCAAGTTTAGAGAAGATCTTGGCTCGATGCAGTGGTTTGTGGATGGAGTCAATCAAAGGCAATGGGTATTTATTTTTAATGGTGATTTGATTTAACCCTCTATAATCAATGCAGGGCTGTAGTGACTCATCTTTTTTAGCTACAAAGAAAACCCCAGCCCCCACTGGAGAGGTAGAAGAGCGAATAATCCCAGAGTTTAAAGACTCAGAGATATATTCCTTCATGGATTCCCGTTCAAGTCCAGACACATTATAAATGCAACTAGAGGGGAGAGGGGCCCCTGGGAGTAGATCAATAGCACAGTCATAAGGTCTGTGTGGAGGTAAGGATAAGGCCCTTTGTTTACTAAATACTGGAGCTAAACCATGGTAAATGGTGGGAATCTTTGATAAATCTATATCATCGGTGATCTCAATGTGTTTGGAGACAGAAGGAATAGCAGTTCTGAGACAGTTTTGTAAGCAGTGAGGGCTCCATTGTTCAATTTTCTTCTCTACCCAATTTATCATGGGATTGTGTTCTCTGAGCCATGGAAACCCCAAAATGAGCTGTGCGATGGGTGAATCAAAGACAAAAACCTCACTGCGTTCGTGATGATTTCCAGAGATGATTAGATGAGTGGGCAGAGTCTTATTTTGAACAGAGGCAAACTTTTGACCTGTGAGTCCAGACATCGTCAGAGAGGTAGAAAGACGCTGGGTAGGAATTGACAGATGGTCGACTAGATCCTGTCTAATAAGATTCTGCTTGGCCCCAGAATCAACAAGAGCAGTAACAGATCTTCTCTTCTGACCAACAATAATAGTTGTGTTAAGTTCTAAACGAAATGCAGAAGATGAGGCATAATTTCCCACCAATATCTCCTGCTTTATTGGTGAGAGGGTTTGTTTCCCAGAAGCGGGCAACGGGCGATAAAGTGTCCTCTTTCACCACAATATATACAAGCCCCTTCATAAATTATTTGCCTTCTCTCTCTTGGAGAGAGACGAGTCCGGCCCAATTGCATCGGTTCTGGTTCTTGCAGGTTTATATCTGAGAGTGAGTGCATGTGGTTGTCTGGGTGTCAATGGGAACCCGGAAGCAGAGGGACTCTGGGACATGTAGTTTCTTTTACTTGAGCGGAACCCGGAAGTGGAGGAGCATTGAGAGACGTAGTCGTTCTCCCACCTTCTCTCTTGCAGCTGACTGTCGATATGTGCAGCAAGCTGGATTAATTCAACAAGTGTCTTGGGTTCCTCTCGAGCCGCCAGCTGATCTCGAATGCGGTTGGACAATGAATGTAAAAATATACCTCTCAGTGCGGGTTCCCCCCATCCAGTCTGAGCGGCGGTGATTCGAAACTCTAAAGCGTGAGCCATCACTGAGCGTCCTCCTTGTCTGAGGGTGAGTAATCGCTTCACTGCTTCTGTCTTTTGCAGAGGTTGATCAAACACATGAGTGAATTCTTCTAAAGAGAGAGAACGTTAGTGAGCTGAGGGGGTGAGTGGACACATGAGCGTGAGCCCAACATAATGCATCTCCTTTCAACTGATTTATAAAAAGGAGATTTTGGCTGCATCAGTGGAGTAAAGGAGAGGAGCTCTCTCGAAGGTTAACTGGCACTGTAATGCAAATCCCCCACAAAGTTCAGTTTCTCCTCCAAAAAGTTCAGAGGGCTTTAAATTTTGCTCCATCACCGCAGCCTGCGAAGGTGCAGGGCTCGGTAGGCTGACCTCGGGTGGAGGGGTTGAAACCGGTGACAGAAGTTGTGCCATCCCTTGTTTAATGGAAAACATCATGCTGCCCAGTTCCTGCAAGTTAGACTAATTAGTTTGTTGTGAAGTGACCATGCGCTCCAGAGCGGCCTCATTCCCTTCCACTCTCTGACTTAAAGTCTGGAGTAAGAGCTGGTTCTGTTCAATCGCAGGTCCTTTCTGGGGGACTTTGTTTGGCTGGGACATTTCTGTTATATTAACGGGTGTACCCAGAATGAAAGGACTGAGACAAAACAGAGACCAGGACTAAATATCAAATTACAGTGTTTATTTACAAAGTGGAATATTAAAGTGATATCATGTGAGGGTACTGGTTCTCCTGTGGGGCAGATAGAGCAGTGAGTAGATTGCTTGGATGATTTTAGTAGAATTCTGGTGATGGGTTTTTTTACTGGAGATGGTTGAGGTTGGAGCAGAGATAGGGTACCCAACAATATCCAACAATGTCCAGAGCGTAGAGCAAAGTAATCCAAAACAGGCAGGTGAGTGGGGATGATACAGAGCAGCTGAAGGAATGCAGGAGGATGAGAATTTCACAAAGATTTTCACAGCAGAGTGGCAGGACGGCAGGTGAATTTGTTTGTAGTGGATGTCCCAGTGCCTGCTGCATGGTTTCTGTGGCTTCTTATACTCCTCCTGCATGACGAGTTGATGTGTTGCAGCTGCTGCCAATTAGTGTCCTGAGTGGAGGAAGGAAGAAGGCAGGACAGAGCTCCTACACCATGGACGAGAGGGGATGGGAAGAGGGTGAAGCAAACTGGAAGGGGGGCGATGTGAGGTCTTTGTCTGATTACAAACATGGCAGGAGAGTACATAAGTCTTTACATCTCGGTACAGTGTAGCCCACCAAAACTGGGCTCGAACTAGGGCAAGAGTCTTAGCAATGCCAGGATGGCAAAACAGGTGAGAGGAGTGACAAAATTTTAACACATCTTTGACCCAATCAGGCGGAACAAATAGCCAGTTGGAGGGACATGCAGCTGGTGGCGGGCGCAACTGGTTGGCTTGGAGAAGATCCCTTTCTAGCTGGGTGATGGCCAGGTGGGCAGAATTGGGAAGGATATATTCCTCGCCTTGGTTTACTGGGCGGGACTTGTCCTCTATCACTCTGGACAGAACATCTGGTTTAGTGTTTTTGTGGCCGGGTCTGTAAGACAAAATAAAGTCAAAATGAACAAAGAATAATGCCCACCTGGCCTGTCTGGGGTTGAGTCGTTTGGGCGATTTAAGATATTCAAGATTTTTATGATCGGTCCAAACCTGAAAGGGAACCTTGGAGCCCTCCAACCAGTGCCTCCACTCCTCCAACTCGAGCTTCACAGCCAGTAGTTCACACTCTCCAACATCGTAGTTGCGTTCAGCAGGAGTGAGACCCATAGAAAAATAAGCACAAGGATGAAGTTTCCCATCCTCACCATGTTGACTCAAAATGGCCCCTGCACTAACCCCAGAGGCATCTACCTCTACAACAAATTGTCTTTCAGGATCAGGGGCATGGAAGATGGGAGCTGAGGAGAACAAAGCTTTGAGTTTGTGAAAGGCAGAGTCAGTGGCATAAGTCCATGTGAACTTAGTAGTGGATGATGTGAGTGCAAGGAGAGGACTGGCAATACTGCTGAAGTTCTTAATAAATCGCCTATAAAAGTTGGCGAACCCCAAAAATCTCTGCAGTTGTTTTTTATCCTTGGGTATGGGCCAGTCTGACACTGCAGAGACCTTGTTACTGTCCATTTGAATCTGATTGGGTGAAATGACAAAACCTAGAAATGAAGTAGAAGATTGATGAAATTCGCATTTCTCTGCTTTTACAAATAAGTTGTTCTGAATGAGCCTGGTTAATACTGCACAAACATGTTTCTGGTGAGTGTGTGGGTCTTTAGAAAAAATGAGAATGTCATCCAAATAAACAACAAACAAATTAATTATGTCTCTGAGTACATCATTTACCAAAGCCTGAAACACGGCGGGGGCATTAGTGAGACCAAAAGGCATAACTGGGTACTCATTGTGTCCATTTGGCGTGTTAAACGCCCTTTTCCACTCATCCCCTCTTTGATTCTAACAAAATGGTAAGCATTTCTAAGATCAAGATTCGAGAAAATGGTGGCCCACTGAATGAGGTCAAAAGCTGAAGGGGGTACTTGTTCTTTATAGTCACTTTGTTTAAACCCCTATAATCTATACAGGGTCTGAGTGACCCATCCTTTTTCACAAAGAAAAAAACAGCACCGGCTGGGGAAACTGATGGTCTGATGAGACCTGCTTGTAAAGATTCTTTAATATAATTTTGCATGGAGTTTGGTTCGGGAGCAGATAACGAGTATAGTGCACTTTTAGGAGCGTGGTACCAGGAATCAAGTCAATGGCACAGTCATAAGGTCTGTGAGGTGGTCTGTGAAAGCTGCTCTGGCTTTATTAAATACTTATTTTAAATCATGGTAAACTTTAGGAACCTTTGACAAATCTGGGTAGGTCTCCTCGATCTGCTTAGCGGGATTGATGGAAGAACTGCCTCGAACAAGTTGGTCGATAAACACTCCTCGGACCACCCCAAGATCTCCTTATGCCTCCAATCGATCTGGGGGTTGTGTTTGCACAGCCAGGTTGCCCCCAGAGTCACAGGGGTCTGAGGAGAATTAATCACAAAAAACGTCAGTTTCTCCTTGTGGTTGCCCCCCAGACTCATATACATAGGTTCGATGATAAGTGAAGAGAAGTGAAGTGGGTGACCGTTGAAAGCGACAACAGCCAGGGGTTTAGGTAAGGGAAGAAAGAAGCTTGATACCTGCAGTAGTTGCGAAGTGTTGAGAATTCAGAGTCAGCCCCTGAGTCGATGAAAGTCTGGATCTGGATGGGATCCCTAACCTCCAGAGAGATCTTCAGAGTCAGAGTTTCTTTTTTTTTTTTTTCAGAGTCAGAGTTTCTTTATTTTCATTTGCACCTCATGTGGTACATGTGGTGGAGCGAAATTATGTACACAGGGTCCCAGTTACATCCAACAATAAAATGTATAAGAAAAACAGTACTAACATCTAAGATATGAACTAAGAAAAACATCAACTAAATATACACTAAGCACTCATAACATAAAAACATTGAACATCAGCACAAACATGAACATGAGTCTGTGTGAGCAGATGAGCACGCATGAACACATCAACATTGAAACAGATCAGCAGCAACATGAAACAGATCAGCAGCAACATGATGTGATTTTTCACAGTGATTATTCTAGTTAGAGATTCATGAGTCTAACAGCCTCAGGGTAGAAGCTGTTCCTCAGTCTAGTGGTTCTACACTTAATGCTCCTCAACCTCCTTCCTGAGGGGAGTGGGGCAAAACGTGTGTGTGCTGGGTGAGTGAGGTCCTTCATGATGCAGGTAGCCCTCTTCCTGCATCTAGAGGTGTAGATGTCTGTGATGGTGGGGAGACTGACTCCGACGGACTTCTGTGCAGCCTTCACTACTCTCTGCAAAGCTTTTCTTTCTGCAGCTGTGCAGCCTCCATGCCACACATTGATGCTGGAGCATAGGATGCTCTCCACTGCACACCTGTAGAAGGAGGTGAGGACTGAGCTTCCCAGACCAGCTCGCCTCAGCCGTCTGAGGAAGTAGAATCTCTGATGAGCTTTCTTGATCAGGCTGGTGGTGTTGTTGCTCCAGCTGAGGTTGTCATTAATGTGTACACCCAAGTACTTGTAGCTGGAGACCACTTCCACCGCAGATCCTTTTATGTTCAGGGGGGTGTAGATGTTTTTGTTCCTTCTGAAGTTCACAATCATCTCCTTTGTCTTCTTCACATTGATGTGAAGGTTATTCTCTTTGCACCAGCTCTCCAGGTGTTCCACCTCTTGCCTGTAGCTGGACTCATCATTGTTTGTGATGCATCCCACCACCGCTGTATCGTCTGCAAACTTTACATTGTGACAGCCTGGATGGGTAGCTGCACAATCATACGTGAGCAGAGTAAACAGAAGGGGGCTCAACACACATCCCTGAGGAGAGCCATTGCTGAGGGTTATGGTGGAGGAGGAGAAGTTGTGGATCCTCACTAACTGTGGTCTGTTTGTTAAGAAGTTTAGTACCCAGTTGCAAATGGAGGGGCTTAGTCCTAGTGTGGATAGTTTGTCCATCAGGGTTTGGGGGATCATGGTGTTGAAGGCGGATGTGAAGTCCACAAAGAGCATACGGACGTAAGAGTTTTTCTGCTCCAGGTGGTTGAGCGCAGTGTGGACCACAGAGGAGATGGCGTCCACTGTTGATCGGTTCTCACGGTATGCATACTGATGAGGGTCCTCGTTGATGTTGATGGTTGTTTTGATGTGAGTCATGACCAGTTTTTCGAAGCATTTAGCAACTATCGGGGTGAGGGCCACTGGCCGATAGTCATTCAGACCAGTCACTTTAGAGCTTTTTGGGACTGGGATGATGGTGGCAGTCTTCAGACAGATGGGAACTGTCTCCAGGGTAAGTGAGGTGTTAAAGATGTCTGCTAGCACCTCGCAGAGCTGATTAGCACATTCCTTCAACACTTTTCCGGGGATGTTGTCTGTCTGGGCCAGTTGCTTCGTGCAGATTAATCCTCCTGAAGGTACTCCTTACATCGGCTGAGGTCACGCTGAGATGCTCTTCACCCGGTGGTGAGGTGAGTCTGGGCTGGGTGGTCTGTTCGGGTCTTCAAAGCGTGCGTAGAACTTGTTGAGGGCATCAAGCAGAGATGGGTCTTTGGGGCATTGTTCGCTCCTTCCTTTAAAATCTGTTTTGCACTTAATGCCCCTCCACATGCTCCGAGGGTCTTGTAAGATGAATTGACCCTCGATCCTCTGTGCATATGTGGCCTTGGCCCTCTTAATACCAGCAACCAGCTCTTTTCTTGTCCTACTCAGCTCCTCTGAGTTTCCAGACCTGAAGGCAGTGTTCCTGGTTTCCAGCAGGGTACGGACCTCTGCATTCAGCCAAGGTTTTCTGTTTGGGTAGCTTTTAAAATTTCTGATAGTGGAGACGGTGTCAGTACATGTACTAATGTAACTCAGAACTGAGGATGTGTATTGGTCAAGATCAAGCAAACCTCCATTTTCAGCAGCTTTTCTGAAAACCTGCCAATCTGTTCGGTCAAAACAATCTCTCAGTATGGGGCCACTGTTCTGGATCCAGCATTTAACTTTCTTTTGTACCGGTCTGGAGCATCTCAGTGGGGGCATGTAAGCAAGAGCCAGGAAGATTGAGATGTGGTCTGACAGTCCTAGGTGGGGGCGGGGTTCGGCTTTATATGCATCTTTTACATTCGTGTTAACACGGTCCAACATCTTGTCTCCACGTGTCGGAATTGTCACATGTTGATAAAAAGCTTGAGAGACAGTCCTTTAGATTCACGTGGTTAAAGTCTCCTGCTAGAATGTAAAGAGCCTCGGGGTGTTTGCTCTGCAGTGAGCTGATGATATCATGTAGCTCCTACAATGATTCATTAGCGTTAGCATCCGGAGGAATGTAAACGACAGTGATAAAAGTCACCGTGAACTCGCGGGGTAGATAATGTGGCCGACATTTCACTGTTATTTGTTCCAAAGCCTTCGAGCACGAGCTATTTACAACAGTACAGTTCGTGCACCAACTTTTATTCACGTAAATGCATACTCCGCCTCCCCGTGATTTCCCCGTTAGTTCGCTGCAGCGGTCCGCTCAAAAAAAAGTCTGTCATCCAGCTGGAAGACTGTATCCGGCGTTTCGCTTGTAATCCACATTTCTGTGAGGCAAAGCACCGCAAATTTCTTTATATCTTCTGAGGCGCCCAATCTCAGACGAAGTAAATCCACATTGTTGTCCATCTTGACAGGAACGGTGAGAGATGAGGAGATTGGATGGTTCTGGGTCTGACTCAGCAGGCATCTCCTCGCACCTGCTGAGCTTGGCCTTTTAACGGACATCTCGAGATGTAATGTGAACCTTGGCCACAGTAGAAACAGAGGTGATTATGTTTTCTTCGTTCTCGTTCCTCTGGGGTCAGGCGACTGTGGCCAATTTGCATGAGTTCTTCCTGAGGTGGCAGAGAAGGAGGTCCAACAGGTAATGGAACTTTAGAAGGCCTGAACTCACCCATGGTTCTTTGTGGCCTATAGTCTTTCTCCCTGGCTCTTTCTCTCAATCTCAGATCCACCCTGTTGGTGAGGTCATTGAGTTCCTGTAACGTGTCGGGGTACCTCTTAGTTGTCAGGGCGTCCTTGATCTCATCAGAAAGTCCCCAGGAAAAAAAAATCAGATAGAGCTTCCTCGTTCCAATGACTGCCTGTGGCGGTGGCGTGGAAGTCAGTAATGTACTCTGTCACTCTGCGGCTGCCCTGTTTGATAGAAAAAAGTTGACGTGACGCCTCCCTCTCAGGGAGCACGGGGTCAAAAAAATTCTACACTGTTCTTTAGAAAAAGCAGCAAAAGAGGAACAGCACCTTGAGTTATGTTGCCACTTGGAGGTCCTCCAAGTCTTGGCCTTGCCAGATAACAGTGATATCACGTATGCCACCTTGGAACATTCAGTGGGAAAATAGGACGGCTGGAGCTGAAAATGGATATCGCACTGAATTAAAAATGGCCGACATTGTTCTGGCTCACCTTTAAATAACTCAGATGGTGTCAAGCATGGCTCGTGCGGTTCTGTAGCTTGTGGTCCAGCTGGTTTGAGTCCAGAAGCAGGAGCAATATCCTGTGGTGGTGTATTTTGAGGGGATATGTTTTTAAGCATGTTTACAATTTCATTCATGCCATTCTCTAATTTACTAATGGCTCCCTCGACACCAGCTCGCCATTCTGAACCTTGTGAGTGATCCATTTGGCCAGAATATACTGTAATGATTGAGGTTGGATCAGAACCACAAGAATCCAGAAGAGGTTTAAAAGGTTTTATTAACAAACAAAGAGCTGCCACTCTTGGCTGGTGTTGGTGGTCTAGGAGCCGGAGCTGGTTCTTGAAAGGCTCAATGGGCTGGAGGCAGAGCGCTGAACAGCGCAGAGACGTCACCGAGGGGCGGTGTGCGATGGTGTCTTGAGTGGGCGATCCAGAGGCAGAGTCATGGGCAGAAAAAAGGTTGGCAAAAGGATCTGATAAAGACGACAGTACCAAAGAGCAAGGCAAAACTCGGAGTCCAAAAACAAGCAGGTAAAGGCAGCAAAAAGGCAGATGAGCAGAGGTAAAAAAGGGCAAGACAAAAATCAGAGGTCGAAGGCCAGGCAGGAGACTGTGAACAAGATCAGGATACTGAAGAGAAACGCTGGAAGACTACTCACCAAGGGCTTTTGATATTCGGGCACAAGACTGTGAGGGAAAGAAGCTGTTAAGCACAAGAGCACAGGTGTTTCCCATGAACACTAACGAGTTGCAGCGAGAGGAAGTGTGACAGACAGAAAGCTGCAGATAGGAAGCAGAGCTGACAGAAACCAAATGAACATAGAGAAAAAGTGATCAGTGAAATGTTGGAATTCCTGAGATTTAATTTTAATCCAGGTGTCATCAACATACCTGAACCAATGACTTGGTGGTGTCCCTGAAAAGGACATCAAGGCTCTCTTTTCTACTTCCTCCATGTACAGGTTGACAACAATAGGAGAAAGTGGAGACCCCATAGCACACCTATGTTTCTGCCTATAATATTGGCCCCCATATGTGAAGTAGGTTGACTGCAGGCAGAGTTTCAAAAGTTGAAACAGTTGTTCTGTGGAAAGCATGGTCCTGCTGCTCAGAGTGGTGTCTGATTTTAACCTTAAACTGACCACCTCTACTGCCTTATCAACAGGAATGCACATAAAGAGTGATGTGACATCAAAAGAGACAATTTTTTTTCATTAGTTTCAATGATGACATCCCTCACCTTATCCACAAAGTCCATGGTGTTCTGTATGTGGTGTTCTGAGCTGCCAACTAAAGGGATGAGTACAGAAGTCAGATATTTGGAAACATTGTGACAGAGTTAATCATGTTAACAATTGGTCTTATTGTACACCTCGTTTGTGGATTTTAGGTAAACCATACAGACTAGGTGTGGCCTCCCCTGGGTACAGTCTGTGGTACAGAATACGATCAATAGCCTTGTCCTGCTCCAACATTTTCAGGCAATCTATCAAGTTCTTCTTGTAGCCACGTCCTAGATCTTTTTTCAGTGGTTCATAATGCCCCTTTTCCATTAGTACCGGTACAGGCCGGTACAGCACGGCTCTACTCTACTCGGTACGGTACAGGTTGTGTTTCCATTATGCTTTCAGTACCAGCTCCAGTGGGCGGGGTTCAAACTGACGTCACCACCTCTCACCAGCTGGTGGCGCTGAGACGCAGAAACTGTTTTCAGTACAGGTTGAGAATTTATGTTATTTTGAAGTTGTGTGTATGTGTAGTGAACTAAGTCTCAGGTCAAAACCTGGCCTTGAGGGCCTTCCTGGAACAAGAACTGTATTTCATTGATTTGAGTCCAGAAACACAAGATTAAGTTCATCCAGAGACTTTTTAAGTGTCCTGCACTGATCAATTGAAAGAACACTCTCTTTTCTATTATCATTACTATTTTACAAATGTTTTGATAATCAAAGTGTGTTTAGTTCAAACCATTTTCAAATGTCGAATTTCAAATGTCATTTTAAATCAACTGTGAAACAGTATTAGTGATTTTTATCCTCATTCAAAGTAGAAATCAGGTTAATGATGCATTGTCTGATTTTCTGTCTTCAATGAGCAAATTGTGAAGTTGGTCAAAGGTCAAGTTTCGGTCAACTGCAAGTTTACTGAAAAAGAAATGTCATGTTTAACTTTTTCAGGCAGATATGAGAGAGTTGACTCCACGAAGTCTGGAATCTTCAAAAACATTTTCTGTCTGTTCTTGAACAAACAATCTTTTTCCTTGACTTTTAATAACCTCTTACATCACAAAAACACACCTCTGTTTGGTCCATCGACCAATCAGAAAGTTCTCAAATGAACCTGAAGTGACCTCTTTTAAAAGGTGCAACACTTCCTAGTTCACTGTAGTTCAGGGGAGAAGAACGCTGGGAGAACGCTGAGAGAATGCTGTGAGAGCAGCAGAGTTCAGAATGCTGGAATGCAGAATGCTCAGGACATCTGCAACTAAGCTGGACGAGAGAAGTTCAGAGGAACTATGAAGTCTGTTCTGGATGATCTCACGACTCCGAACGGTTCCCTACTATCCTTACGGAGACGCTGGAGAGCGTTTGAAGGCAACTCTACACAGAAGTCGGAATTATCTCTGCCAAGGTAAAGAGTCGATCTTCAACCGCAAAGTGTACCTTTGGTTAAGCTGGGTCCAGAAGGAGCGTGTTGTTCTGGTTATAACAGACAAATTCCCTCACCCATCTCTCTCAAGATAAACTTCATTTTCCATCTTTAAAATTCTTCTATCCTGCTAGCAAATCATTCTAGATATTTTCAGAAATGTCTGTTGTGAAGCTTGAAGTGAGAAAACCATCGCCGTATGGTTTTCTAATTGTAAACTCGCTAATTAAGCCATGTTGTTGTTGAAATCATTTTGCCAAATTAATGGAAATGTGTGATGTGTTTAAATCGTTTTTAAATAAATGACCCACTGTTGTTGGTGAGTCAAAGATAAACACGTTTCCGTCCACATTTAATTATTCAATGCACGATATTATTCAGTCCAGAAAAATGAATGAATCTGTTTAATTTATGAATATATCACAGTATATGTTCATCTACATATGTATGTATGCATGTATGTGTGTATGTACATGTGTATAAATATATATATATACATATATATATATATTTATACACACACACACACAAATATATATGTA
>NC_056517.1:15466047-15471202 GCF_014905685.2 Nematolebias whitei
ATATTCATATATATTTATATACATATATATATGTATTTATATATATTCATATATATTTATGTACATATATATGTATTTATATATATTCATATATATTTATATACATATATGTATTTATATATATACATATATATGTATTTATATATATTCATATATATTTATGTGCATATATATGTATTTATATATATTCATATATATTTATATACATATATGTATTTATATATATACATATATATTTATCTATATTTATTTATAGATATAAATATATATATATGTATATAAATTAAAACTCTGATGAACCAGATTTTACAAAAACATTACATTTAAATTTTTATAGGTTTTCATCATCATTTGATGTATTTGCACTCATTGTGTCTACTTTTAATGTTCATTTTAAATGTGTGGTTTCCTTTCTTGTTCACATATATACATTTTATGTTTAGCTTTGCTTTAAAGTTCTTGTTTTGTGATTTGTACATTTGTGGGTTAAAATAAAGTTGAACTGAAGGTCGTCTCTTCTTTAAACATGTTTGAGGGAAATATTCCTGAGATCCAATAGTTTTGTGTCTTTTTATGATTTTCAGCTGAGTTAACAGTCATTAAAGTGAAAACAGGATTTCACGATGAAGCTGGCACCAATTTTTTTTTTTTAATCTTCAACGCTCTGCTGGTCTCGCATGACACTGCCCGCAGTCACACGATCCTCTCCTCCGGAGAGGAGGAGGCTGGGAGGCTCATCCTCCCAGCTCCAGCTCAGCTGGTGACTCACAGAGGCTGTTCCAAGACCCCAGCCGCGCGTAATCATGAAAGTCCGACCCGCGCAGACAGGCGGACTCAGACCGGTCTGCAACGAACGGTGTAAGCGATTTTAAAAAACATTTTACGTGTAAATAAAATAATAATCATTTTTAAATCGCTTCAGCATTTTTTTTAAAACATTTTTTGTATAAAAACAAAATATTATTTTATTTAAAAATCGCTTCCAGCGACCGTCCCAGACTGTCCAGTCCGCCTGACTGCCGGGTGGGATCGGGATTCAGCCTTCATGATTACGCGCGGCCGGGGTCTGGCAACGTCCATCTGCGAGTCCCCATCTCCAGATTCGCAGTGACCTGCAGAGCTCTGAGCACACAAGGCTGGTATCCAGAACCCGAGCCTCCGAGTCGGCACATCGAAGGATCTTCCGCGGTGACCAGCTGAACTTGGAGCCGGGGAGATGACGCCCTGCCCGGTCTGGCGCTCGGAGGCTCCGGAGGAAGGATCGAGGTACACCAGCAGAGCTCCATCCAGCTTGCTCTGAATTATGTTGTCGGCCACCAAGCACAAAAAATGCCAGCACATCAACATTAGACCAAGATGTTATCAGTATTGTTTTTAAAATCTTTAAAATAAGTCCAGCCGCTGCTCCAGTCCGAGAAATTGCAAATGGCGGATTATTGTTTTGAAACGTTTCTGAAGGATCCAGTGACTCCGCCCCCGACCAATCAGTGACCGACAGTGTACTGACGTCATGTTTTTGTACCTCTTCGTACCGGTTAGAACCACAGAGCCAAGGGTACTGAAAATAGTAACAGGTGCTAAGTACCAGTACTAATGGAAAAGCCTCAGAACCGGGCCAAGTAGGGTCGAGTTGGCCCGTACCGGTACTAATGGAAAAGGGGCATATGTGTTTAAGTCACTAAGGAGTGTCGTAACTTTCTCATGATATTCTTTCTGGTTCAAAATCACTGTGCACCTTCCTTTGTCTGCTGGGAGAATGATGATGTTTTTGTCCTTGCTAAGAGTGGTGAGTGTATCCCTCTCCTTTCTACTAATGTTGGAAGGTGGTGGTTTGGCATTGCTGAGGCTGGCTGAAACTTTGATTCCGGAAACATATTAGCTGCCACTCTGAGTAATGCTCGGAGAGCGGGCATGCATTTTTATGTTGTGTCATGGTTCTCATGGACATCAGCCAAGCTAGAGCCCCTACCGCCGTCACTCGCTTGGGGGGTGACCCAAGGGGGGCTCAGCCAGAAAGGGCTGTCTGTTTGCCTCTGTGCTGTGCTCAGGCTGCGGGCTCATGTCAGGACTGAGGTGAGCCGGTGTGCACTGAGAGGGGGCGTCAGTGCTTTTGTGATTTAGACGCTGTTTTATGGGGGCTGCTGCTGCCATGCGAGAAAACGTTTACTCCAGCTGCACGGTGATTGTACAGAAGTAGCAGAAAATAAGACGGGCTCTGACTGAAAAAGAGGGATTTTTCTGGACTCAATCTCCGGAAAAAAATCAGTTTTAGCTGACGTGACAGAAGGGTGCTTTGTGAAAATTGCTGAGCTGCGGTTCCTCTTAAAATGCTGTTTAGAGGTTACCGGCTCGTTCTGTGTGGGGAATGTGTGAGAGGAGGCCACTGTCAGATTAGATGACCTGACAGTCAAGCTGGAATCTGTTGGGATTTTGCCCTTTGAGAGTTTTTTTTTTCTAATTTTCTAAAATACATCATTAAAACCACACACATTCCCCCCAAGGAGTCTTTTTCTGGTCTGCCTCCTCTGTGGGCCCTGAGTCTTGCTCGTCCTGAGTGGCATTTGCTGATGGCCTTTGGGGAAGCTCTGGTTGGCGCACCAGGAAGAACTGTTCCCTGGTGGAGGGGGCCGGCAGAGGAACGGGGTGGAGGAGCGGGGCAGAAGAAAGGGGCGGGAAGTAGCGTCCACAGCTGTGGGGCATCTCTTCTGCTGTCGCTGGCCATGGTGGTCCCTCCAGGGGCCGAAGGGGCGGGAGGAGCGGGGGTCGACCTGTGGTGTCACCAGGTGGCTACCGTCTCTGAGACCTCCTCTGTCCTCTGTTACTTTTCAAGGTAGGTTTTGAAGTTGGCCCCAAACAGCACATCTGAGGTGATGGGGCTTTCTAGCAGGTCCCTCTGTAGATTCTCGGGCATGGATGGCGAGAGGTAGAGCCAGGTAGTCGTCTGGACCATGGTCAACCAGGCGGCGACACAGAATAAACAAACTGCGGAGGTGGCGCACAGGTTGAGGATGGCGTTGTCGGCTTTGCAGAGGGAGCTCTTTGTCTCAATTTCAATTCAATTTCAATTCAGTTTATTTATATAGCGCCAAATCACAACAAAGTTGTCTCAGGGCACTTTACAGAAACATTCACATACATAAAAGCCAATTAGTAAAGTTCTCTATCTAAGGAATGCAGCAGCCAATTGAATCTCGGCTTCGTTACAGTCTCCCATCCTGAGCAAGCACAGTGGCAAAAGTGGAAAGGAAAAACTCCCTTTTAAAAGGAAGAAAACTCCAGCAGAACCAGGCTCAGGACAAGTGGGCATCTGCTTTGATCGGCTGGTTGAGAGGACAGGAAGGAGAGACAGACGAACACAGAATGGTAGGTCCAGGTATAGGTCCAAGTGTATCTGAAAGACAAAAACCACATGTTAAGGTCCTCCCCTCCAGCCTGTACGAGATGCTGAAAGCCAGCAGGGCGATGTTGTTGTTTGCCATGGCCGACTGGAAGGAACACTGATGGGCTTGGTTGGTAAACTTCGTGATCAACTGATCATGCCTCCCTGGAGGGACAAGTAATTGATCCATCCTGGAAGACTTTGCCCTGAATGCTTCTGCAAGGCTTGGCTCCAGAGGGGGAACTGAGGGAAAACCCTGCTCGGTAAACCCCTCCACTCTGGTGATGGAGGTGAAGGTGGAGACAGGCGTCTTCAGCTTGCCAGGCCCAGCTGCAGCCTCGTTCCAGTATGACGTCACAGCTGGAAAGCAGGGCCAGACGGAGTCAGGGAGGCGTGCTTGGGTAGAGCCAAAACTTCCTGCAAGATCATCCGATCGGGATAGGGGAGGGAAGGGGCGGAGAGTCCCGTTGCGTTGGCAGCCTCCTAGATTATGCCGGGCAGTTCCAGGAGGAGATAACCGACAGCTGGGAGTGGAGTGGTCGCCGACATAGGAAGACCCGAGGTGGCTGAGCATCCGTTTAGCCGACCTTCTTCCGCCATCACGCTCTCCAGGTGGGAAGAAGCAGCAGGGATGCTGCTAGCATCGCCTTTGCCGAAGGAATCATCCTATTCACTGTGCGGCTCGGCGTCAAAAAAGGCGATGGCGTCATCCAGAGAGTAGTGTCCCACCACTGGGAAAACCTCCTCGGCATTAGCCTTGAAAAAGGCTGCTCGTCTCTGCTTCTCTTCGAAAGAGAGGAGCTCACAAGCACAGCAAAAGGTGGCGAGGTTGGCGTGGCTGGGACCCAGGCATCCTTCGCAGATGTTGTGCCGGTCATAATGTAGCCGGTCTGGCAGGACTGGCACAGGCGGAAGGTGCTGGTGTTGGTGCTGGGCAACTTCTTTTCTTCACTCTTTAGACAGAGCTTGCTGGTTGAAGAAAAAATGGGAGCCGATTGTCCGGTCTCACTGTAATTTTTACGGATGTAAAGCAAATCAACGCCTATGAAACGCCATCTGGTGGGTCATTATTGTGTTACATCAAGAGCTGCACACTCCCCTGGGAGGTTTGGAACATTTTTTTAAATTATTATCATTAATTATTATTATTTTTATTATTAATTATATAATGTTAATTTGTTGATTATATAATATTAATTTGCGGACTCATGTGGCTTAAACACTGGCACATCTTCTTTATGTATAAAATTGTGTTTAATTTTAACTTTAGTATATGTGGCTTACAGGTGCGTTCTGTAGGCTGGCAATTACAGCATATTATTGTAATTACTTACTCTGTCAGTCACCAGAACTTTGTTATTTACATGAAGAGTTTGGTCATCCTTCACAAATCTGTTAAAACACTGATTTTAGACATCCATGCATATCAGGCTGTGAAGCTCCTGTGTAGTTCTCCTCATGTTCACTAAATAATTAATATATCAGAGTAAGAAATCAGTGGCAACTTGTTTGCGTCGTCTTGCATGATGTCTTTCTCTTCCTCATGTTGATTCTGACAGCAGCAACTTTCTACATATCTTTCTTTTGCACATTTGGTCTTTCTGAAAGCCATCATATCCTTTAGAGCTTGTGTTGTGTTTTTGATCTCACTTCTCCACCCGAGTCTGTTACCTTTTATTCCTGCAGGAGTCAGTCAAAGACACGCACTTAAATACAAGAGACACGCACCTTCTAGTTTTGAATATTTAATAAGCAAAGAAATTCAGAAGTCATAAA
>NC_056517.1:15471302-15480306 GCF_014905685.2 Nematolebias whitei
ACTATATTGTCTAAATTAAAGAGATGTGTTCTAGCTTTTTTATGTTAGTCTGCTCTAATCTGTTCTGAAAGGTTCTGAAAGGCCTGATTTGATTGCTTGTAATCTATCAAATGTGAACTTGTAAAATTATCCTTAGCTCCTATGAGATTATATTTAAAGGTCAACTAGTTAGAATTAGCAAACATTTTCTATAAACATAGTTCAACCCTGGAAGAAAGACACGCACACACTTTATATGACATGACATTTGAGTGCTTGATAGGAATTATAAAAAGGTATAAAATATTAAAATCCAACATTCCCTCTTTTGAACTCCCATATTCATGGGAGTTCACCCCTTTTATGGATTTGTCAATATGGAAGTGACGACCCAAACTTACTGCACTCTCCAGGGGTCCTGGACCAGACCCCTGATCCAACACCTGTGAAAAGTACCAAACACCTAAACCTTTATAAAAATACAAAAAGCGCCAACACCACTCCTAGTAAAAGATAAATAAGTAAAACTCTATTTTAAACCACCTTTAAAATACCTTGTGGTAGTTTAGAATGATTAAATGCCAAATTGAATGGAGCAAAATATTTGAATAGTTAAGTTAAGTGAATAGTTAAGTTTCCAATTGAATCCACGACCCTTCTCTGGTTGTTTTTTAGAATGACTGAAAGGTAAGACAAGACACTCATATTAAACAGGAAAAGCCAACACCCTCAATTTAAACAGTCCTATCTAGCAGGTCTTCAGTTCTTGAGCTTGCGGTGGGAGGCCTTGTTCATCCACAAGGGTCCTTTGGTGCTCGGCGGGATTCGGCCCGCGGAGATATCTTCTTGTAAAGTCCTCAGAACCTTATCAGTCTGATTAAACATTCTAAATGACGTGTGTGTATTGGGACAAAACTAAAATCAGTTTGACGCATCTTCTGTTCTTCACGGTCAGGGCTGGTAATCTTCCGTCCTTACCCGATCCACGTGACCGACTTCAGGCAGAGCGGAGACTCCTTCTCCTACGCTTGCTACTGTCTTTTTCCAACCAGAACAAAGGGGCAAAGAAAGAGCTCCCACGAAGGCCCTGTTACTTCCTCCAGGTGTATTGGGGAGCTGTCTTCAGATCACCCTGCATCTGGTCCAGTGATCGATTCCTCTCCTCTGCAGGGGTGCACTGGTGGGGTCGTACAGGTGTCACTCTCCTTCTGGGGACCGATGGCGTGTGATGTTCTGTCTACCACCTGGTGGCGTCCTGTCCCTCTTTTCAGCAGGACCCAGTCCGATGTGAGTCTGTCGCCTCAGTCAGAGATTCTCCCTCCTGGTGAGAAAAGCTGGACACCAAAGCTTGCGAATTGTTAAGCACCCTGCATGGCCTTTTGATTATTTTATCTGTGGGATACATGACCCATTTGTGGGCCTGGAAAAATGACTGTGGTTACTTTCTAGTGAGTAAAACCTGTTTCTTAATTATGGGACACCCTGATGGTCATTATTGCTACTGCTAGTGTGAACTCTTACACTGTAATGTTATAATAAAACAGAACTTGAAAAACTGAAATAAAATGTTATTCTTACATGCATCTATACACTTGCAACTGAAATGTGTTACATACTGGACTTCTCCAGGAATACCCGTGTACTCTCGTCCCGTCTTTCACCTGTCCAAGCCTTTGCCGTCAACAGGTCTACCTACAATTAAAGTTAACACATACACCACAACACCCTGCAATAAGCAATCATCCCCCATGCCGGCCTCCCTCCTCCTGGAGCCTGTGGAAGTAACTTCATTAAATCGCTTGCGCCAACAGCATCAATCAAAATACAACATAACCTTAAAAGTTTAAACAACTGACCTACAACACTGTGAGAAAAAAAAATTAATCTTCCATCCAGGTACCTGTCTGTGCTAGAGAAGGGAAGAAATAGCAAGGAAGAAAAAGAGAAAAAGAGGAAAAATAAAGGAGAGAGAGAACGAGGGGAAAAAATGGTTAAAATCCTTTGTTCATGAAACCTTTTATTATTAGCCCAATTAAACTATAAGTCCAGTCCAGTCAAGTCAGTTGTGTTTAAAATTATCAAACCACCCCATTTCCCCTTAACCTTTGCTCAAATCCACTTCAGGCTAGGGGCGTCCCCCTTTTATGGAATCTGTACACATTACAACAAAGAAAGAAAAAAAAATACTGTTGTTAAACCGATATATACAATATACAAGTGCAATGTCGTTTTGTAGGCTTCTGATTTATTCCACTTCTCAAATGTCAATGTGATTATCCTACATGATCCTTTAATCGCTTCAGACTTACTACTTTTTTTTTAAAATTATAAAACCCTAAGAAGTTATTTTTGTATATTTTGTAATGATCTAATCATTGTATGAACTGTTCCCTGTTAAGAGCAGCCTTCACCTACCCCCTATGAAACAGTTCTCTGTTTCAAATATGAAATATTACCTTCTGTAATCCACTAACACTCAGTTTGAATATTAGTTTCAGAACTATAAAATATGGTGTAGTTTTAATCTTACCACTACTGTTATTCAACCCAGGCTTTGCAAACAAATAGCCAAAATACAACACAAGCTCTCCTATAATATAGCAAAGAGTTAACCATTAAATAAATTTCATCTCTTGTACCAAACTAGACCCACCACATGTGCTCCTTCAAGGCAAAGACAATCATTCAGTGTTATTTTAGAAAACATTAATGAACTTCATCCAAATCAGGTCTCAGGTCCAGGTTTCTCCTGAATGAGACTTCCTGACCTGTATAAACGGAAAGTTAAAAATCAATATTTTGCTCAGGGGTGTGGAGCATTAGAGGTAATAAAACAATTTTCATCTCAGAGCAGTTGGAGAAGGGTGAATCATCCAGCCCTCCCACATCAGTACTTCTTTGTCATGTTGTGTCACTTGTCTTAAAATGAGTCTATGTGAGTGATTATTATCAAAGCCAACTGTAGTTTTGATCACGACCCCAAAGCGCTTAGATGACCTTTACAGACCAAATGTGGGGTTGACACATCCGTAAGGCTGCAGTTGATGTTAGTGACCTTGGACAGAGTGACCACCAGCTCGTTCTTTCAGCCTTTCAGTCTTCAGTTTGTCTCCCTCGGTCTGGAGACCAGTTCAGCTTTGTGTAGCAGTATATATCTCAGCATACAGCAAGACTTGACTGGATGTCCTCGCTGTGGACAAACTCCAGGACCCCCTCTGGACAGTTAATTCAGTTCGCTGTTGGACTGTTAGATCTTTGAAAGGTCACTTTAATTGGCTGAAAAGTTCTTTGATGTTGTGTCAGTGGTGCTCGACTGACAATGTCTTTGAACCGTCTCATTGGTCAGTTTCACAGACCCAACTTCAGCATCCACCTGAACACCTCTGGTATCTGATCCGGCCCCCGGCACTCGAGAGTCCTGATCAAAACTCAGATGGATGCTGTATGCATTTGAATGCTAACTTCTGTGTTTTGTGGGCTTAGCCAGACTCATCTTCCCACTCCAAAGTTCTGTCATTTCCGGCTGCAGAGAAGGAAAAATAAACCATCCATTTATAAAAATCAGATCCAACATTCATCTGTTATCCACATTAATCATTAGTTAGCAAGTTTTACTCTGGAACCACAGCATTTACCCCAACGGAGTCATTCAGTTGTCCTGGATTGTACAATAGATGGTTTAACCGCTCAATTACATAAAAGTGAAAGCTTTCATTAAACACTGCACAACCCAATTCTTTACGCCTACTGCATAAAATATTCCCTTCAAAACAATGTCTCCCATCTTGTAGAATATGTGTTTTGACACATCACCTGACAGTGAAGTCCACTCTCAGGGCCACATTATCGTCCAGACCTAGTAATTTTAGGCAGCATGTTAATATGTAATCACTTATAGTTATATAACAAATCTGCAAATCATCTCCTCTCCTAACTGCTTTTTCACTGTATCACAAACAATATACTTTTAATACAAATCAATTAAGACTATGTATACCCTTCAAGACATCACAGAGTCCATTATCACTGCACAAAAACGTGTACATGCCCTTTGTTCACAAAGTACAACTTCTTAAACTCACCATGTACACATCTCTGTTGTCCTTTTGCACTCCTAGGACCTGTGTGAAATCTCAAGTCACAAAGTTAGTCATGCCATTTACCCACTAGAATTGTTGTTGTCCCATAATTAACCTAGTTCCGGCAGCTCTTAGAAGGAAACAGCTCCTAAATGCTAAACATTTTCAATATGTGATAACTCATGTGGACTGATTAATTTAACCCAAGTATTTCAATTTGAGTTTAGTTAAGACTGATTATTTTAATCCAAGTATTTCAATTTGAGTTTAGTTAAGACTGATTATTTTAATCCAAGTATTCCAATTTGAGTTCAGTGTCCTAATTTATTTGATCTAATCATTTCAATTTGAGTTTAGGTAAGAGTTTCTTTGACCAGAATAAAATTGTTTATTCTACCAGTGTCAAGGATTTTGTCTATTACTTATTTTTATTCTGTTGTTTTTCAGTTGAGTTTAAAACCTGAGTTTATTGTCAATTCCAAGAAGAAAGTTAATTTAACTTGTTCACTACCACCAAGACCACCCCTACAATATTTCTCTTCCACTCTGTCGCTTTGACATCTCAACCCTCTACCGTCTAATCTGACTCCATCTCCTGTTTAATTACAGCTCGTACACATGATGTACCCTCTTTCCTTGAGATTCAACCTTGTGACTGCTCTTACCCCGTTTCTGTCTGGCCTCAGACGGCTATCAGCAAATGTTTGGAAGATTTTCAGCTATCCCTGTTCCCATATCAGATACCATTTAGCTGGTACATACCAATATCAGCTATCTTTTTAAATTAATCCAACTTTCACAGCCTAAATCATGAAAAATCAAGCTCTACCCCCTTAATTTTGGTACATAAAGCTTATGTCTGCTTGTTTTAGCTAGTGGCCCCCTGGTCTTAAGCTAATTGCCTCTTTTTCGCTTTGATACTTCCTATCCACCTTATTCCGGATTTGGCGCCACTACCCATAATTCATAGCGGAAGCCGGTTGTTTACTTCCGCCCGCGATCCCGCGCTGTTGTTTACGTTTGTGGGTTAACACACTTGCTAGCAATTTAATGTTTTTGACACAAAAGTTTCCTTTACCTGAAGTAAATGGCAGCACATCAGAGGTGGATACATTGCAAGGATGTTTTAAAAAGCTGCGAAGATAAGTCGTTAACTGTGTCTCACCCATCATTTCTCACGGACTGGGTAGATGATATGAAATCATGGCCCGGAATTACCTACATCGATATTATTAATTACCTTGTTTTTTTCTGAAGGCGTCGATGGCGAGGAATTGCGGAATTATAAAAGCACAGAGGCGTATAATTACCTCCACAGCAACAAAATAGATACAGTTTTGCTCAAGAAACAAGGCGACTTTATCTTTCTGAAAGCAGCTGTTGAGCCGAGCCAGAGCGTTGGTCAAGCTTAACACTTAGCATCATGCTCAGAGAAAGTGGAGTGGTAGAAACGGTCGGCTGTTCCTGTATCGCCGGATTGGGAAAATCATGCAGTCATGCGGCAGCTATTCTGTGGAAGGTATATCACTTATCTGGATATCAGAATATTTACATCACTGAATCAGAATCACTGAACTGGGCGAAAGCTGTGAGCTTCCTGTCTGCCTGTGTTTACATGTGGAAGCCAGAGCATTGTGCAGCCTGTGATCTACTGTCACAAAAAATTAAACATTAAAAAGGCTGTACAGTATTTTTATATTATTTGTTTTTAAAAAAGTACAGACTGGATGCAAGGCAACCTAACATTTACAGAAAAGGAAAAAATAAATGACAACAGCAGGGATGTAAATAACTTGTTTCATTTTATTAGGAGCAGTGATAGCTGAAGTCTGTTAAATTGTTACAGGTCCAGAATGCTGTGATCAGTGGAAAGACGGGGCTAGCATGTACAGATGAGCAGCGCAGGTGGAATGCTGGGACAGCAAAGAATCTTCAACCCAAACGTCTAAGCATGATAAACTTCAGACACCACAAGGCAGAGCAGCAGTATAACATCAACTCAAGGGCTGCAGACACGATTAGTCTTTATTTTCATAAGTGTTATAAGGACTTGATCTTGTACAGGCATTGTAAATTCATTGTTGTCATCTCCTTCCAGTGCTGACACAAGAGTGTTAAATGTTTCTAACGCTATACCAGTGTACAGCAAAGCGTCTGCGTCATTTTGTAGAAGAAAAAATGCAACTTCATCACACTGAGTCGTCTTGTCCTGGACATCTTTTCTGCCAGACGTGTTGCAGTATTGATGATGATCTTTTAGCGAAGGGTCCTCCCACTGTGTGTGGACTGAGTGCAGATGTGGCCCAGGAGGTTGTGTGGAGACGCTAGCCAGGTCTGGGATGACTGACGGTGAATCTACGGTGCACTCTGAATAACACAAAAATACAAAATCAAATCAGCGTAACACAACCTGTCAAGTGTCACTTACCTTATTACGTTTTAGGAAGGAAATTTGTAATTCCACACTCGTACACACATGATACATCTTAAATGTCAATAGTGCTGTTTTAGTGGGGCTTTAGCCCCCTTAAATTTTCCTAAGCCCCATCAAATAACCTGCCTCTAATAACTCAACATATTCTTTATTAACAAAATCCCCAGACTTTTACAGCCCTGGGGGCTGAATTTTACCAGGTTGCTAAATAAAAAGCTATTCTCGGACAGTTACATGAAATCATATACATCTCTGCTAGCATGCTACTGATGTTAATTACTAACCACTTTGTCTTTAAGATTTGGATTTGGCTGCCAATCAAGTACTTTCTCTTAGTGATAAAGTATTTTGGAATTAAATTAATAATACACTAACATCCACAATAACACTGCAACCAGCTAGCGCTGATGCTAACACCATCCACAGTATAGTAATTATAACATTACAATTATAACATTAATAATAATATAATTCAGTTAAAGATAAGAGCTAAGCATGATTAAAATGTGAAGCGGGGACAAATCACATTTTCAATTTCACTCACCGGGAACAGATTCGGCCGTTTTGTCGATGTTGCTGGAAGCTGTCTGGCTCACAGTGGTCCGGATGAGCTGCCTTCTTTTCTTTGGTGGGGCCCGGTCATAGCCCAGATAGAGCTCCGGGTCGGGGTGAAGCTCTGTGGGCTTTTTATCAATAAAATGAAAGGAGCAAACATAAACTCTCTTCGGGGGGTATTTGAGTTTTAAAGCTGCCAGCCACGCTCGTTTTCGATCCTCCTTCCTCGGCATGGAGTGCAGTTCGTAACGCGCTGGGCACACACAGGCCTTTCGAAGTTGTTGATGTGCAAAACAATACGTTTCTAGCTCGTCTTTCAGTTTTCTGGAGCTGTTGTGACAGCCAACAACAGCACAAGTTGAACCCGAACTCATATTAGAATTGTTTAAGCCTCCTGCTACAGCACAAATTACTAGAATTTGTCATTAGCAAAAGTGCCTGTCATTAGCAAAAGTGCCTCTCGCTTTAGCTCACCGGAAGTATAAAACCGGGAGGGGGCGGTACCTGTCTGTCATGGCAGCCCACATACGCTCTTGCAGAATAAGGTGGATAAGTCGTGCAATTTGCCTCTGATATGATCCTGTAGATCTTCCACAGGCTTCACCTGTACCACCTTTATGAGTCCCACACCTGATAACAACATTCACACACCCAGGCATTCAACTATGTTATTTTCATGCACTTCTGACCGCAGTTTGTAATAAAACAAATACAAGTCTGGTATGCAACAACCCAGTGTCCAGACTTGTCCTTGCTTTATACAACAGCGCCCCCTTCCGGTCAGGATACGGAAGCACCGATCACACAAGACACCTCTGACGCAGAAAGGAAGACAACCCAAAACACGCGTAAACCTTCACCTCCTCGTGTTTGGAACAAAGAAACGCTCCCTTCCCCCCACACGAGTGCTTTACCACACACACACACACACACACGGGAAAAAAAAAAGAAAAGTAACCGTTCGCTTCGCCCCCACACACAGCTCACTCCCCCTCTTTTTTCTTCCCTCTATTGTTACGTCTCTCTCAACGTGTCCGGCCTTGAAGCCGTTACACAACATATAAAACACGGCGCAAACAAAAGTTATAACAATGTCCTAAAACTAATGCGATCCCTGATCACATGAAATTTGGTAAACTCTCTATTCTAAACCATTTCCCCATAAAACTATCTAAGAAATGAAGTACATTTAGCCACGCAGTCAACACGTGACGAGGAGTACCTGCGCCTCGGCCTCACTCTCACTCCTGTTTGAGTGCACCTTAATTCCGTCAAATTAAGGTTTTGCCGGCTAGCTCCGCTGAAAACCGGGGAAATGGGTCGGTCACCACGTGACCCCCGGCAGGCCGTCTCGCCTTCCTCCAGCCACAAGTAAAACTCGTGAATCTAACTCAACACTACCTAAACGTAAAAGAAAGCGTTCGGCGCTTAAACCATCTGAATATCGTAACCCACCTCGTCAGAATTAACACGAATCACCGGAAGTTAGCTTAAATAAAACCATCTTTATTTTCCGGAGATGGTCGCATGCACACGAACAGAGGAATTTGAATTTAGTTCTAATTTGGTTTACGGCCGAAAAGCAATAGCCAGTACACCGGACGTTAGCGTTGTCCAAATATGTAACCAGCTTACCTGAATATTCGGGGCCCCTGTTCCTCCGCGTGTGCAACGCGAGTCACCTCGATCCAATTTAGCTAGGCTGCGTCGCCTCGCCGCACGTCGGGTCACCATTTGTTGTGCCTAGAATACCACGTCGTGTTCAAGACGGCTGAGGCGTCGCCCTTGGTATAAATCATTTATTTGACAAAACATGGGTTACAGATATTCAGAGACAAACAATTACATTAATAAGATATATGCATATAAATGGAGCATTAAGAACGAACCGTC
The DNA here is from genome assembly GCF_014905685.2 of Nematolebias whitei. Lineage (NCBI taxonomy): Eukaryota > Metazoa > Chordata > Actinopteri > Cyprinodontiformes > Rivulidae > Nematolebias > Nematolebias whitei. The sequence goes on from NC_056517.1 coordinate 15,480,243, forward strand.
GCCGTGCGGTCCTACCAGAAATGCTCGGTGGGCGTGTGTCATTTCCGGCCTTTTATCCCCGTTT
>NC_056517.1:15480406-15482990 GCF_014905685.2 Nematolebias whitei
GGGGGGGGGGGGATGCATCCTCTTCACATATAATTGTTGCGACATCTATGCTCTGCAAACATAAGCCATTCACATCTCTCAAATATGTAAATTCACAAACACATTCTTCAAACTCTGCAAGATATGTGTGTGTGTGTGTGGGGGGGGGGGGGTTGCTGTTATTGAAAGTGCTCCTTCTATGGCAATCAAAACCTCCTCCCTGAAATTTGAATGGCTGATTAGTTGACCGTGTTGTGAGGAGTGGAGGAGTGGATGTAGATGTGGCTAATTCCAGTGGTTCACGGAATGTTGATTGTGTGGCACAAAGTGCCAACAGTTAATCAATGCTGTCAGCTTTGCTAGTCCCTTGCATCTTTATTTAGGGGTTTAGCATCTGTGACTGCAGCTTTGTGCTAATTTCAGCTTGATTACCATCAAAGCTCATGTGTTTCCTTACATGAAAAAAATAGAATTACAGGATTTGCATTGCAGTTTAACCTGAGTAAACAAATGTAGTGTTTTCACTTGAGAAATGTAGTTAAATAATATATTTTATTGCATATAGAGTGTATAAGCGGGGTTTTATTTTATAATTACAAAACTTTCTAATAATCGCAAACCACCTGGAACTTGTAAACAGCAGCACTAAATGTGATTTCCTGTTATGTTCATTTTCATACAAGCTTATGATTACAATAAATAGCTTTGTTAGCATCTAACTCATGTTTCAAGTTTGGCATAGGGATATTATTCGCATAGCAAAATGAGTGCCTCTGTTGTGACAGCCCTATATTCTCATGTACGGTATAGGTGTTGCGTGCTGCCTGTGAAAAAAAAAAAAAGTACTTGCAGCTATTATTCCCCAGCCTTTGTTTTTCTTTCTTTTGAAGCAGAACACAAACCACAGAATGACTCCATTAATGCAGAACCTATTTCTTCTAAATCAAAAGAAACACCCAAGTCAATGTAATGACAACCTCTTCCCTCCTTGCCTCTGGTTGTTCTTGTTCACCCATCACAAGAAAGGAGGTCATGAAGACATGAGTGTAAAGCAGAGTCTTGCATAGAGTCAGTATGCAAAAGTGTTGTAATGTTTTTTTTTCTTTCTTTTAACAGACATGCAGAAAGAGTGCAAAGCTTACAGAGGCACTTTAATCATCATAAATGATAAAACTCTAAGATTTTGTTGCTATTGTTAAGATATGTCACTCAGCTTTTCTCATTGAATTTATTTAATTCATAGATGTAAACATAATCATATTTGATGTTTTGTTGTGTGGGATATTAAATGTATTAGTCTGAACTCTGGCATATGTTTTGTCATAACACTTGTGATATGGTCATGATGTTTCATATTTGGCAACTTATGTAGGTGTATTTTGAATTTTTTTACATGGTGCAGTGTGAAAAAATTAGCATATTGTGTCAAAACATTGTTTCATGTTAAATCTGATGTATGTTTTTTTTTTCTTTCTTTTGCCTGCTTCCTTCTTCAGAGGTTGCCACAGCGAACTATCTCGCATGAAGACTTGACAATTGTTTTTATGCGGGATGCCCTTCCTGACGCAACCACAGACCACTATGTATGGAGCGAAACTGGGGTCAAAAAGATTCACAAACTTGTACAACAACATTTGTATGCGTACAAAATAATTCACAAATGTAGTTGTAGTAATACACAACGCATACAAATCGGAAAATGTGCATGCACGAATCACCAGCTGTGCACGGATCAAATTTCCTGTGCTCACAACATTTTAAGACTTTCTTACCGCACCAGATTCACAAATGAGATGATGCGTTCAAGGATGGAGAAAAGCTTGGATATCTGAGCGTTACCAGACATACTGGGCTATTGGAAATACCATATTTTTGACTTGGCCCAGTAGCTCATAACAATTATATTTATATTAAATGCATGCACTTAAATTACCATTACTGGATTCTAAAAATGTAGTCCTTGTAGATTGTAATTGTTAGGATTTGTGGTCGGAGCGAACCCAGAGTGCAGAACAGACTCAACTCGGCAGATATACAAAAATAGGTTTTTAATGATAAATGAAAAGTACAAAATAAACGAGCTGACGGGGCAGCAAAACTTACATAAACAAGGAAGGAGGCACGAGGAACTCAGGAGACACGGGGAACTCGAGGGACCAGGAAGACAAGGAGAGACTCAGGAGACCCAAGGAAGCATACCCAACGAAGACGACCCGACAACGGACAAGACAGAATAGGACAGCTTAAATACTGGGAGAAGACGAGACATGATGACAAACAGCTGGGACGAGACACAGGTGGCAACAATGGAAACTAATGAGGAAGCATGAGGGAAACAGACAAACCGGGCCACAGAAAAGTACCATCCTTACAGTAATGCTCAAATACTGTACACTAATTTTAATGGGTAGGTTATTCTTCTTCTGGCAAAATAAAAACGCCCTCAAAACTGATAAGAGCAGCGGCACCATCTTTTTTTATCCATTCAACCTTAATACATAGTTTTCACGCTTTGGTTATTGTGAAATACTACTTTTCCCACCATTGTTGTTGACAAGTGTTGTGAAATAAAGATTGTGTTCTTTGTTGAATTTAACATTCCTAT
>NC_056517.1:15483090-15484093 GCF_014905685.2 Nematolebias whitei
CGAGGGAAACAGACAAACCGGGCCACAGAAAAGTACCATCCTTACAGTACCCCCCACCCAAAGACGCCTCCAGGCGTACCCAAACCCCCCTCCCCCCCCTCACGAAGGACTAGGGTGGGTGGAGGGTGGCACTGCAAGGGTGGAGGGCATGAGGAAAACACGAGGACCAGAGAAAAGACACAAGGGACCAGAGAGAAAAGGACACGAGGGACCAGAGAACGAGGACACGAGGAACCAGAGAATGAGGAAACGAGGGGCCAGAGAAAATACACGAGGGATCACAAAGAACGAGACACGAGGAGCCAAAGGGAAAAAAAAGACACGAGGAACCAGAAAACGAGGACACGAGGAACCAGAAAACGAGGACACGAGGAACCAGAAAACGAGGACACGAGGAGCCAGAAAACGAGGACACAAGGAGCCAGAAAACGAGGACACGAGGAGCCAGAGAAAACGAGGACACGAGGAGCCAGAAAACGAGGACACGAGGGATTTGGACGGTCAAGGGATCGTCCCTAAGAGACACTGTTCCGGCGGGCGGCCGGGAGGCTGTCCATCAGACCGGGCCAGGTCAGGGGGGCGGCCGGGAGGCCGTCCAAAACACAGGGCCAAAGGGAACACGACCTGCATTAAGGAGACCTGGGGAACTGCAGCATGCGGCGTGGAGACCTGGGGAGCTGCAGCGGACGGCGTGGAAGCCTGGAGAGCTGCAGCGGACGGCATGGAAGCCTGGAGGGCTGCAGCAGACGGCGTGGGAGCCTGGAGGGCTGCAGCAGACGGCGTGGGAGCCTGGAGGGCTGCAGCAGACGGCGTGGGAGCCTGGAGGGCTGCAGCAGACGGCGTGGGAGCCTGGAGGGCTGCAGCAGGAGACGAGGGAGCCTGGAGGGCTGCAGCAGGAGACGAGGGAGCCTGGAGGGCTGCAGCAAGAGACGAGGGAACCTGGGAGACTGCAGCAGGAGACGAGGGAACCTGGGAGACTGCAGCAGGAGACGAGGGAACCTGG
>NC_056517.1:15484193-15495960 GCF_014905685.2 Nematolebias whitei
CCCCCCCCCCCCACACACACACACAGACACACACACATTTACCATGAAATATTAGTTCACCCAGCACTCGTTCCATTTCTTCGTGAACAAATCCATTCCACTTGATAAATAGGAGAATACTCAAACCACTAAAATTCCACTACGGGTTTTCCTGGTTACCTACAACAACACAGGTGGCTGTGGCTGAGTGGTTAGAGCAGTAGTCCTCCAATGCAAGAGTTCGATTCTACCAGCAGTCAAATGCTAAAGTGTCCCTGGGCAAGACACTGAACCCCTCACTGCCTCTGATTTGTGTCCCATCGGTGTATGAATGTGATCTAAAGCACTGATTAGTCTTTGTACAGATATAGTAGAGTGCTGTATGAATGGGTAAATAAGGGCACATAGTGTAGTGTAAAGCACTTTGAGTATCTTCATAAGATGGAAAGTGCTATATAAGTACAGTCCCATTTACCATTTACACCATATGCAGTGTTTCCCCGAGGTCATCTGCCTATGCAGGGCGCTTATGGGGGAGAAAGGAGACCTATATTTCACTTTTGCTGATGCAGAGAAACTTGTTCATGGCTTTGTCTCCTCCAGGCTCGACTACTGCAACTCCCTGTTTACTGGAATACCCGGCAAAAACCTTCAGAAGCTTCAATATATTCAAAACAGTGCAGCCAGGATTTTATTGAGAGCTCGTAAATTTGAACATATTACACCCATTCTCCATAACCTCCATTGGCTTCCTGTCATCTACATAATGTAGATGAACATATATCTGTGATATATTCATAAATTAAACGGATTCATTCATTTTTCTGGACTGAATAATATCGTGCATTGAAATTAAATGTGACGTGAGACGTTAATTTCCTTTGACCCATCAAATGAATGCGGTCATTTATTAACAGAATCAAAGTTTAACATCAAACATTTACATTAATTTGGCAAATTGATTTCAACAACAACATAGCTTAGTTAGCAAGTTTTACAACTAGGAAACCATACGGCCATGGTTTCCTCACTTCAAGCTTTACAACAGACATTTCTGAAAATATCTGGATTAATTACTGGAAAGATAGAAGAGTTTTAAAGAGGGAAAATGAAGTTTATCTTGAGAGAGATGGGTGAGGGAATTTGTCTGTTATAACCAGAACAACACGCTCCTTTGGACCCAGCTTAACCAACGGTACACTTTGCGGTTGAAGATCGACTCTTTTACCTTTGCAGACGATAGTTCGGCCTCGGTGTAGAGTTCTCTTTCAACGCTTTCCAGCGTCTCCGTAAGGATAGTAGGGAACCGTTCGGAGTCGTGAGATCATCCCAGAACAGACTTATTCATAGTTCCTCTGAACTTCTCTCGTTCAGCTTAGTTGCCATTGTTCTCCAGCATTCTGAACTCTGCATTCTCTCTCCGCACTCTCTACTGGAACTAGGAAGTGTTGAACCTTTTTAAAGAGGTCACTTCCGGTTCCTCTGAGAACTTCCTGATTGGTCGATAGGAACCAACAAGGTGTGGTCTTAGTGATGTAAGAGGTTATTAAAAGTCTAGGAAAAAGATTAAGTTTGTTTAAGAACAGACAGAAAATGTTTTGAAGAACCCGAGACTTCGTGGAGTCAGTTCTCTCATATCTGTCTGAAAAAGTTAAACATGACATTTCTTTCCAGTAAACATGTAGTTGACCTAACCTTGACTTTTGACCGACTTACACTTTCTCATTTCAGACAGAAGATCAAGAAAATGAATAATTACTCTGTAACACATTTTAACTTGATTTCTACTTTGAATGAGGATTAAAAATCATTAATACTGTTTCACAGTTGATTTAAAATGAGTAGTTCACTTCAACATTTAAAAATGGTTTGAACTAAACACACTTTTGATTATCATTTGTAAAATAGTAATGATAATAAAAAAGAGAGTGTTCTTTCAATTGATCAGTGCAGGACACTTAGAAAGTCTCTGGATGAACTTAATTTTGTGTTTCTGGACTCAAATCAATGAAATAACAGTTCTTGTCCCAGGAAGGCCCTCCGGGCCAGATTTGACCTGAGGCTTAGTTCACTACAATAATTCAGTACAAAATTGCTCTCATTTGCCATCAGTGTTTATACGGAAATTCACCAGATTATTTGAAGGACCTTCTTGCTCCATATTCATCCACCCGGTCCCTACAATCACAGAACTGTAATCTCCTCCACCTTCCACGAACTAAATTAAGGACCATGGGAGATCGGGCATTCTGTGTGGCTGCCCCCCGCCTCTGGAACTCCCTCCCTGACTATCTGAGAGCTCCACAATCATTGACTGACTTTAAAAAAGGCTTAAAGACTTTTCTTTTTAAGCAAGCCTATTCTGCCTCCACATGATTGTATCATTGATTTTTGTTGATTTTATCATTGATTTTAGTTGATTTTATCACTGACTTTAGTTGATTTTATCTTTGATTTTAGTTGATTTTATCATTGAATTTAGTTGCACTCTGTAGCACTTTGAGATTTTTGTTAATGAAAAGTGTGCTACAAATTAAATTAATTATTATTATTGATTATTATTTTGTGTGCTAGATGCTAGGAATAAAATAACCTTTGATGATAAATTGTGGAAAATAACATAATATGGGTTGGTGAATATAAGATTTAATTATGAATTCTGGAAAATAGATTATATAAAGATGGCTAGAATATCTGTCAGATGTGTAAACTACGCCATAAGCCAATAAACAATATATTTTTAGTGACTGCTAACTTTAAAATTAACCATGACACTTTCTGATGTCAGTAGGAAAATAGTTCCTTATAAGGCCTTTAATGAGAAACAAAACATCAACCTCAAAAGTTCTTGTTCAGTTAACTAAGATCAACTATAAAGTTAAATTATAGTTCACATCATTTGAGTATGTGTGGGTCTTACAAAATAATTAATAATGAGTCAAAGAGCAGCTTAATAGGTCAGAACGACTTTAGTAGAGCAATCTAAGACTTGATAATGTAATAGGTTACCAAGGGGATAATCAAAGTCTCACAGTATTTGTGAAATTATATAGGTTGGTGCTTATAATGTGTCATGCACTCAGTGGAAAGAGATGACAGCTAATGTGGGCCTGATTGATTGGACATGGACTTCAGAGAGTCTGTAAGGTGTTTGACTGGATAGAAATTGAAAACAGGATGTGCCATGGAGTGGATAAAGAGTATAAATATGGGAACAGGGCTGACACACGGCAGAACTGTATTGTACAGGGGCTCCTTGATGTCAGGTAATATATACACAATTCTCTCTTGTTCACACATTTTGAAGTCTGTAAAAATAAAGATGTTGTTTAATTCTGACATAAGCATGTGTTCCTTCCGAGCAAACAACTCGGGCAGGGGAAGAGGAGAAGGATCATTGTTTCCCCCTTACATACAGTAGATTAGCGCCACATAAGTGCTGGCAGTTTCTAAAAGCCAGCAGCTCAGGGGCCAGACATCCAGCAGTTAAAAGTCATTATGTAAATAAACCAAGTATTACATCCATCCATCAATCCATCCATCCATCCATCCATCCATCCATCCATCCATCCATCCATCCATCCATCCATTTTCTTCTGCTTATCCGGGGTCAGGTCGCGGGGGTAGCAGCTTAAGTAGGGAGGCCCAGACTTCCCTCTCCCCAGCCACTTGGGCCAGCTCCTCCGGGGGAATCCCCAGGTGTTCCCAGGCCAGCCGAGAAACATAGTGCCTCCAGCGTGTCCTGGGTCTTCCTCTGGGTCTCTTCCCGGTAGGACGTGTCCAGAATACCTCACCAGGGAGGCATCCAGGAGGCATCTTAACCAGATGCCCGAGCCACCCCAACTGGCTCCTCTCGACGTGGAGAAGCAGCAGCTCTACTCTGAGTCCCTCCCGGATGATCAAGCTTCTCACCCTATCTCTAAGGGAGAGCCCAGACAACCTGCGGAGAAAACTAATTTCGGCCACTTGTATCCGAGATTTCGTTCTTTCGGTCACAACCCAAAGCTCATGACCATAGATGAGGGTGGGAACATAGATCGATTGGTAAATTGAGAGCTTCACCTTTTGACTCAGCTCTTTCTTCACCACAACAGACCTGTACAGTGCCCGCTTCACTGCAGATGCTGTACCTATGCTTCTATTAATCTCAAGCTCCATTTTTCCCTCATTCATGAACAAGACCCCAAAATACTTGAACTCCTCCACTTGGGGCAGGACCTCCTCCCTGACCCAGAGAGGGCACTCAACCCTTTTCCGGCTCAAGACCATGGCCACGGATTTGGAGGAACTGATATTCATCCCAGCCGTGTCGCACTCGGCTGCGAACCACTCCAGCGAAAGCTGTAGATCACGATCTGATGAAGCCAATAGGACCACATCATCTGCAAAAAGCAGAGACACAATCCTAAGGCCACCAAAATGGATCCCCTCAACACCTTGGCTGTGCCTAGAAATTCTGTCCATAAAAGTTATGAACATAATCGGTGACAAAGGGCAATTGGAGTCCAACTCTCACCGGGAACAAACCCGACTTACTGCCAGCAATGCGGACAAGGCTCTGACACTAGTCATACAGGGACCTACCAGTCCGTATCAAAGGGCCCAGTACCCTATACTCCCAGAGTACCCCCCACAGGTTCTCCGAGGGTCAAATGCCTTATCCAAGTCCACAAAGCACATGTAGACCGGCTGGGCAAAGTCCCACGCACCCTCCAGGACCCTACTGAGAGTGTAGAGCTGGTCCAGTGTTCCACGACCAGGATGAAAACCGCACTGCACCTCCTGAATCCGAGATTCGGCTATCCGACGGACCCTCCTCTCCAGAACCCCCAAATAGACCTTACCAGGGAGGCTTAAGAGCGTGATCCCCCAGTATTTGGAACACACTTTACGGTCCCCCTTTTTGAATAGAGGGACCACCACCCCGGTCTGCCAAACCAGGGGAACTTCCCCCGATGTCCACACAATATTGCAGAGTCGCATAAGCCAACACAACCCTGCAACATCTACAGCCTTAAGGAACTCTGGGCAAATCTCATCCACCCCTTGGGTCCTGCCACCGAGGAGCTTTTTAACCACCTTGGTGACCTCAGCACCAGAGATTGGAGGGCCCGACCCAGAGTCCCCAGGCTCTGCTTCCTCAGTGAAAGATGTGCTGGTGGGATTGAGGAGGTCTTCAAAGTATTCTGCCCACGACCCACGACATCTTGAGTTGAAGTCAGTAGCACACCACCCACACTATAAACACTGTTGGTGGTGTACCGTTTCCCCCCTGAAATGCCGGATGGTAGACCAGAATCGCCTCGAAGCCGTGAAGAAGTCATTCTCCATGACCTCTCTGAACTCCTCCCATGCCCGAGTTTTTGCCTCAGCGACCACCCGAGCCACAAACGACAGTCAGAACCCGTCCCCCCACACATAGGCGGAGGGAGGCCACCCTCTCATTCACCAGGATGAACCCCAACACACAGGCACCAAGATGGGGGGCAATAAGTATGCCCACTCCTGCTCAGCGCCTCTCACCAGGGGCAACTCCAGAGTGGAAGAGTGTCCAACCCCTCTCAAGGAAACTGGTTCCAGAGCCAGAGCCATGCGTAGAGGTGAGTCCGACTATTTCTAGCCGGAACCTCTGCAACCTCACACACCAGCTCAGGCTCCTTCCCCACCAGTGAGGTGACATTCTACGTCCCAATAGCCAGCTTCTGTAGCCAAGGATCAGACCGCCAGGGTCCCCACCCTCGGCCACCACCCATCCCATTGCACCCGACCTCTTTGGCCCCTCCCACAGGTGGTGAGCCCATGGGAAGGGGGACCCATGTCTCCTCTTCGAGCTGTGCCCGGCCGAGCTCCATGGGTAAAAGCCCAGCCACCAGGCCCTCGCCCACAAGCCCCACCTCCAGGCCTGGCTCCAGAGTGGGGCCCTGGTGACCCACGTCTGGGCGAGGGAACATCAAGCCCATTTCTTTTTCTCATCATAGGAGAGTTTGGGCTGCACTTTGTCTGGTCCCTCACCTAGGACCTGTCTGCCTTGGGTGACCCTACTAGGGGCGTGAAGCCCCTGACAGCATAGCTCCTAGGATCATTGGGACACTCAAACCCCTCCACCACGGTAAGGTGGCAGCCCAGGGAGGGGGAGTATTACAATGATCTGTTAATTTTAAATTTGTTTGTTTTATTGCATTGAATCATGAATGCAATAAATAGAACACACACCCCATTTTTTAAAATGAACTCATTGGTTGGCCGGACTCAAGTTACCCGCCGGCCACCAATTGAATAGCCTTGATCTAAAGTATGAGACGACAGTATGATGGTTATCATGTCTAATGCATTTCTAATGCATTTCATTATTGCTGACCGGGGTAGGGGTGTGAGGTTTAGGATGTTATGATGCATGAGAGAAGTGGAGTGTTACGTCTGTAGCATCTTAGTTAATGTGGCTTTATTGCGCGTCGCTAGCTTAGTGCTGTTAGTTCTGGCAGTTTTTGACGTGCTGTGTGTGTGTGTGTGGGGGGGGGGGGGGGGGGGGGGGGGGGGGGCAGGGATGGCTAGGATAATTGAGAGAAGTGCAGCGTGCTCTATCTTCCAATGCCAATGGCACAGAGGAATTTAATGTGGGCGGCTGTGGCTGAGTGGTTAGAGCAGTCATCCTCCAATGCGAAAGTTGGGGGGTTTGAATCCGCCAGCAGTCACATGCCGAAGTGTCTCTAGGCAAGACACTGAACACCTCATTGCCTCCCATGTGTGTCCCATCAGTGTATTAATATGAGAAAGCTCTGATTAGTATATTTAGAATGATTTGTTCAATTAGCTTTGTAGAGATCCAGTAGAGTGCTGTCTGGATGGGTAAATGAGGACACAGATTGTAGTGTAAAGCGCTTTGAGTATCTTGAAATAAGATAGAAATGTGCTATATAAGTGCAGTCCATTTACCATTTAATGTCTCATGAATATGATTTTTTTTCTCTCTCTTTACTGATCCATTTTGGGTCATTTGATTAAAGTGTCATTCATGCCTTGTTTACTATCGTAAGTTCTCAATACTGAAGTGGCTCTGCATTGCTTGTCAGAGACATCACTTCTACATTTAAATTGTGCTGCAGTACTTTTGTGTCTTCACTAGTGGTTTCAATGTTGACATCTTTTTTTTTTTCTTTCTCACTACAATTACATCTCCAGGGGAGAAGATTCTGTTCCTTCCCAACAAATTGCTCTGGACACAGCTGCGACATTCACAGGAACCTACAGTATATGTCATTGCAGCCAAACCGGACTACATTTTCTGCAACTTGTGTAGGAAAGTAGTTTGAATTCAGAAACTTGACCTATGGAATCCAACATTTTTCAGTCAGGTCATCTGGACAGTTTCTTTTTTTGTACTGAAACGTTTCGCTTTTGATCCGGAAGGCTTCATCAGTCAAGGAGACACACAACACAAAACTCATTCTTCCCCCAACAGCTTACTCCAAAGTGGAACAAACCAATTTTGCTTGTGATAAGATTGTCTCTTTGGTATTCCCCCTCCTCCATTGCCGGCACTCCTCCTTGTTGACAGTCGTGTAAAACTGGTTGAAAACAACAAAGTCCATGCTCAATAATCCAGGTATACAATGCAACATTTTTCAGTCAGGTCATATAGACAGTTTCTTTTTTAGGAAAAAATAAAAAGAAACTGTCCAGATGACCTGACTGAAAAATGTTGGATTGTATATCTGGATTATTGAGCATGAACTTTGTTGACTAATGGAAATTTGTATAAGCTGTCTCATCTCTTTATAGAAGAAGCCCTTTGTGAGAGAAATGGTGAGGGACTGGAAAATGGACTAAGTGAGACAGAAGATCTTCTATGTGGGCTTGAAAAAGAACAACAGAAGCATAATGAGGATTATGATAGACATCAGGCTGGCATTGAGTTGCACCGCTTGAGAGGCTGGGAAAATAAAAATTAGCTCGAGACAAACAGTGTTTTATGACACAAGTGAGGAAAAGCAGATCTTACGCCTGGATTCTCCAGCCTGATTCAACCCCCCTTTGCCTCTTTTTTTTGTTGCACCACCAGAAAGACGCACAGTAGCCCAACAACACAATGCATACTGGTCTTAACAACTGGGTAAGCAGAGATGACAGCAGTAGCATATAAGTGACAAGAGCTGGTGAAACATGAGCTCCTGCCACATCCCTAGTGTACAAACAAGATCTGGCTGCAAGGAAAGAATGTGCTGTAACAACTTCCCCTCTCTAGTTTCTTTCTTGTGTTTCAGAGCATCTGGTCGATGCTTATCTGCTACTGTCAAGATAGCTTTCTACATGCAGAAAGGACAAAGAGAAGAGCAAACAGGTCGACTGAAATGAGTAAAGAGCAGAGAGGTGGATGTGAAATCCTTTGAAAGCATTCGTGTGTAAAAAGACACAAAGATGTTTAACATTCTGAAGAAAACAAATAAAATAGTGCAAACAAAGATATTTTGAAAGTGTGACTACTACCTGAAAGTCTAGCACCCGTTAACTTTTAGTTCTCAATCGTAATTTGAAATGTTCTTTTGCAAAATACTAATGTCATTAGATATAAACACAGACAAGTCACTGAAACTAAACCATCACCCGCTTCCTGGTAGCTGCAGTGTCACCATGAAAGGAAACTGGTAGGATAATTTTTTACAGTAGCAATAAGACCGTTTATCAGGAGCAAAACTTCACGACCGACCTGCGCTTCCAGAGCTCGGCCATCATGGCACTGCAGGAAGCCAGCGAGGCTTAGAGCTGTCATTTCTAACTCTAGCCCTAAGCCCGGCCCCACCCGATCTGAATTCGGGGCGGGCCGGGCCTTGATAATGTGATGGATGGGCGGGCTGGGTTGGTGTTGGGCTTTTAATTGGGTCAGGACCAGCTACGATCCAATTATATGATAACATGGCCTGCCATACTTTCACCAGCCGCACACAGGCATTTCATCGCAAGCTGACCGGTCCTGAAAGAGGTAAAAAGTTTAGTTAAGCTTCAGATGGGACTGTACTGCCAGAAAGCGATCCATCAGCCAAATGGACGTTCATTCTGCCACGGCACTCAGCGGACACGCGTGGCTAATGACCCAGACAACCCAAACAGGTGAGATCCCAAAGCACACGTGTCAGAGCAGGGTCCGTGAATAAATCAGAATGCAGGCAGAATCAGGGTTTAACTGCTCTTTTATGGTCATGAAAGGACAAACACCATGTCAGCTCCGAATCTCGTGCACCTTATTCAGCTGAACGTTCCTGATGATAGGTGTATCCCAAAGCAGAAGCGTGTGTCAGAGCTGTCTGTGTGTCTCAGTGCAAAAGAATACAGGCAGAAACAAGTTTTAAATGCTATTTTACGGCTATGAAAGGACAAACACCCCGTCAGCTCCAAATCTTCTGCAGCGCGTTCCAGACCGTTAATAACTAATTAAAAATGTAGAGTTTTTTTTCCAGGTATGGACCTATAATTACTGTTAATTCATCAGGTCGGGTGGGGTTTGGAAATTATGATTGCGGGCTGGGGCCGGGTTTGATCAGATTTTTTGGGCCCGAATGTTACTCTAACGAGGCTTGCCTGGTGGCTCTGTTCAAGGACACCAACCTCTGCACCATTCACGCCAAGAGGGTCAACATCATGCCCAAAAACATCCAGCTGGCCCACAGGATTTGCTGGGAGTGGGCTTAGACTGATCCAGACCAGTTCTTACATCACTGCTTACAGAACCACTCTAACTGGACCATGCTGCTGACAATAACATGACAACACTGCTGGCAGGATCATGCTGCTAACAGAACCACCCTGCTAGCAGTGCCATGCTGCTAACAGTAACAGCATACTGATGCATGCTCAAAAATCCAGGTAGAAAAATCTAAAAAAGTTAAATCTGGTCCTCTGGGCATTCAAAAAAAACAAAACAAAGCAAAACAACAAAAAAATGTAGAAACGTTTCGTCTTTCATCCGAAAGACTTCCACAGTCTGAGGAGCTGTATTCAGCTCAGTCTCTTAAATAGCACCTTCTCAGAGTGGATCAACCAGTTTTGCTACTGCCAACCAAAACCAGCTGATCACATGCTCAAGAAGGACCATCAGCCTAACAATGAATCATTAGCAAACTGATGGCTGTTTACTATTCACAGAGGGCTGAGTGATACTAGCAATCACATCATTGTAAGAGGGGGACAATTGAACACGTAGGCCTCCACCCCTGTTTAACGATGGACAATTTCTTTTCACAAAGATGGCCTCCATTACTCCTCTCTCAAACCATCGTTCCTCTCTATCCAGGATGTGAACATCTTCATCCCTGAAAGAGTGACCGCTGGCCTGGAGATGAGTGTAGACCGCATAATCCTGGCTTGATGATGTTGATCTTCTGTGCTGGGTCATCCTTTTGGCCATGGCCCAGCACAAAAGAAAGACAAGTGTTTTTAATACAAAAAATGCCAACCTTCAAATAATCATGTTCAGTTATGCACTCAATACTTGGTCGGGTATCCTTTTGCATGAATGACTGCTTCAATGTGGCGTGGCATGGAGGCAATCAGCCTGTGGCACTGCTGAGGTGTTATGGAGGCCCAGGATGCTTCGATAGCGGCCTTAAGCTCATCCAGAGTGTTGGGTCTTGCGTCTCTCAACTTTCTCTTCACAATATCCCACAGGTTCTCTATGGGGTTCAGGTCAGGAGAGTTGGCAGGCCAATTGAGCACAGTAATACCATGGTCAGTAAACCATTTACCAGTGGTTGTGGCACTGTGAGCAGGTGCCAGGTCGTGCTGAAAAATGAAATCTTCATCTCCATAAAGCTTTTCAGCAGATGGAAGCATGAAGTGCTCCAAAATCTCCTGATAGCTAGCTGCATTGACCCTGCCCTTGATAAAACACAGTGGACCAACACCAGCAGCTGACATGGCACCCCAGACCATCACTGACTTTGGGTGTTTCACACTGGACTTCTGGCATTTTGGCATTTCCTTCTCCCCAGTCTTCCTCCAGACTATGGCACCTTGATTTACGAATGACATGCAAAATTTGCTTTCATCCGAAAAAAGTACTTTGGACCACTGAGCAAGAGTCCAGTGCTGCTTCTCTGTAGCCCAGGTCAGGCGCTTCTGCCGCTGTTTCTGGTTCAAAAGTGGCTTGACCTGGGGAATGCGGCACCTGTAGCCCATTTCCTGCACACGCCTGTGCACGGTGGCTCTGGATGTTTCTACTCCAGACTCAGTCCACTGCTTCCGCAGGTCCCCCAAGGTCTGGAATCGGCCCTTCTCAACAATCCTCCTCAGGGTCCGGTCACCGCTTCTCGTTGTGCAGCGTTTTCTGCCACACTTTTCCCTTCCCACAGACTTCCCGCTGAGGTGCCTTGATACAGCACTCTGGGAACAGCATATTCGTTCAGCAATTTCTTTCTGTGTCTTACCCTCTTGCTGGAGGGTGTCAATGATAGCCTTCTGGACAGCAGTCAGGTCGGCAGTCTTACCCATGATTGCGGTTTTGAGTAATGAACAAGGCTGGTAGGTTTTAAAAGCCTCAGGAATCTTTTGCAGGTGTTTAGAGTTACGCCATTGATTCAGATGGTTAGGTTAATGGCTTGTTTAGAGAACCTTTTCATGATATGCTAATTTTTTGGGACAGGCATTTTGGGTTTTCATGAGCTGTATGCCATAATCATCAGTATTAAAACAATTAAAGACCTGAAATATTTCAGTTGGTGTGCAATGAATCTGAAATATATGAAAGTTTCATTTTTATCATTACATTATGGAAAATAATGACCTTTATCACAATATG
>NC_056517.1:15496060-15520871 GCF_014905685.2 Nematolebias whitei
ATATATATATATATATATATATATATATATATATATATATATATATGCATAAGGGGAGTGGTGGTGCAGAGGTTAGAGAATGTGGGCCTGTGATCGTAAGATCTCCGGTTCAAGCTCCCATACAGACAACATCAAAAATGCGGGTGGGATAGATGAAGCACCCACACCTGCCCATACCCTCATTCGTCCAACTCTGGGCCCTTGAGCAAGGCCCTTAACTCCCACCATCTGCTCCTCTGGATGTCCTAGGTAGCATCTCTCTGTTCCTTACAGAGGGCTGTGGTAGCTCGGTTGTCTGTGGTTGCATTAGGAAGGGCATCCAGTGTAAAAATAACTGCCAAGTCTTCATGCGACAGTTCGCTGTGGCGACCCCTAACGCAGGAAGCAGCCAAAAAAAAAAAAAAAATTAAATAAATAAATATATATATATATATATATATATATATATATTCAATTCAATTCTAAAATACTTTATTAATCCCAGAGGGAAATTAAATGTTGTAACTCATCATCCTGGTTTCATTAAAGAGTTGTTATAGATGCTGATGGCTGTGGGCAGGAAGAATCTCTTGTAGCAGTCTGTCTTGCAGCGGATCTGAAGAAGCCTCTGAATGAAGACACTTTGTTGTTGTATGACAGTCTGATGAAGAGGGTGCTGAGAGTTGTCTATAATGTTCTTCATGTTATGAAGAATTCTGCCTTGTACAGTCATTTCCAAAGGTTCTAGAAGAGTCCCCAGAACTGAGTCAGCCTCCTTTATGAGCTTGTTGATCTTTTTTAAGTCACTTTCTCTGGTGTTGCTACCCCATTAGATGATGGCAGAAGAGATAGCGCTCTCTACAACAGACTTATAGAAGATATGCAGCATCTTGCTGCAAACATTGAAGAACTTCAGCTTCCTCAATAAGTAGAGTCTGCTCTGTCCCTTCTTGTAAACAGCTTCACTGTTGCATTTCCAGTCCAGTCTGTTGTCCAGGTGAACCCCAAGGTATTTGCATTTCTCCATCACCTCCACTTCTTCTCCCACGATGGAAATAGGGCTGGACCTGTTCCTGTTTTCCTGAAAGTTACAATCATCTCCTTTGTTTTGTTCACATTCAAGATGAGATGATTGTTTCCACACCATGCCACAAAGTGGTCCACCAGTTCCCTGTACTCAGCTTCTTGTCCATCTCTGATACACCCGACCACTGCAGAATCATCAGAATATTTCTGCAGATGACAGGAATCTGTTTTGTACTGGAAATCTGAGGTGTACAGAGTGAAAAGTAATCAGAATCAGAAGAATCAGGATAAACTTTATTGGCAATGCACTGAGATACAACGCAAATATGTACGTACAGTTGTCCGAAAGATGGGCGGAGTGCAAGAAGCTGTGGCTATAAATAGCGCGGCCTTCTTATTCAGAATAATATTTTGCTTAGATGAGAAAAGGGAAGGAAACATGAGGAGAGACTGTATAAAAAAAAAGATCTCTCACGCCGTGTCCTGGACAGGCCACAATTTGAGGAATCAAAAAAACCTACCACAGCAAAGCAACATAAATAGACGTTATACATTTACACATTTCAATTCAATTCAGTTTATTTATATAGTGCCAAATCACAACAAAGTTGTCTTAGGGCACTTTACAGGAACATTCACATACATAAAAGCCAATTAGTAAAGTTCTCTATCTAAGGAGGCCAGCAGACAAGTTGAATCTTGGCTTCGTTGCAGTCTCCCATCCTGAGCAAGCACAGTGGCAACAGTGGAAATTAAAAACTCCCTTTTAAAAGGAAGAAACCTCCAGCAGAACTAGGCTCAGGACAAGCGACCATCTGCTTTGACCAGCTGGTTGAGAGGACAGGAAGGAGAGACAGACGAACATAGAATGGTAGGTCCAGGTATAGGTCCAGGTCTATCTGAAAGACAAAAAAAACACGTTAAGGATAGAAAAAATAATTACAAATACAAAACAGGTTGAGCAGAGTAAGTAAAGACAGTAGTAGCGTGAAAATTGTGGTCAGTTTGTCCTCCAGCAGTCTAAGCATATAGCAGCATAACTAAGGGACAGCTCAGGAAACCCAATCCGACCGTAACTACAGGATTTAGCAAAAAGGAAAGTCTTAAGCCTAGTTTTAAAACTGGATAATGTTTCAGCCTCACGGACAGAGATTGGAAGTTGGTTCCACAAGAGAGGAGCTTGATAACTGAAAGATCTGCCTCCCATTCTGTTTTTGTAAATTCTAGGAACCACAAGTAAACCTGCAGTCTGAGAGTGAAGTGCTCTGTTAGGAAAATATGGAACAATAAGATCTGTAATATAAGATGGAGCCAGGTTGTTGAGAGCTTTGTAGGTTAGAAGTAAGATTTTGAATTCTAGTCTGGACTTGACAGGGAGACAATGGAGAGAAACTAAAACTGGAGAAATATGATCTCTCCTACTAACTCCTGTTAAGACTCTAGTAGCAGCATTTTGGATCAACTGAAGACGTTTTAAAGAAGTATTTGGACACCCAGATAATAAACCATTGCAATAGTCCAGTCTAGACGTGACAAATGCATGGACCAGTTTTTCTGCATCATTTTTAGATAAGATGTTTCTAATTTTAGGGATATTACGCAGGTGGAAGAAGGCAGTTCTAGTAACGTTGTTAATGTGGGGGATAAAAGACATGTCCTGATCAAAAATAACACCAAGATTTTTAACATTAGAGCAAGAGGACAGATTAATGCCATCTAAGGAGGGGGGAAAGACCGAAAAATTCATTCCTAAGGTGCTTAGGTCCAAAAACCCAAACCTCAGTTTAGTCTGTGTTCAACAGGAGAAAATTAAGGGTCATCCAGGTTTTATGTCTTTAAGATATGCTTGTAGTCTAAGTAGCTGATTGGATTCATTGGGTTTAATGGACAAATATAATTGTGTGTCATCAGCATAACAATGGAAATTTTACCCAATGGAAGCATATATAAAGTAAATAGTTTTGGCCCAAGCACTGAGCCCTGAGGAACTCCATGACTAACTTTGGTGTATGAAGAAGATTTATTATTTATATTTACAAACTGGAATCTATCAGATAGATATGATTTAAACCATTTTAGAGCCGTTCCTGTAATCTGAATATCATATTCAAGCCTCTGTAGTAAAATATTGTGATCAACCGTATCAAATGCAGCACTGAGGTCTAACAGGACCAGTACAGACACAAGTCCATTGTCTGAGGCCATGAGAATATCATTAGTTACTTTTACTAGTGCTGTTTCTGTGCTATGATAAGCTCTAAGCCCTGACTGAAACTCTTCAAACAGATTATTTCTTTGTAGATGTTCATGCAACTGACCTGCAACTATTTTCTTTAGAATTTTTGAGATGAAAGTTAGATTAGATATAGGTCTAAAGTTGGCCAGAATTTCTGAATCAAGATCAGACTTCTTAAGTAAAGGTTTAATTATAGCAACCTTAAAGCGCTGTGGTACATAACCATCCATTAAAGACAAATTAAGTAGATCCAAAATGTGGACATTAATTAGGGGAAATACCTCTTCAAACAGTCTGCTTGGGATGGTATCTAGCAGACATGTGGATGGTTTGGATGATGTTATTATTTTTGACAATTCAGAGAGCTCAACAGAACAAAAACTGTCCAAACAGAAAATTCAAACCATCCTTCCTTCTACTATCTCTAGTCCCCTGTCAAATGAGGCAACTTTAAAAATTTCACTAGAGCCTGATTTATCTCTAATTGAAATAATTTTATTTATAAAGAATCTCATGAAGTCATCACTACTTATAGTTGTAGGAATACGTGGTTCAACAGAAATGGGAATTTTAGGTCGTTTTCACACCAGATAGTCCGTTAGACTTGGTTCGGGACCAATATTCATGACCTTTTGTTTACTTTTGAGCTGGTGCGTTTGCATTCACACTGCACTGTGCAGTCGAGTGAACCTGTTGAACCAACCTGTTCCCCCCGCTCGCCTGTGGGGGCGCTGCACCAAGAACTACTGAAAGAAACAACACAAAAACCTCTGAAGACACGTCTTCTTCTTCTTCTTCTTCTGTAAATAAAGATAAAAACGAAGTGGCATCAAATTTTAGCAGTTTTAGGAGTTATATTTTGTCATTTTTCAAAAATGGATTTAGCATGAGCATAAGATGAGACAGAAGACCATGGATATTGTTTTTCCACACAAGGCAGCTGACGGCTCCATATAAGGTCAGAGAAATGCGTGTTTGTTTGTCCTGCGGAGCGGGGCTGGTCTGTTTACATTCACACTGCACTCGAACCGCGCTGGAGTTCTCTTCTACCGGACCGAGACCTAGGTTTTAGCCCAGGCCAGAGTTCACCTTTTTGTTCCGTGACAGAGTTGGATGGCGCGTTCACACCTCCCCAAACGAACCAGACTTTCTAGGAAAACGAGCTAGATTTCGATTAAAGTGGACTAAACAGGGCTAGTGTGAATGCACCCTTAATTAGTCTAGCAATAGTACTAAACAGTAACCTGGGCTTATTTTTATTCTCCTCTATAAAAGATGAGTAATATAAAGTTCTAGCTTTACGGAGAGCTTTTTTATATGTTAGCAGACTATCTTTCCAAGTTAAATAAAATTCTTCAACATTAGTAGTGCGCCATTTTCTCTCCTGGTTTCTAGATGCCTGCTTTAAAGTACGTAACTCAGAATTTAACCAACGAACCAGTTTCCTCTGATTGATTACTTTCTTTTTCAGTGGAGCAATTTTATCAAGTGAACTTTGCATTGAAGTTGTAAGATGATCAACTAGATGATCTAAGTCACTGTTCTCTGATACATTACACTGCAAGACAGAGGAAAACATTGATGGAAGAGATCGTTTAAATTTGGTTACAGCATTTTCTGATAAGCACCTGCTGAGATGAAAATTACTCTCAGTGACTGTGTAGTCCTTTAATGTAAACTCAAAGGTTATTAAAAAATGGTTGGACAGAATATGATTTTGAAGAACTATTACCAAGTCCTCAATCTCTATACCATAGGTCAGAACTAAATCAAGAGTGTGATGATAAGAATGAGTAGATGTGCGGACATTTTGGGTAAAACCAAATGAGTCTATTAAATTATTAAAGGCTATGCCCAAACTATTACTCTCAACGTCCACATGAATATTGAAATCACCCATTATGATGATCTTATCAGTATTTAATAATAAGTCAGTTAATAATTCTGATAATTCAGACAAAAACTGAGAGTAAGCGCCTGGTGGACGATATATAACAACTAATAAAAGTGGCTTTTCTGATTTCCATTTTGGATGAGAAAGATTGAGGGACAGCGATTCAAACGAATCATAACTAATAACTGGTTTGGCATTAATTAATAAGCCTGACTGAAAAATAGAAGCTACTCCTCCACCTCGGCCAGTTGTTCTAGGAACATGAAAATTTAAATAATTAACAGGAGTGGATTCATTTATACTAACAAAATCCTCTTGTTGTAGCCAAGTTTCTGTCAGACAGAATAAATCAATATGATGATCAGTTATCAGAATCAGAATCAGAATAAACTTTATTGGCGTTACACCGAGATACAACGCGAATATGTACGTAAAGTCATCCGAAAATGGGCGGAGTGCACGAAGCAGCGGCTATAAATAATTAGCGCGGCCTTCTTATTCAGAATAATATTTTGCTTAGATAAGAAAAGGAAAGAAAACATGAGGAGAGACGGTATAAAAAAAAGATCTCTCACACCATGTCCTAGATGGGACACAATTTGAGGCATCAAAAAAACCTACCACAGCAAAGCAACATAAACAGACATTATACATGTACATATAGGTGGTGAAAACATTGAATTTTTAAGGGAAAGTCGTAGCATAGTCCAGAGCCCCCCTCAGCCATTGTCCAGATAAGAGGTGACGTTCATCTTCAGCTCAGTTTAGGTTCTGTTACATGTCCACGGCCTTGGGGAAGGGAGGGGTGAGGAAACAGTCAAAGCATCTTTGTTGTTTTCAAAACATTCCAGGAGGAGTTGAGATAAGTCCAGTGTCAAGGCCACAATTTGGGTCAGGCAGAACTCCTGAATTGTTGTTTCTGCCTTTAAAGTCTTGCTGTACATATTCTCTGATGGAAACTCCTAAACAGCCGAATTGATCCTTTACTCCAAAAGTCGAGCTCACAGCTTCTCCAGATTATTCCACCATTCATGAGTGATGCCAGGGAGATCACAGTCCTGATACAGCTGCTCCAATTCCCTGTCACAGCTCCACATTCAGTCCGCGAACTGTCAAGCTTCAACACCTCCACACGGATTTGTAGACAACCAGATTTCACCAACCCAAACAGTAGAATCTAGTTGTCACCATGAATCCAATTTGTTCCTTAGAATTAGAGGGTCCTCCTTACCCTGACTCCTGTCGGGAGAAGTTGATCAATTTTGTTGAGAGACCAGCTGATCCTTCCAATTAAGAGGTATGCAGGACAAAAATAGGCTTTTTAAGGGTTCACAGGACAATAGAGCGCAGCAGGGAAGCGGGTGGGGGGGGGGGGGGGGGGGACACGTCTGGTTTCACCGTAGAATAGCACGAAAAAAAAATATCAGTTCATTAACTAACAGGGATTTAGAGGAAAGAGATCTGATGTTCAATAATCCACATTTAATGATTTTATGATTTTGCTCTGGTAAAGTAACTGTGTTTATTTTAATCAGATTTTTATGGTTTATATTTTTAGAGTTGATTTTTGGTTTATTTAATTTGAGCCGTGGGCGAGTTGACACTGTTTCAATGTGGGTGTGGGTGGGTAACAGAGGACAAGCAGCAGAGAGGTGTGGAGGACTACAACTCTGCTTCCTGGACTGGACCCTGGGTTATCAATAATTTGGGGGATAAACAAAATCAGCCATATTTCTAGAAAGAAGAGCGGCTCCGTCCAAAGTGGGATGGATGCCATCTCTCTGCATCTGACCAGGTTTTCCCTAGAAAGAACTCCAGTTATCTATGTAGCCCACGTCATTGTCAGACCACCACCTGGACACCCAGCGGTTAAACGACGACATATGGCTTAACATGTCATCGCTGGTCAGGTTGGGGCCGGAGAAAACTACGGAGTCCAACATGGTTTTAACAAAGTCACACACTAAAGCAACATTAATTTTAGTGACCTCTGATTGGCGTAACCGGGTGTCATTACCGCCGACGTGAATAACAATCTTACTGTATTTAGCCTTAGCCTTAGTCAGCAGTTTCAGATAAGATTCTATGTCGCCCGCTCTGGCCCTCGGAATGCATTTGACTATGGCCGCTGGAGTCCCTAAAGCCACGTTTCGGACTATGGAGCTGCCAATAACCAGGGTCTGTTTCTCAGCGGGTATGTCACTGAGTGAGGAAAATCGATTAGAAACGTGAACGGGTTGGTGGTGAACTGGGGGCTTAGCCTTAGCACTATGCTTGCTCCGGACCGTCACCCAGCCGGCCTGGGGTCCCAGCTGCTTGGGTTCTGCTGGAGGACCGCTAACGGGTGCTAGCCTCTGTGGTTCCACGCTGTCTAAGGAGACCTGGCTAGCTACTGGTTTTTCTACAGCGCAGAGCCAAACTTCCAGTTCAGACAGCCTCTCCTCCAAAGCTACCATAAGACTACATTTGTTACATGTATCATTACCACTAAAGGAGGCAGAGGAGTAACTAAACATCTGACACACGGAGCAAGAGAAAACAGAGGAAGCAGGGAGAGAAGTAGCAGCCATGCTAAGCTAACACTAGCAAGAGTTAGCAGAGCCAAATACACCAATAAAAACCGAGAAGTGTTGAAAGATAAGAGGTGTTTTAAGCACTATCCAACAGTGGAAAAACAACTGTACTAAGTGTGTTTGTGAACTAGAATGAAAAACTGTACAAAGACAGATAAATCCAGAAAACAGAGACGACTCGAGCAAACAATCCACTCGAGCTAACGGCAGACAAACAGGAAGTGACACAATACGGAAGTGACACAATACGTCTCACCACAAACGTGCAACGTCACACCACAAGGAGGCAGCCTCGTCCCAAATGTTACAAAGTTCTATAAAACAATAGGCCAGTGAAGACATTGAATTTTTAAGGGAAAGTCGTAGCATAGTCCAGAGCGCCCCCACCCCCACAGCCATTGTCGAGATAAGAGGTATCATTCATCATCAGCTCAGTTGAGGCTCTGTCACATGTCCACGGCCTTTGGGAAGGGAGTGGTGAGGAGACAGTCAAAGCATCTTTGTTGTTTTCAAAACATTCCAAGAGGAGTTGAGATAAGTCTGGCATCAAGGCCACAGTTTGGATCAGGATAACTCATGAATTGCTGTTTCTGCCTTTTTAAAGTCTTGCTGGTACTTTGTATATATTCCTCTGATAGTGTAAGGGTCCCACTGCCTGCAGCCTGCCTTGCTGATGGTCGCTGATTAACAACACCTGGCGGCCATCAGCCTGATTAGCCTCTCCATCTACATAAGGCTGCAGCCCAGTGTGACTCATCACTGGAGCATATCACCTCTCATGGTATAGTACTGTTGAGCTAGATATGTCTAGGTGAAAAGAATTTGTTCACCTGTGTTCTCTTTTCCAGTTTCCTGATCCCTCGTGTTTTTGGACCTCCTCGTGACCTGATCTGTATCCCTCGGCCTGTCAGGTATTCCTCGTGCCATTTTTGCTTCCAGTTGCCAGCCTTCCTCGTTCCCTTGGACCCTCGTTGGATTTCCCTCCGCTGCTCACTCCTTCGACTGAAGGACCAGCTCTCCTCCTTTGGATTTGGACTGTAAGAACAAAACGCTCTTCAGACAAACCACTCAGGTCTTCCCCTCTGGACCAACAATTAACCTGTCGCCCCTCTTTCCAGGAGTTGCAGAGAAGCTGCATGTGGATCTGTTTCACTGTAAATAAATAAACACTGTTCTTGCGTACTTCCCCTGAGTCTGCCTCGTTCTGGGTCTCATATCAACTGGGTTCCTCGCACACTCCTAACAGAAATGCTCCAGCCACAAAAGACCCAGAATGAGACGAAGAGTGAGCAGACAACCCCCGGTTCCCCGGAGGAATGGATCGACGGGTTGGATAAAGTTTTACAGCAAGTGCTAACTCACCAAACCATAGTCCAGTCCAACCTTCAGGAGCTCGTAGGTATGATTTATTCCATTAAACGTCAACTGCAAACTTCTTCCTCCTCAGCTCCAGTTGTTCCACCAGCCCCCACGGCTCCTGGTTCCATTCCTCCTGTACAACAAATGATAATTAAACCTTCTGAGTTCTTCACCGGAGACCCTGACCAATGTGGCGGCTTCTTGCTGCAGTGCAGACTCATCTTCGAGGCGGCTCCCTCTCAGTTCTTCTTGGACGCAGCCAAGATCACCTTTTTTGTAAGTCAGCTCAAGGGTAACGCTCTCCGGTGGGCTCACTAATTTCTCCTGAGCCATGAAAATCCCTCTGCAACCTATGAACTATTTCTTCATGAGTTTTGTAGGATTTTTGATCATCCCCTGCATACTTCAAATGCCGCCAAGCGTTTGTTGAATTTACGACAGGGCCGTCGTAACGCCTCGGAGTTCGCCTTGGAGTTCGCCTTGGAGTATCGGATCCTTGCTGCCCAGACAGGATGGGACGAATCAGCCCTCCAAGGTATTTTTTTAAATTCCCTATCTGATTTTTTCAAGGACCAGATGGCTACGCGAGACGAGCCCGAGACTTTCGATAAGTTAATAGACCTTGCCATCTCCATCAATGACCGTTTCCGGGAAAGGAAGAGAGAGGCAAACTACAATTCCCATTGATCCCCGACTTCCGGGTTTCCGACTCCTCCAGGTGAGCCCAAGTCTGCACATTTGTACTACCTTTCCCAGAATCCTCCCACTTCCGGGTTTACGACCCCTCGCCACGAGTCCATTTCACCCAAGCAGACTCACATGAACTACAACTCCCAGTCCTCCATGCTTCCTGGCCCCAACCAATCATCTTCTTTTTCTCCACGAGATCGCTCACCCGAGCCTTTGCAGGTGGGGCACGCACGACTGACTCCTGCAGAGAGACAGCAGCGTGTATCCGCCCGTCTCTGCATTTTTTGTGGTAACCCCGGTCATTTTCTGCCCCACTGTCCGTTTCGGGGAAAACGAGAACTTCCACCAGTAAAGCGGGAGTTACTGGTGGGAACTTCTGCGTTATCCTCCCCATTTAAACTGTTGCTGCCCATGGTCATTCAGACTCCTGACCATCGCTTTTCGTTCTCCGCTCTCATCGACTCGGGTGTGGAACAAAACTTGATTAGTGCTAATTTAGTTAGAAAACATTCCTTGCCTACTTGTGAGATTCCTCCGATTTCTGTCGCCGGCTTAACCGGAAACACATTGACCCGTATAAATCAGAAGACTACCGATTTGCATGTCATCATCTCAGGTAACCATCACGAGATGACTGATTTTTTTGTGTTTGATTCTCGCACGCCTCAGATAATTCTAGGTTTCCCCTGGCTTCGTAACCATAACCCTGTTATTAATTGGGACGCGGCTGCGTTGACAAATGGAGCGAAAAGTGTCTCAGTAACTGTCTTCGCTCCGCCATCAACGAGTTCCCTCGGGACACGCCTCCTCTAGAGGAGGTCGACCTCACCTCCATGCCTGTTGAATACCGTGACCTAGCGGCAGTCTTTAGCAAGCAACGCGCCTCGTCTTTCCCTCCTCATCGTCCCTATGACTGTTCGATTGACTTATTACCTGACGCCCCCTTGCCGTCAAGTAGACTTTATAATCTTTCTGGTCCCGAAAGGGAATCCGTGTCTAATTATATTAATGAATCCCTTGCCTCAGGTATTATTCGACCCTCGACCTCCCCTTTGGGAGCTGGTTTCTTTTTCGTTTCAAAGAAAGATAAGACTCTCAGGCCGTGCATTGATTACTGCAGATTAAACATTACTATAAAGAATAAGTATCTGCTCCCCGTCATCGATTCGCTGCAGGAACAATTACAGTTGGCTTCCTGCTTCACGAAGCTCGATTTAAGAAACGCCTACCATCTCGTGCGTATTAAAACAGGTGACGAGTGGAAGACTGCTTTTCGCACTCCTTTGGGTCACTTTGAATATCTGGTCATGCCCTTTGGGTTGACCAACGCCCCCGCGGTTTTTCAGGCGCTCATCAACGATGTCCTGCGCGACTTTATAGGTAATTTTGTTTTCGTCTACCTCGACGACATTCTTGTTTTTTCTCACGACCCCACTCAGCACACTACTCACGTCAGCACGGTTCTTCAGCGGTTACTGGAGAACCAGTTGTTCGTCAAAGCCGAGAAGTGTGAGTTTAGTACCTCCACTGTCTCCTTCCTGGGTTTTATTTTTGAGGGCGGACGTTGTAGAACCGACCCTGAAAAGACCAGGGCTGTAGTCGACTGGCCGACCCCCAAGTCCAGGAAACAGTTACAACGTTTCCTGGGCTTCGCCAACTTTTACAGGCGTTTTATTAAAGATTATAGTCGTGTCGCCGCCCCCCGTCTCAGCTCACTTCCATTGCCCGTGCTTTTCACTGGACCCCAGAGGCTGAGGCCGCCTTCAAGAGGCTCAAGTCCCTCTTTTCCTCCACACCCATCCTCTGCCATCCAGACCCACGCACCAGTTCATTCTGGAGGTGGACGCCTCTGACACTGGAGTAGGGGCGGTCCTTTCTCAAACATCACCTGCAGACAACAAAGTTCATCCCTGCGCCTTCTTTTCCCGACGTCTCTCTCAGTCGGAGTGCAATTATTATGTGGGCAACCGCGAGTTGTTGGCAGTCAAGCTCGCGTTAGAGGAATGGCGGCACTGGTTGGAAGGCACAGAGATTCCTTTTTTGATTTGGACCGACCACAAAAACCTAACTTATCTCAGGAACGCCAAGCGTCTGACTCCCCGTCCGGCCCGTTGGTCGCTTTTTTTTAATAGATTTAATTTTGTTCTCAATTTCCGTCCGGGTTCAAAGAATGTTAAACCCGAAGCCATGTCCAGACAGTTCGCTCCTCCCGACAAACCTGAGGGTTCCGATACCATCGTTCCCCCCACCTGCGTTGTCGGCTCCCTCTCCTGGCCCATCGCCGCCACCGTTCAGGAGGCCCTCCTCTCCAAACCCGATCCTGGTGGTGGTCCCCCCGGTACCCTCTTTGTTCCCTCCAGCGTGCGGTCCAAAGTGCTCCAGTGGCTTCACACGAACAAGCTCTCTTGCCACCCTGGAGTCAACCGCATGCTCGCCCTCACAAAAACTAATTTCTGGTGGCCCTCCATGTCCAAGGACATTAAGGACTTTGTTTCGGCCTGTCCCGTCTGTGCCAGAAACAAGTCAGGTACCCAACCTCCGGCTGGCCCCCTGCTTCTCCTCCCAACCCCTAGTCGCCCCTGGTCCCACATTGCCCTCAATTTTGTAACCGGTCTTCCCCCGTCTGACGGTAACACCACCATCCTCACTATTGTTAACCATTTTTCAAAGGCTGTTCATTTTGTTCCCCTTCCTAAGCTCCCCTCTGCCCTTGAAACCGCTCACCTTCTTAACCTCCATGTTTTTAGGCTCCATGGCATCCCTTCGGACATCGTCTCCGACCGAGGCCCGCAGTTTGTCTCCCGGGTGTGGCATTCCTTTTGCAAGTCGTTCGGGGCGTCCGTTAGCCTTATCTCCAGCTACCATCCTCAGGCTAATGGACAAGCTGAGCTCTGCAATCAGGAGTTGGAGTCCACCCTGCGTTGCCTGGTCGAGTCCAACCCATCATCATGGAGTCAACATCTGGTTTGGGTAGAATACGCCCACAACTCCCACCGTTCCTTTGCTACTGGTATGTCCGCCTTCGAGGCCTCCCTTGGCTACCTCCCCCCTCTTTTTCCCAGTCTGGAGCTCGACTGCTCGGTCCCGTCCGTGCAGCACCACTTCCGGCGTTGTCGTCGCGTCTGGCGCCAGGCCAAGACGGCCCTCCTTAGGACCGCGGCCCAGGCAAAACGGTTCACGGACCACCACCGTTCAGCGACACCCGCCTACCAGGTCGGCCAGCAGGTTTGGTTGTCCACCAAGGACATCAAACTGTGGGACACCCCCCACAAGCTGGCTCCCCGCTTAATTGGGCCCTTCCCCATTGCCCACATCATCAACCCATCTGCTGTTCGTCTCCAACTCCCCAGGGCCATGAGGATTCACCCAACCTTTCATGTTTCCCAGATCAAACCCATCTCCTTAAGTCCCTTGTGCCCCCCTTCTGACCTCCCTCCGCCACCCCACCTGATCGACAACCACCCTGCGTTCACCGTCAGATCGTGCGACGCAGGGGTAGGGGTTTCCAGTACCTGGCCGACTGGGAGGGGTACGGTCCTGAGGAGAGGTCATGGATCCCCAGGTCCTTTATTCTCGACCCCAGCCTCATCTCCAGGTTTTTCAGGGACCACCCCGAGAAGCGCCTCAGGTCGCCTGGAGGTGATTCTTGGGGGGGGGGGGATACTGTAAGGGTCCCACTGCCTGCAGCCTGCCTTGCTGATGGCCGCTGATTAACAACACCTGGCGGCCATCAGTCTGATGAGCCTCTCCATCTACATAAGGCTGCAGCCCAGTGTGACTCATCGCTGGAGCATATCACCTCTCATGGTATAGTACTGTTGAGCTAGATATGTCTAGGTGAAAAGAATTTGTTCACCTGTGTTCTCTTTTCCAGTTTCCTGATCCCTCGTGTTTTTGGACCTCCTTGTGACCTGATCTGTATCCCTCGGCCTGTCAGGTATTCCTCGTGCCATTTTTGCCTCCAGTTGCCAGCCTTCCTCGTTCCCTTGGACCCTCGTTGGATTTCCCTCCGCTGCTCACTCCTTGGACTGAAGGACCAGCTCTCCTCCTCCGGATTTGGACTGTAAGAACAAAACACTCTTCAGACAAACCACTCAGGTCTTCCCCTCTGGACCAACAATTAACCTGTCGCCCCCTCTTTCCAGGAGTTGCAGAGAAGCTGCATGTGGATCTATTTCACTGTAAATAAATAAACACTGTTCTTTTGTACTTCCCCTGAGTCTGCCTCATTCTGGGTCTCATATCATCTGGGTTCCTCGCGCAACCCTAACAGATAGAACTCTGATGGAATGGAATGGATGGAATGGTGAGAGTACAGTCCTGTAGTGAACTAGGCCTCCGACCAAAACCTGTCTCTGAAGACCTTCATGGGACAGGAACTGTTATTTCATTAATGTGAATCCAGAAATACAAATTAGCTCATCCAGAGACTGTCTAATTAATCCTGAATTAATCAATTGAAAGAACATTATCATTACTATTTTACAATATCTTGATAATCAAAAGTGTGTTTAGTTCATATCATTTCTAATGTTGAAAGTAAACCACTCATTTAAATCAACTGTGAAACAGTATTAATGATTTTTAAACCTCATTTAAATTAGAAATCAAGTTAAATGTCTATTTACAAAGTAATTATGCATTTTGATCTTCTGTCTGAATGAGAATTCAGTGATGTTGGTCGAAAGTCAGAGACAGTCAGAAAACAAGTTATTAGAACGAACTATATTGTTTTTAAACCTAACAGACGATAAAAAGAAACAACTGGCATCTGCGTTTGTCTCACTTCGCCATAACATTTCTCTGTCTGTACTAAACGTTCCTAAACATTCTTGCACCCTCTCTTGACTTTTAATAACCCTCTGACATCACAAGAACCACCCCCTGTTGGTTGTTTCAACCAATCAGGAAGTACTAAGTGACCGGAAGTGAGGACTCTTTAAAAAGTCAACACTTCCTGGAACTATTCAGTCTTCTCAGTCTTTGATCTGAGTCAAACTCTGTCTTCTCGACTCTTCAGTCTTTGACTGGAGTTTTCATGGAGTCCTCTTGGAGTCTTCCACTTCTGAGTGGAATCTCTGACGGATTCACGGCGCCTCACTGTGAACTCACCCGGGCGTAATACCTACAACTTCGAAGGAAGCTTGTTTGTTGAACGGAGTAAATCGACACGACTTCTGACAATGACCAGCCGCTTTAACCGGAGACGCTGTAAAGGTAGCGTGCATAGGGACATTTATACCAGAGCTGATCCTCATCTGCCAAGGTAAAGAGACGTCACGAGTGTCACGCACTAAGTGTACCGGAGATTTGAGCTGGTGTTGAAAGAAGCGTGCTAATTCTGGTCAACAAAACATACATCTTTCCTTCATCCATCCCTACTTTAAACTTCTCCATTCCTTCCTTTAAACCTTTCTATTTCGCCAGTAAATCAATCTAGATGCCTTCAGAAATGTTCTGTTGTCTTGTTAGTAAAGCGTGCCAAGTTTTTATTAATCAGAACCAGATCAACATATCCAAGTGTACATGTTTTGATGTTAAATTTTGATTCTGTTAAATAAATGACCACATTTATTCAGATGGGTCAAAGATAATGGCGTCTCATGTCACTGATTAAACAATGAACACAGTTATCTTGGTCACATGGCATTAATGTAACTCGAGAAAGAAAGAACCCGTTGTAAATAATTTTTAGTAGTGTCCACAGCAAAGCTGACTCCCACATTTCACTACATTTTGGGACCCATACGTGTTTTAAATAACATAAATGGTGGCCCGTGAAACCACAGCAAAGTTGACCTAACATACTACAGTCCCCTGTGGTGCTCCTGAGCTACTGACCACCTGGTTAGACACATAACCCCTCAGTCTCACAAACTGTGGTCTGTTTGTCAGGTAGTCTTTGATTCAAGTGATTGTTGAGGCCTCCACCTGAGTCTTCTGAAATTTCTGACAAAGCAAATCAGGCTGGATTGTGTTAAATGCACTGGAGAAATCAAAGAACATGACTCTCACAGTGCTGTCTGCCTTTTCTAGATGACAGTGAGTTTGCTGAAGCAGGCGTATGATGGCATATTCAACTCCAAGTCCACGCCGATAAGCAAACTGCAGTGGGTCCTGATATGTGCTTGTTTGTTTAGTCAGGTGAGCCAACAGAAGTCTCTTTAGGATCTTCATGATGTGGGATGTCAGGGCAACAGGTCTATAGTCATTGAGGACTGATGGGTTGTTACGACTCAAGGTACCCAGTAGATAACGAGAACCAAAACGACATAAGACTCAATGAAAAGTGCACAGTGAAATTTATTTACAGTGGTATTTATTTACATATATACATGTTGGTTGGCTGGAACCTCTGGAAGAGTAAAGGCACAGTCAGGATGGTCAGGCAAGGTGATAGTACAGGAAATTGATTGTGAGGTCTTGTTTCTTTCTTACAGGTGGATTTGCAGAGTTACTCTGTGTAGAGTCCAGGGTTTCCAGAGGGGTCCAATCCAACAGGCAGTTAAAGGCAGGCAAGTGGCTGGAGGGCAAGAGCGCAGGGAATGAGGCACAGGACCAAAAACGAAGCAGGACTGGATCCAAACAACAGGATGGCTGTAAGCACACAAAAACAAGATAAGTTCTCTTTCATCGATCCTAGTAATACTGGCTAGAAGCATAAATACCCAAGGAGGAATCAATGCTCCAGCGAAGAGTAGAGCTTGACTGCAGCCTTATGTAGTGTGGAAGCTCATCAGGTAGATGACCGTCAGCTGTGGGTAATCAGCGGCCATCTTGGGGCTGCAGCAAGTGCTACTCCTACATGGGTGAGGTTTCTTTGGTACTGGAACAATACAGGAGGTTTTCCACAACACTGGAACCTTCTCCTGGGTCAGGCTAAGGTTGAAGAGGTGCTGCAGAACCCCACAGAGCTGCTCTGCACAGACCTTCAGGACTCTGGGACTGACACCATCTGGACCTGCAGCCTTATTCTGTTTCAGTCTCTCCAGCTGCTTCCTCACCTGACTTCTGGAGACGCAGAGGGGGGAGGCAAATGAGGTATCAGCATCTTCTGATTTGGTTGAAGACCGATATGTAGAAGAAGACTGAGTTGGTAGATACAATATTTGAGGTATGACAGGACAGCCTTGGGTCAAAGGAGGGTGGTATGTCTGTTTGGCTGTGGGCAAGAGAGGAGGATGCTGAGCTTGTTCCTGAACTGAACCTATTGAAGAATGTGTTCAGTTCATTTGCTCTGTCCAGGCTTCCATCCTTCTGATCCTCCTTCTGCTTGAAGCCTGTGATCTTTTTCATCCCTGACCACACCTCTCTGAT
The DNA here is from genome assembly GCF_014905685.2 of Nematolebias whitei. Lineage (NCBI taxonomy): Eukaryota > Metazoa > Chordata > Actinopteri > Cyprinodontiformes > Rivulidae > Nematolebias > Nematolebias whitei. The sequence continues at coordinate 15,513,135 of NC_056517.1, forward strand.
ATTGTTCTGCTGGAGTTTTCTCTCCAGCGTCTTCTTGTACACCTCCTTGCTGTTTCTGATCTTGACTTTTAGTTGCTTCTGTGTATTCCTCAATAATTCCCTGTCTCCTTCCCTGAAGGCTCTTTTTTTCTGGTTTAGCAGTTCCTTCAGGTGTATCAGTATCAGTATCACTCAACCCCCTGTGAACAGTAACAGCCATCAGTGTGCTAATGATCCATTGTTAGGCTGATGGTCCTTCTTGACCATGTGAGCAGCTGGTTTTGGTTGTCAGCAGCAAACTGGTTGATCCACTCTGAGAAGGTGCTATTTAAGAGACTGAGATGAATACAGTACCTCAGACTGAGGAAGTCTTTTGGATGAAAGACGAAATTTATCTACATTTTTTTGCTTTGTTTTTGTTTTTTGAATGTCCAGAGGACCAGATCGAACTTTTTTTTGGATTTTTCTACCTGGATTATTGAGCATGCATCAGGATATGCGCTCTACTGTTTAAAATTCTCTCTTTCATCTTACTTTAACAAAATTATAGTAGGTAATGTATGCAATGATGAATATGCAAATATTTAGTCTTTACTCTGATAATGCTTATTTGCTTTCATGGGTGGTACATTGGAAATCCACAGAGGACTAGGAGTAACCCCATTACAACATAATAATCACGTAGTGCCCCAGGGGAGGTCATTATAAAGGAGCTGTTTACTATCTTCATATCGGTAATTAACTTATGAAGCTGATTACTTTGCTCAGACAAAAAATAAATAAAAAAGAAAACAAACAAAAAAGGTCATTTTGGTGCTAGAACAGTACTCACAAAATTATTGGTTTTGTTCAACAGGTTAAAAGCTGTAAGAAATGACACATCAGTCCTGTGCCTGTTAAGAGTTGTCATTGACGTCTGCATGAGTTGTGTTTTTGTTTTTTTTTCTCCTTTTTGAATAGCAGGAAAACATAATCAGGAGTGAATTCAGGATCGTGTTGTTTCCCAGTGGCATTCACCTGTACTGTGTCACGACCAGCTGTAGAATTCAGTTTCCATTCGCCTTCTCCATATTCAGTATAGAAAGGAAAAAGTCACAAAGAACAATTAGACTCCTGCTGCAGCCACTGTTTCCAATCCCACTGGCAACTAGAAACCATGAAAGGAAGGAGGAAATAAAATGAAAGAATAAAGATAAGTGTGTGAAATTTACAGCACAGAAGAAGAATGTTTAATAAACATTTTGATGGGGAAGTTAGATTGTAGTCAAATAGTTAAATCACCCAGAATGGCCCCCCGGACCAGGATTTGAACCAGCATCCTTCTTGCTAAGAGGCAGCAGCTCTTCCAGTTGCGCCACCGTGCTTAATTCAAAATATATAAATATAAAAGTAAACAAAAACTTCATCCTACCATAATGCCTGAACCTTTAACTCAAAATAAAATACAGACTTCACAGTTTTTTTTAATCAGACTGCACAAATATTTGCTATATTTTCAAAACTTAACCTAATATTAAATATACAAACTTCACAGTCTTAACCATATTGATTCATATTTAGTAAATCTTTAACACAATTTCAAAACCTGTGCAAGTCTGCACAAAACACTTCTGAACTGTATGTAATTTATAAACCATAAATTGTTTCATTTAGAACTGGCTCCAGGCGATGTGTCTCATCTGGCTTCTTCAACATGTTAAAAAGACAAATTGCATTAAGTTTGTTGTATAACTTTTCTATAAGTTTTAGTATAAAATGAGAAAAAAACAGTAAACTTTGAGCTGCAGCTCATGGCATTAATCAGAGCTACTACTCCTACTATCTGTTCAATCGAGGTCGATTCTCGGTCACTCATTGGATCAACTGTTCTCCATCCTTGACAATCATATACAGCTTGTTTTATTTTGGAAAATGTCAGGATTGTCTCCTGTTTAATGGTGGCAAGCCAGCGAGTTCTTGGTCGGCCTTGTCCTCTACGTCCGCTAACCATTCCGAGCAGGATGTCTTTCTCCAAGGAACGGCTTCTCATCACGTGGCCAAAGTAGGCTAATCGCTGTTTGGTGATTCTGGCTTCTAACAAGAGGTTTGGTTTGATTTGCTCCAGGACTTCGAGATTGGTAATATGTGCTGTCCACAAAATTCGTAGGAGTCTCATCCAACACCATAGCTCAAAAGCATAATTTTTTCTCCTGTATGATTTCTTTGTGGTCCATGTTTTGCTTCCATATATCGCAATTGGAAACACAATTGAGTTGACTAATCTGCATTTAGTTTGAAGGTTGATGTCTCTGCTCATTCAAATTTTGTTCATGAAAATCATCGCGTCACGCCCCAATGCTAATCTATGCTTGATTTCAGGCGTGCAGTTGCCACTGCAGTCTATGTTGGAGCCGAGGAATATAAACTTATCCACCACTTCAATCTCTTCATCATTCATCTCAACACTTTTCTTATTTACAGCTGTGGTCAAGGCCGGATTAACCATATGGACAACTGGGCAACTGCCCAGGGGCCCATGATCTCTAAGGGGCCAAGGGCAGTGAGGGCACAAGCAAAATATCTGGTTATCTCCTGCTTTACTTGGAGCGCTGTTCTGCACAGACTGCTGCGCTTCCACTACATTTGTGCAGCCCCGCCTCCTCCCAGCGCGGCTGCTGCAGCTCTCGTTTTTTGTTTTTTTTCAATCAGATCCTCGACAACGCAACCTGTCAATCAACTCAGAGGGCGTGTCAGTAACTGACCAATCAACAACCTCAATTTGTCCTGAAGGTAAACGCCCCTTACCTGCTGAAAAGCTCATCAGTTTTTTTCTTGAGAAACATTGTTTTAATTAAAACAATAAGTTTGTATCTGTTGTGAGATGATTTTAGCAGTTTTGCAGATTTTTAATCTACTTAATGAAGAATAGTATGACTTAAAATCGTTCATCAAACAGGAAGGAAGGCTTATTATCTCTCCTCTTACTACAGTGAATGTGGTACTTTGCTATAAGTACGACTATATTTATGGCATCAGAGAAAGCTGAGCTTAAGTTATCCACATAAAGTAAAATGGCATCAACATGAAAAGAAGGAATGTTAAGTTTGAGATTAATTCAGTTTCTGATGTCTGACCAAACACTTTGTATTGACATAAAAATAAAAAATAAACTGCTTGAGGGATTCATATTCTGATTTACAAAGAGGGCACAAATCAACATCAAATTTAAATCTTCTTTGCAGAAACATGGCTACAGGATATATCTTATTTATTATTTTTAAATGATTCTCCTTCACTTTAAGAGATTTAGACCATTTGACAAATTTAGCATGATCAGAAATCATTCTGGTTTTATGATTTATATTGGGATGTTTCTTGAAGGAATATTTGTTATACTCAGTAAATCCTTTGTCACAAACATTCATTGATAATCTTATTTCATTTGAAGTCAACTAAGTTACAGTCATTTAATTTTAATTCGGGCATCAAATCATCACCTTTGAATATATAATATTTTTAATTCATTGAATCAGCTGTTGGTCAGGTTACTTTTTGTTGTGCCATTAGCTCTAAAATAGTTACTGAATCAAGTGTTTACTTCCATCCATCCGTGGGGGTAGCAGCCTAAGTAGGGAGGCCCAGACTTCCCTCTCCCCAGCCACTTGGACCAGCTCCTCCAGGGGAATCCCAAGGCGTTCCAAGTGTTTACTTGTGTAGGTAAAACTAGATGTTAAACAACCATTAAAATACACCAGGATGCAGGAAATGGCATCTACTTTATTCAAAATTGTCTGGGGGAGAACCCCCAGAGCCCCCCCCCCCCATCAGTGTGTGTCCCCCCCATTATAAATGCTTCTGACACCAGTGGCCACCATGTTACTAAACAAGTACACATATGGTGCCATGTGATGATCAAAGTGTGTTCAACTTAATTCAGTCTTGATGGCTTGTGTCAATGAGCATTTGGAGTTTTATGCATAAAAGTACACTTGATACTGTTAGGTATTTTCTCTCGTACCCAACAGAAAAAAGAGAACACCACACAGGACAGGGACAGAGTAAGGTTTTTGGCCAACACTCCTTGCAGGGAGGGAAATCCACCTCTGGTCTGGAACCAGAGGTGAACTCCAAGTCTTGCTGTTAGAACTGGCTTTTATTTGGTATGAGTGACACATAAGTGTTTGGCTTGGAAACATTCTTTGATCAGAACAAAACATCTTGTACAGGTTCAGTTGATTAAATGCTTATTGTAATGAGTTTCTGACACCATCTGTATCAGTTGAAATCATCTGTATCAGTTTAAGGGTGAGGAGAAAAACAACGACACTGCTGGAATACTAGTTGATACGTTTTGACATGTTTGGTTTTTAACAAACAGTTCTAAGTAAAAACAGCTAATGTAAATACAGGGAATTACTATCAGCTTGGATGTGGACTCATAGTATCAGAAACTTTTAGCTTTGTATGCACAGAAGTACAGGAGTCATGAAGCAGTTTAAAGTGATAAATGAAAAACTCTTAAAGATACTTAAAATTTTAAGTATATTTACTGTATATTATGGTAATTTATTCTGTATTTTGCCAGATTTTGGTGATTCTGGGGTCGTGATGATGGGGCCCTTGAAGATTGTTGCCCAGGGTACAGCGAAGTGTTAATCTAGCCCTGGGCTGTGGTCATGATCTTCGTTTTTTTCAGAGCTTCTCTATTCTGTTTCATGGTGGAGTTGTGGCGCAGCGTTATCCCTAAAAAAGCTACATGAAAACATGAAAGAGTAACTTACGGTGGTTCCAGCGTATTAAAAATAAACCTAAACCCCTCGCCTTCCACTGAGATGTCTGGTCGTAAATCGTTTTGTGATATAGCAAGTGATAGAGTGAGAAATCTTCTCAGCCCTTGGGGAATCAGCTTCAAGTTTGTTGCAGAGTTCGCTGGTCTGCAGTTTTCACTTTCATCTTCCGCACATTTTGTCCATCCATCCATCCATCCATTTTCTTTACCCGCTTATTCCATTTTGGGTCACGGGGGTCGCCGGTGCCCATGTCCAGCAATCACTGTGCGAGGGGCGGGGGACACCCTGGACGGGTCGCAAGTCCATCACAGGGCCACATAGAGACAAACGAGACAAACAACCATTCACTCTCTCACTCACACCTAGGGACAATTTAGAGTTACCAATCAGCCTAACATGCATGTTTTTGGACTGTGGGAGGAAACCGGAGTACCCGGAGAAAACCCACGCATGCACGGAGAGAACATGCAAACTCCACCCAGAAAGGCCCCTGGACCGGGGTTTGAACCAGGGACCTGCTCGCTGAGAGGCAGCAGCTCTACCAGTTGCGCCACCGTGCTGCCAGTTTATTTTTCATTTTCTTATTTTATCAGTCTATTGTTGTTAATATAGTTATTATTGTCAAGAACGGGTTTTTGGATTCTTAATAAGTCAGACTCAGGAGTGCAAAAACAATAGTTTTTTTATTAATTAGGCTGCTGGTTGCTGGAGTCAGGGTCCTGCTGGTGTCCAATCTTCTCAGTCTGTATGTGGCAGGTGAAATCCAGAGGCATGGTCTGATGGTCCTAGCGGGGGTCAAGCACGCTGAAGCAGAGAAGCGAGATCAGGGCCGAGTCGTGATCCAAAAGATTAGTCAAGAGAGAGAGCAAGAGTCATTACCGTGGTCAGATATGCAGACAAATCCAGAAAGAGGTAAGGCGAGGCGAGGAGTCAAAAAACAGGCGAGGGTTCAAGACAAGGCAAGGATACAAAGCTATGGAACAAGATATTATGATTATGGCTTCACTATCAGGGACCATGAGTGGTGTAATAATTCGGCACTGGGGAATTCTTCTTCTTCTTCTTTGATTTTCTTGCCGGATGGCAAACAGCTTGTTAGTGTGCATTACCGCCACCTTCTGAATTGGAGTTTGAACCAGAATTAAACCCTAACCTATATTGTACTGAAAAGTTCTGATTTTACAAGAAAATGGAAAAATGCAATACTTAAAATGTGACATGAATTTAAGTGAAGCAACTCAACTAAATTAAATTGTACTTTTTGCTCATGAAATCGATTTTGAAGAATAACTCTTTGTGGTATTTTATACAATCTATAAGTACATGTTCTAGTCTCTTGTGATTGGCCACATTCACAAACTCCTGTAGGGGCATTGGTGGACTTCTTCTTCTTCTTCTTTGGTTTTTAACGGCAGCTTGCATTCTTCATTGTTGCACTACTGCCACCTCTTGGAGTTTATAAATTAATTTATTTCTTAAAATTCTCTTATTGAATCCAGTATTCTTTAAAAAAAACTAGATATCTTTCTTTCCCCTTCATCACTATTCAGCTGCAAAGCCACATTTTCAAACTTTAGTTCCCTATTACAACCTATTTCCATTCTCAATAATCTTCTTTGACTCACATATTTCCTGCAATTAATAAAAACATGTTCTGTTGTTTCTGTGGTATTACAACAATCAAATAAGCCAGTAAGATGTTTCCCCATCTTAAAAAGAGTGCCATTCAAAAAACTATGCCCAGTTCTTATTCTATTTATAATTATCTCCTCCCTCCTATTTATTCCTACGATTCTTTTAACATCAACTGTATTTTATATCCTATATAAATGTCTCCCTTTTGTCTCATTGTCCCAACTCATTTTCCATAATTTCTTGCTTTCTTTCCAAACTATACTTTTGCCTTCATTTTTAGATAACTTTATTGACATATCAATATCTACTTTTTTAACAGCTTCTTTACCCAACTTATCTGATCTGTCATTACCTAAAATATCTATATGAGCAGGAGTCCACATTATTACTATATTTTTGTTTTGTTCACTTAGTCTATGATGAACAAACAGAATCTCGTACAAAATGTGTTGGTGATTACTTGAACTTCCCATTTCAATGCTTAATAATGCTGATAATGAATCACTACAAACTATAATTTTACTTATTCTACTATCCTCCACCCATTCTAAAGCCAATAATATAGCACATAATTCTACTGCATATATACTCAGAAAATTAGATGTTCTTTTCGAAAGCGTAATCTTTAATTCAGGAATCACTACTGCTACACTAGTTGCTTCAGTTTTTGGATCTTTTGAACCATCTGTATAAATTTGCAAATAATCATTATACAAACCAGATTCCAAAAAAGTTGGGACACTAAACAAATTGTGAATAAAAACTGAATGCAATGATGTGGAGGAGCCAACATCTAATATTTTATTCAGAATAGAACACAAATCACAGATCAAAAGTTTAAACTGAGAGAATGTATAATTTTAAGGGAAAAATCTGTTGTTTCCAAATTTCATGGCATCAACAAATGCCAAAAAAGTTGGAACAAGTCCATTTTTACCACTGTGTGGCATCCCCCCTTCTTCTTACAACACACAACAGACGTCTGGGGACAGAGGGGACCAGTTTCTCAAGTTTAGAAATAGGAATGCTCTCCCATTCATGTCTAATACAGGCTGTTGGATTTAATATTTTATAACTTTTTATAATTCCTATCAAGCTCTCAAATGTCATGTCATATAAAGTGTGTGCGTGTCTTTCTTCCAGGGTTGAACTATGTTTATAGAAAATGTTTGCTAATTCTAACTAGTTGACCTTTAAATATAATCTCATAGGAGCTAAGGATAATTTTACAAGTTCACATTTGATAGATTACAAGCAATCAAATCAGGCCTTTCAGAACCTTTCAGAACAGATTAGAGCAGACTGATTAACATAAAAAAGCTAGAACACATCTCTTTAATTTAGACAATATAGT
>NC_056517.1:15520881-15524832 GCF_014905685.2 Nematolebias whitei
AAACGGGGATAAAAGGCCGGAAATGACACACGCCCACCGAGCATTTCCGGTAGGACCGCGCGGCGACGGTTCGTTCTTAATGCTCCATTTATATGCATATATCTTATTAATGTAATTGTTTGTCTCTGAATATCTGTAACCCATGTTTTGTCAAATAAATGATTTATACCAAGGGCGACGCCTCAGCTGTCTTGAACACGACGTGGTATTCCAGCCACAACAAGGCCTTTAACTGTTCAATCTTCTTGGGCCTTCTTTGTCGCACCTTCCTCTTTATGATGCGCCAAATGTTCTCTATAGGTGAAAGATCTGGACTGCAGGCTGGCCATTTCAGTACCCGGATCCTTCTCCTACGTAGCCATGATGTTGTGATTGCTACAGAATGTGGTCTGGCATTATCGTGTTGAAAAATGCAGGGTCTTCCCTGAAAGAAATGACGTCTAGATGGGAACATATGTTGTTCTAGAACCTGAACATAGTTCTCTGCATTAATGGTGCCTTTCAAGACATGTAAGCTGCCCATGCCACAAGCGCTCATGCAACCCCATACCATCAGTGATGCAGGCTTCTGAACGGAGCATTGATAACAACTTGGGCTATCTTTGTCCTCATTGGTCCGGATGACATGGCATCCCAGTGTTCCATAAAGAACTTCAAATTGTGACTCATCTGACCACAGAACAGTCTTCCATTTTGCCACACTCCATTTTAAATGACCCCTGGCCCAGTGCAAACGTCTGAGCTTGTGGAGCTTGCTTAGAAATGGCTTCCTCTTTGCACTGTAGAGTTTCAGCTGGCAACGGCAGATGGCACGGTGTATTGTGTTCACTGACAATGCTTTCTGGAAGTATTCCTGTGCCCATTCTGTTATTTCCTTGACAGTGGCATTCCTGTTTGAGGTGCAGTGACGTTTAAGGGCCCGGAGATCACGAGCATCCAGTAGAGTTTTACGGCCTTGACCCTTACGCACAGTGATTGTTCCAGATTCTCTGAATCTTTTGATGATGTTATGCACGGTTGATGATGATAACTTAAAAGTCTTTGATATTTTACGCTGGGTCACACCATTCTGGTATTGTTGCACTATGTTTCTGCACAACAATGGTGGAATTGGTGATCCTCTAACCATCTTGGCTTCTGAGAGACACCGACACACTGTGAAGCTCTTTTTATACCCAATCATGTTGTCAATTGACCTAATTAGTGTTAATTGGTCTTCCAGCTGTTTGTTATATGCTCAATTTCCTTATTATATTATATTATTATTATTCCTTATAGCCACTTATTGTTACTTGTCCTAACTTTTTTGGGATTTGTTAAACCTGATGTCTTCATTTTCAACTTTAATAACATGTAATATGTTTAGCGTCATTTTAATCACATAATTTGAATTACATAATGTCAAGATAGCTTCATTATATATTGCAAACTTAAGATAAATACTGTTTATTATTATTAAACTTGTTATTTAGCACATAGTATGTTCTAGTGCAGCGCAACGTGTACGCGTGACTCATTCTATAAACAGTGATATTAGAACTGGATCAGATTGTTCTCTTGCAACATAGATGTAGGTCACAGCACCGGGAATCTGACGTAGATTAACTACGAGATTAAAAATATATTCCATAAATAGTAGTTCAGAAAGCACTGTGTCCACCGCCATGTTGATAGAAATTTAGCGTTGGTCCACCCGTGCGTGTGCGCATGTGGTTTAACACAAAGCCTCATTAGGAGATGTTTACATTATCAGCGGGCGGTCAGCGAAAAACGTTGGGTGCGTATTGTAACCCCAGATTATATGAGTATAGGCGTAGCACTTTAAGAGCTGTCGCTGGTGGGTTTTATTCCATCATGCAAAGCATCGCACTGAAAAAAAATTAGTCCACGCCCACCTGTTGTGTGGGCCCCACCCGGTCCGTATAAATCACGTTAAGAGAGGGTAATCGGCTCCCAAATAGCTTTTTCTTCAGCCATTTAGGAGCCAGTGAGGCCCGACGCTTAAAGGGCTGTGCCTATACTCATAGAATCTGGGGTTACAATACGTAACCAATGTTCTATTTCGTATAGGCTTTATCCTTTAAGAGCTGTCACTAGTGGGTTAAGGGCGAAGCAGATGTAGTCTCCGCCTCACTGGGTCCATTTGAACACCATAAGAAGCGCCCGCTTCCCCAAAAACAACATCTTGTCACTCAGCTTTCCATGTGCATAAATACGCATTGCGTAATTACGCGCACCGTGTACAGACGCGCACTGTGTAATTTATGTGTTCCGAGTGCATGAACACCCCGGAAAGGTTTTCATCAGAAAAAAGGAGAGGCTGAAAAAGACTGTGAACAGAGCAGTCATAACCTGTGACTGATAAGATCTCACACTGTAAATGCATGCAGTCAAATGTGAGTTTAAACAAGATTCCATGAAACAACAATATTCATTCTGTTAAGGCACTAAGGACATAATGTGTCATGGAATGAACCGTCACATCACGTAAATAAAAGTGAATAAATTAACAGGATGTTGACCACGCGGTCGCAGTGCAAATATCTTGCATTGACATACAAAGTACCATTATGCAAAGAGTCGAAGATGCGATACCTCTGGTCGAGTATGCCCTGAGGTTGTCAGGAGGCTCTAAATCTGATGCTCTGTAGGCTTCAGAAATGGCCTCGCACAGCCAGTGTGACAGGCGCTGGGTGGATAACAGGCGACCTGTAGATGAGTCTCTATAGTACACAAACAAATGTTGAGCCTGACGCAATGCCGCCGTGCGTGCTATGTAACACGTCAATGCACGTACAGGGCAGAGAAGATGGAAAGATGCTTCTTATTCTGATGGCGGAGAGGAGGAAATAATCCCTCCACAGATATCTCACTTGATTTAAAAGAGCTTGTGATGTTTTTAGGCATAAACACTGCCATCAGCCTGAATTCCGAGACATGACGGAGTGACAGAGAGGGCAGATAAATCACTCACCCTCTTAACGGATGTTAAAGCCAACAGTAGGGCTGTTTTAAGAGACAAGAATTTAATCGGAACCTGATCTAGTGGCTCGAATGGAGCTTAATCAGGACTCGCGTTAAATCCCACTGTGGAGCAAGTGGGTGTGAAAACAGGCCTGCGTCTCTGTATATCTTTTAAAAAACGCTTCATCAGCGGATGATTAAAAGCTCTTCTGGCCCCGAAACCTTTGTGACAAGAAGGGATGGCTGTAGCGTATGTTTTAATCGTGTTGAATGCCAGATTCTATGTCGTATAGGCTTCGCCCTTTAAGGCTGTCGCTGATGGGTTTATCCCGTTATGCGCAAGCATCATACTGAAAAAAATTAGTCCACGCCCACCTGCTGTGTGGGCCCCACCCGATCCGTATAAGTTACATTAAGAGCGAGTAATCGGCTCCCATTTTTCTTCAGCAAGCTAATAAAAACAACTGACCTTCAACAAGATGTCCAGCTCCAACACCATCCGCTTGTGTCCTTCCTGCAAGACCGGTTACTTGCTCAGCTTCGACCGGCACAACACCTGCGAGGGATGCCTGGGTCCCCGCCACGTCGCTCGCGCTTCCTCCTGCCGCCTCTGTGACGAGCTTCTATCGGAGGAAAGGCAGAGGAGAGCAGCCTTGTTTAAGGCTACCATCGAGGATTGCCTGTCCGTGGCGGGAGACTGTTCGCTGGACGACGCCATGGATTTCTTCGACGCCGGCTCTCGGAGTGAATCGGATGATTCCTCTGGGACCGGTGACGTTAGCAGCAGCCCCGACGCTCGTTCCCTCCCGGGGAGCGCAGTGTTGGAAAGAGGGAGGCCAAGCGGATGCTCGACCCCTCCGGGGTTTCCCGCCTCAACGGCCACACCGCTCCCTGCCGTCAGTGCACTCCTCTCGGAGCTGCCCGCCATTATCCGGGAAGCTGCTAACGTAAAGGGGCTCTCCGTCCCCTCACCCCCCCCCCCCCCCC
>NC_056517.1:15529832-15545599 GCF_014905685.2 Nematolebias whitei
CCCCCCCCTTGAGCCAAGCCTCGCGGAAGCCTTCGGAGCGAAGCTGTCCAGGTTGGAGCAGCGTCCCGTCCCTCCGGGGAAACACGACCAGGCGGTGACCGCGCTCTCCAATCGAGCCCACCAGTGTGCCTTTCAGGCGGCCGCAGCTAGCAACAACGTGGCGCTGCTAGCATTTAGCATGTCCAAGAGGCTGGAGGCCGCGAACCTGCCCGAGGAGACAAAGAGCTCCCTCTGTAAGACGGCAGACGCCATCCTCAACATGTGCGCCGCTTCCACGGTTTGCCTGTCGAGGATTGCAGCGTGGATGACGTTGATCCAACGATCCACCTGGCTTCGTCACTCTCCCTCGCTGCCGGAAAAGCTGCACAAGGACCTGATGGAGGGCCCCATCACGTCGGACACGCTGTTCGGAAACTGCTTAAAAACCATGGTGGTGAATTTGAAGCAGGAGGTGTCGGAAGATGTGCGCCATCTCATCAAGCCGCGCGGCTCATCCCGCCCCCGGCCCACTGGAGAGATTGTCGCGAGCAGAGGCAGAAACATTGGCGCTCCACGGCCACAGCAGCTTCGTCTCGCTCAGCTCCACCACCAGCCCCGCCCGTCAGTGACCACCCCTCCTCATTCCGGCAACCTGCACTTCAGCGTTTCCCCAGAGATCGCCTGCAGACGGCGCTCGGGGCAAACAAATCGCAGAGCTCACGGGGGAGAAGATTTAAAAAATGACAGTCTGTGGAGGATGTGTGTATAAATGACACAGAAGTCGAAATAAATGATTTTTCAATTATCAAAGTGTCTGTTTTTAGCCAGTCTGTAAGCTCGGATGAACTCACAGTGGCTGCGCATACATCCTCCACACATAAAGAGCCGGTGTCCTTAAATAAAGGTTTTTTAAACTCACCGCCGCTCCAACACATGACGAGACGCTCACTCGACACTACGGTAAGCGAAATAACTCGTTATCAATCAGGCCCGCACGATCATCACCCAAGCGGTGTTAAACGCGCACCCGAGCGAGGCAAGCAGCTTCCATCCAAACAGCGCTGTGTTGATGATGCACGTACAGCTGCCCGGCGCTCACTGGCTCACATCAGTATAAATGTGGGACAGCAGGCCGGGTCCGGTGGAGGTCCCAGCTCTCAGCGAAAACAACACACGCTTCACCTGAGCAAACGTGAGCGGCCGTCATCTACCGCGTCTCAGCGATCGGCAGCTCACGGCGGCATAAGCGTGAGACAGCTGAACGAACCCGGTGACGAGCCCTGCCTCCAGCGAGAGCGGCGCGCGTCCCTCCAGAGAAAACGTGTGCTCCTGCGGGGCTCGCAACCTTCACTCCGACAGCACGGCGTTGATGAAGTCACGCCCTCCGCCTCTCAACGTTCGAATAGCGACGTTAAACGTGCAGCCCCATGGCGTCATCAGCGGGCACACGCTTCGCCTCAGCACACACCGGCCCACCCAGACATGAAGGTTGGTCCGCGATCCAGACGCAGCGCACGGGCGCATTCAGAACAGCCCTTTTGAAGAAGCCTTGCCTTGGGTTACGCGGAAAACATTTCCGCGACGCATGACGGCGGTAGAGGCGGCGGATTGGATGACATCCGTTCAAAACACGGCGCATCACTTAAACGCAAGTCCACTCCACGAACGTTACGCAGAGTGGCTAAAAACATGCTCGCCGGACAGATGGATGGACAGGTTGTTATGCAAGGGTTACATGCTGCAATTTGCAACCCGACCACCTCCGTTCGGAGAAGTTATAGAGACGGTCCTGTCATCACCAGACCAAATCTCATCCTTAAATGCAGAAGTTCAGGAGCTTCTGATAAAAGGCGTAATCTCCAGAGTTCCCAACGGAAAGGAAAACACAGGGTTTTACTCACGCTACTTCCTGGTTCCCAAACGGACCGGAGGGATGAGACCGATTCTGGATCTGTCAGCTTTCAACAAAGCGATCATGGACAGACAGTTTCACATGCTGACAACCAGACAGCTGTTGGACAACATCCAGAGAAATGACTGGTTTGTTTCCATCGACCTAAAATATGCTTATTTTCACATACCGATCATCCCAAAACACAGGAAATTTCTGCGTTTCGCCTTTCAGGGGATGAAGTATCAGTACAACAGGCTGCCTTTCAGGTATTCCCTCACGCCTCGTACGTTCTCAAAGTGTGTGGAGACAGCCCTGCATCCACTACACAGAGCAGGGATGAGAATTTTGTTTTACCTGGACGACCTGCTGCTCCTGTCACACTCCAGACAGGAGGCGCTGATGCAGGCTCAGGTGTTGGCATCACACCTGTTAAATCTGGGCTTCGCCATAAATTGGAAGAAAAGCTCGATTTTCCCGGCCCAGACAATTGTTTATCTGGGAGTGGAATTAAATTCAACCACCATGAAGGCTCGTTTATCACAAACGAGAATCGACACTTTAAAAAGTCAACTCCGCCACGTAAGACCTGGCAAAGTGGTAACCGCTGTCTCCATCATGAAGCTGTTGGGAATGATGTCATCAGCTCACACAGTGGTCCCGCTGGGTTTGTTACACATGAGACGCCTCCAGAGGTGGTTTGCGCATCTGCGTGTGGATCCAGTAAAACAAAAGAGACGGATGATCACTGTCCCTCCCTCCGTGAGAGCAGACCTCCGACACTGGGGAAACACCCTGGTTCTGTCAGAGGGAGTTCCTGTCAGCAGACCCACGTCACACGTGTCAGTCTTCACGGACGCGTCGCTGTCAGGCTGGGGGGTGGGGACATGCCTATCTCAAGCAGTAGGGGCACTGTGGCCCCACCGCACATCAGCCCACATCAATGTTTTGGAGTGTCGCACAGTGCTAAATGTGATTCAACACTTTGCTCCCGTGCCACAGAATCAACACGTGTTGATTCACACAGACAACATGGTGATTGCTGCGTACATAAACTGTCAGGGGGGTGTGCGTTCAGCCCAGATGTTACACATTGCGCGAAAGCTACTGTGTTGGGCTCACCAAAATCTGCTCTCCATCAGAGCAGTTTACATACCCGGTGTTCTGAACAGAGGGGCAGATGTGATGTCCAGGGGCGGCCCACGTCATGCGGACAGGACCCTCCATCCAGACCTGATGGTTCAGACGTGGCAGAAGTTTGGCAAAGCAGCTGTGGACCTGTTTGCGACACGAGAGAACGCTCAGTGTCAACTATGGTTTTCCCTGAGCCCGCGAGACGATCCACCGCTGGGGGTGGATGCATTTGCTCACAGCCCATGGCCCAAAACGCTTCTGTACGCGTTTCCCCCACCTCCTCTGATTTTACGGTTCCTGAACCGAGTTCAGGAGGAGGGATTGACAGCTCTCCTGGTGGCTCCTGAGCGTGTGAACGCACCATGGTTCCCAGTCCTGCAACGTCTGTTGTCGGGTCGCCCGTGGAAACTGCCGTGGAGGGAGGATGCTCTCCTTCAAGCAGGAGGAGCGATCAGGAGTTACCCAGAAATAGGCCAGCACCTGTGGGTCTGGCCGCTGAGCGGTCCCGCTTAGAGAGGATGGGTCTCCCACAGGAGGTAGTGCGCACAATCCAGGATTCACGTGCTGCATCTACCACAGCTCTGTACACATCAAAGTGGACAGCTTTTCAGCGCTGGTGTACAGAGAAAGGTGTAGAGGCCACCTCATGCCCATTAGGCGGCGTGTTGTCTTTTCTACAACAGCTGATGGATAGGAAGTTGGCATTCAACACGATTAAAACGTACGCTGCAGCCATCTCTTCCTGTCACAAAGGGTTCGGAGACAGAACAGCTTTCAATCACCCGCTGATGAAGCGGTTTCTAAAAGGTGTACAGAGACGCAGGCCTGTTTCACGCCCACTTGTTCCACAGTGGGATTTAACGCTGGTCCTGCGAGCCCTGATCAAAGCTCCATTTGAGCCTCTGGATCAGGTTTCACTTAAATTCTTGTCTCTTAAAACAGCCCTGCTGCTGGCTTTAACATCCGCTAAGAGGGTAAGTGATTTATCTGCCCTCTCTGTCGCTCCGTCATGTCTCAGAATTCAGGCTGACGGTAGTTCAGCTGATTTAAGACCAAACCCAGCTTTTATGCCTAAAAACATCACAAGCTCTTTAAATCAAGAGTGATATCGTTGGAGGGATTTTTTCCCTCCCCCCCACAGATCAGAAGAAGAAGCATCTTTCCATCTTCTCTGTCCGGTGCGGGCGTTGACGTGTTACATAGCGCGCACAGCTGTAATGCGTCAAACTCAACACCTGTTTGTGCATTATAGAGATGCATCTGCAGGTCACCCGTTATCCACCCAGCGCTTGTCACACTGGCTGTGTGAGGCCATTTCTGAAGCCTACAGAGCATCAGATTTAGAGCCTCTTGTCAACCTCAAAGCACACTCGACCAGGGGTATCGCATCTTCGACTGCCCTGCATAATGGTATGTCAATGCAGGACATTTGTACTGCGGCTGCGTGGTCAACACCCTGCTCATTTATTCGCTTTTATCTAAGTGATGTGGTGGCTCGTTCCATGACAACATTCTGTCCTTAGTGCTCTAACAGAATTAATATTGTTGTTTTTTCATGGAAATCTGTTTAAGCTCACATCTGTCTGCATGCTTCACAGTGTGAGATGTTGTTATCAGTCACAAGTTGTGTCTGTGATTTTGGTTCTATTGTCACTAATCAGTTCATGACTATTGTTACCAATCAGTTCATTTGATCAATAATCAGTTCATTGTTATTAATCTGTTTATACTGTTCAGCCATGAATCAGTTGGTTCATGCCCCCCCCCCCCTCTTCTTTTCAACATCTTCTCCCCGTTGAAAATTTCCGGGGCGTTCATGTTTTGTCAGAATGCATGGTTACATAACATGCGTCTGTGCATGGCACATAATTACGCAACGCGTAGTTATGCACATGGGGAGCTGAGTGATAAGACATTTTTTGGGCAAGCTTCCGCTTCTTACTGTGTTCGAATGGACCCAGTGAGGCGAGGACCACATCCACTTCGCCCTTAACCCATCAGCGACAGCCTTAAAGGGCAAAGCCTATACGACATAGAACGTTGGTTACGTACTGTAACCCCAGATTCTATGAGTATAGGCATAGCCCTTTAAGCGTCGGGCTTCACTGGCTCCTGAATAGCGGAAGAAAAAATAAGCTATTTGGGAGCTGATTACCCGCTCTTAATGTAATTTATACGGATCGGGTGGGCCCAAACAGCAGGTGGGCGTGGACTAATTTTTTTCAGTATGATGCTTGCGCATAACGGGATAAACCCATCAGCGACAGCCTTAAAGGGCTACGCCTATACTCATAGAATCTGGGGTTACAGTATGTAACCAACGTTTCTGTCCATCAGCTGCTGTAGAAAGGACAGCACACCACCTAGTGGACAAGAGGTGGCCTCTACACCTTTCTTCGTACAGCAGCGCTGAAAAGCTGTCCACTTTGATGTGTACAGTGCTGTGGTGGATACAGCATGTGAATCCTGGATTGTACGCATTACATCTTCAGAGAGACCCATCCTCTCTAAGTGGATCCACTCAGCGGCCAGACCCAAAGGTGCTGGCCTATTTCTGGGTAACTCCTGATCGCTCCTCCCGCTTGGAGGAGAGCGTCCTTCCTCCACGGCAGTTTCCACGGGCGCCCCAATAACAGGCATCGTAGAATTGGGAACCATGGGGCGTTCACGCGCTCGGGAGCCACCAGGAGAGCTGTCAATCCCTCCTCCTGAACTCTGTTCAGAAACCGTAATATCAGAGGGAGTGGGGGAATGCTTAAATAATCATTTTGGGTCACAGGCTGTGATCAAACGCGTCCACCCCTAGCGGTGGTTCGTCCCGCGGGCTCATTGAGAACCATAGTTGACAATGAGCATTCTCTCGTGTTTCAAACAGGTCCACGGCCGCTTTTCCAAATTTATGCCACGTCTGAGCCATCAGGTCGAGATAGAGGCTCCAGTCCCCGTGACACTGACCGACCCTGGATATCACATCTGCCTCCCCCCGTTCAGAACACCGGGGATGTACACTGCTCTGATGGAGAGCAGATTTTGGTGTGCCCAATACAGCAACCGTCTCGCAATGTGTAACATTTGGGCTGAGCGCAACCCCCCCTGCCAGTTTATGTATGCAACAGTAACCTTGTTGTCTGTGTGAATCAATACATGTTGATTCCACAGCGCAGAGGCAAAGTGTTGAATCACATTCAAAACCGTGCAACATTCCAGAACGTTTATATGAGCTGTTGCGTGAGGTGGCCACAGTGCCCCTACAGCTCGGGATAGGCATGTTCCCCCCAAACCTGACAGGGATGCGTCTGTGAAGACTGAGACGTGTGACGTAGGTCTGCTGACAGGGACTCCCTCTGACAGAAACAGGGGTTTTCCCCAGTGTCGGGGGTCTGTTCTCACGGAGGGAGGTACAGTGATCATCCGTCTCTTCTGCTTTACCGGATCCACACGCGACGAGCAAATCATCTCTGGAGGCGTTGCATGTGGAGTAAGCCCAGCGGAACCACTGTGTGAGTTGACAACATCATTCCTAACAGCTTCATGATGGAAATGGCTGTTACCACTCTGCCAGACCTTACGTGGCGGAGCTGGTCTTTTAGAGTTTCAATTCTCGTCTGTGATAAACGAGCCCTCATGGTGATCGAGTTTAGCTCCACTCCCAGACAAATGATTGTCTGGGCCGGGAGAATCGAGCTTTTCTCCCAATTTATGGCGAAGCGCAGATTTAACGGGTGTGACGTCAGCACCTGGGTCTGTGCTGCTGCTTCCTGTCTGGAACGAGTCAACAGCAACAAATTGTCTAGGTAAAACAAAATGATCATCCCTGCTCTGTGTAACGGTTGAAAAGCCGTCTCCACACACTTTGAGAATGTATGAGGCGTGAGGGAAATACTGAACGGCAGCCTGTTGTACCGATACTGAATCCCTTGAAAGGAGAAGCGCAGGAACTTTCTGTGCTTTGAGATGATTGGGATGTGGAAGTAGGCGTCTTTCAGATCAATGGAAATAAATCAATCGTTTCACTGAATGTTGTCTAACAGCTGTCTGGATGTCCACATGTGAAACTGTGTTGAAAATTGACAAGTCCAAAAATGAGTCTCATCCCTCTGGTCTATTTTGGGACCAGGAAGTAACGCAAGTAAAACCCTGTGTTTTCCTCTGTCGGGAACCCTGGAAATTACAAAGTACATTATTTACCAGAAATTTCCTGAACTTCTGTGTGTAGGGATGAGATCTGGTCTGGGGATGACAGAACCGTCTCTAAAACTCCTCCAAACGGGGGTTTGAGCTGTAATTGCAGCGTGAATCCCCCGCTGATAAGAATGGTTCATCCATCTGTCTAGAGTGCATGCTCCTTGCCACTCCGCGTAACATTAGGGAAGCGGGCACGCGTTTATGCTGCGTCACGTTATTTATGGACACCAATCACCGCCATCATGTGTGCTACACTCAGGCTGCGGGCTCACATCCGTGTTGATGTGAGCTGACATGCGCTGAGGGAAGGTGCGCGCGCCCCGAGCATGCGGAACCATGTAGGTTTAGGGCTGCCACGGGTGCGCGGTGTGTCTATGCCGCGCTCAGGCCGCGGGCTCACATTCATGCTGATGTGAGCCGGCGTGTGCTGAGGAGAGGTGTGCGCGCCCTCATCAACGCGGCACCGTTTGGGTGAAAACTGCCAGTGCCGTGGGAGCGCGCGTTTCACACCGCTGCAGTGAGAGGAAGCAGTGAGCAGCTCAGGCTGAGAGCGAGGTTTCCCACTGGACTCGGTCTGCTGAAAACATTCACTTTTGGCTGCTGTGTCACGTGAGCGTTTTGCGTGTTCCTTGAGCAGTGGTGATTTTGAAAAAAACTGTTTTGAGGACACCAGCTTGTTTTGTGTGGAGGATGTGTGAGGAGAAGCTGCTGTGAGGTCATTCAAACTGACAGACAGGCTGAATCAGACACTTTAATCTTTTGAATGATGTTCATGTTTCATTTCAAAACTCATGTCATCATTTGCACACACACATCCCCCGCAAGGAGTAATTTCTTGAATCTTCTCCCCCGTGAGCCCTGCGGTTTGCTATCCCAGGGCGCGGCCTGTTGGCGATCTCTGGAGAAAGGCTGAACAGTTGGTTGCGGGGATGAGAAGGGCTGTTCTCTGACGGGAGGGGCTGGCAACAGAGCGGGAGGACGCTGTGGCAGATGTGGAACGTCTCTGTTTCTGCCTTTGGCCATGACGATCCTTCCAGCGGGCCGGGGATCTAGGCGGGGGAAGGAGAGGGACGGAAAAAATGTCCCTTCATGTCAGCCGCCTCCTGGATTATGCCGGGTAACTCCAAGAGGAGAGTACCGACGGCTGGGAGCGGTGTGGTCGCCGATGCGACAAAGGCCCGGGGGGGTGAGCATTTGCTCAGCCCCCCTTGTTCCGGCACTACGCTCTCCAGGAGGGAGTGAAAAGCGGGGGCTGCTGCTGACGTCGCATGTCCCAGAAGAACCATCCAATTTGCTACGAGAGTCGGCAATAAAAAGAAAAAAAGGTGTTGACGGCGTCGTCCAGCGTGTAACGACCCGCCACTGAGAAATATTCCTCAGCGCTTACCTTGAAACAAGGCTGCTTGTCTGCTTCTCCTCGGGGAGGAGAACTCACTGGGACAGCAGGAGGTTGGCGTGGTGGGACCACAGGCAGCCTTAACAAAGGTTGTGCCGGTCAAGCTGGACAACTTCCCTTCTTCGTTCTTCTGACAGTGCTATTAGCTTGCTGAAGAAAAATGGGAGCTGATACCCGCTCTTAACATAATATATACGGACTGGGTGGGGCCCACACAACAGGTGGGCATGGACTAATTTTTTTTCAGTGCGATGTTTTGCATAAAACCCACCGGCGACAGCTCTTTAAGGGCGAAGCCTATACGAAATAGAAACCCCACTCTGGAAAGTAGATTCAGAAACCTCCGGATTCATAGAGGGGGGCCACTGGTGTCATGTAAATGATCAGCAGAACCGCAGAGAGAAAGCTGCGGATGCACTCAAAATATGCGCAGTGTAAATTGCCCCTAAGTGGCTCAACTGCTGAGCATGTTAATCTGTGAAGCCTGTAAAAACACAACTCAATAGTCAAATCACTTACTGACAAGACGCAATGTCAGCACATGCACTCTAGACAGATGGATGAACCATTTTTATCAGCACACACTCTCAAACAAAATATGTTTTTAAGTCAAGGTCAATCCAATATATTAAAAAATACATTAGTTTCCACAATGTATGTTCAAGATATTGTGTGTGGGTAAGCTGATGTATAATGGAACAACATCTCTAAGATGGAGAAGAGCCTTCAGGATACAAACATCAGTCTAACCATAGAACTGCAACATTGGAGCCACTGTATGTTTGTTACTGTGTGAAAGTTCAGGAGAAGTCAGGGAAGTGCTTCATTACAACAGTTTGGGTATCTAACAAAGTTAGATATGTTATTGCCAGTATCAGAGATGGACATTGGTAAATGGACTGTCCTTCAATAGTGCCTTTCTAGTGTAGGGTTCTAAGGGCTTGCTTTAGCTGCCCTTGACTACAATATATTTAAATAACGGGTTCTCTCTTTTTCGATTTAAATTACAGCCATGTGACTGAGGTAACTGTGCGTAGATTGTTTAATCAGTGACACTGAGACATTAATTTTCTTTGACCCATCATAATAAATCTGGTCATTTATTTAATAGAATCAAAACTTAACATCAAAATGTACAAGTGATTAGCTGATCTGGTTCTGATTAATACAACTTGGCACGTTTTACTTAATAAAAACAACAGACATTTCTGAAGGCATCTAGATTAATTACTGGCAAAAAAGAAGAGTGATGGGAAATGAAGGAGTTTAAATGGAGAGAAAAGATGGATAAAAAGGAAAGTGTGTTGACTAGGAATGGCACCCTTCATCCGACCCCAGCTCAGCCCCGGTACACTCGGTGCGTGGCGACTCATTACCTTAGACGGGGATACCTCCGCTCAGGAACAGGAGTCCATTTCAACGCTACCTGTCAGCGTCTCTGGCAAGGATGGCTGAGAATCGTCCAAAGTAGTGACGGTACTCCCTTCAACAGACACGTTCATCTCCTGGGTGGATACACAACAAGCTGTGAGTTCAGTCAGAGATTCCACTCAGACGTGGAGGACTCAATGAAAAACCCCAGGAAGACTCTGGTCAAGGACTCCAGAAGACTGAAGACCGACTCAAGACTGAGAGACCCAGTTGACCCGAGAAATTCCAGGAAGTGTGGACTCTTAAAGAGTTCTCACTTCCAGTCACCTCAGGACTTCCTGATTGGTTGAAGCAACCAACAGGATGTGGTTCTAGTGATGTCAGATGGTCATTACGAGTCAAGAAAACAGCAGGAATGTTTAAGAAACGTCCCATACAGACAGAAGACATGTTATGACGAAGTGGGAGGAAGAGAGGCCAGTAGCTTCTTGTTCACTCCAACATTTAGAAATGGGATGAACTAAACCCACTTTTGATTTATCAAGATATTGTAAAATAGTAATGATAATATAAAAGAAGAGTGTTCTTTCAATTGATTACTTCAGGATACAATTAGACAGTCTCTGGATGAGCTAATTTGTATTTCTGAATCAAATCAATGAAATAACAGTTCCTGTCCCATGAAGGTCCTCAGAGGCAGGTTTTGGTCGGAGGCCGAGTTCACTACAGTCCCCCCTTTGGAAATCATCGCCTGTCCATGGGGATGAATTCCAACATGAACTTACGCCTCCGAATATCCTTTATCTTGATGTAATCCAGCAAGAGGAAAACAAAAGTCAAAGAAGGTAATCCCACAACGGTTTAAGTAATTTCACAATGTTGTTGGTAATTCCATAATGTTGTTGGTAATTCCATTGTGTTATTGGTAATTCCATTGTAGCAATGCTTTAACCCCTTGGAAAAAAGTCTGTAATCCATTGGAAAAAGTCATATAATCCACAACGATAAATCCACAACGATTGGAGGTGTTGATTGATCAGCATGCAGAGGGGTTCCCTAGATTGAACTGCAGAGGCGACCACTGGATGGAGATTGGAGACACACGTTGGAGTTTTAGGTCCCTTCAGCGAAGGTTGCTGCTGGTGGTTCCCAGTGGGTGCCATTCTGGTTCTATGTGTTATGCATTTATGTGGTTTTAGTTGGGCTTATGAGTGGGATTTTACATAAGACCTTAACCTACTGTATATGCACCTGGTGTGTAAGCTACCATGGTTTAGATCAGCTACAGTTACCTGTTTAAAGGGTGTGTCATGCTGAAAAAATTATATATATAGGGACTTATACCTATAGAAGGGCATTCCAAACTATTTTTCCATTCCTAACTTGGTTTAAGTTAGATTTACATGGCAAAATATAGTTTAGTTCAATTGTCTGTTGTCCATTTAGACGAACGACTTAAGGTTTGGTTTTTTGGTTTTCCCCTAAATGTTTTGGAGTCTATGGCGAGACTCAACTGAAGGATTAGCTAGCCCCCCCCCCAATAGGATTGTTCGAGTAGGTTCGGCTTGAGCGTCGTGAGCCCATTGTAGGTTAAGGTAGCATTAATCTACATTGATTCCTCAAAATTGAATTTTAACAAATGGACTACATGTTGGCATAGTTAAAGTCCTTTTAGTCTCTAACTAAAGTACACACAAAATTCATTCTTGCTGGGGGTGTTCAGAAACAATACCAAAAACCAGTTAAACGATGTTTCAACATCGACAAAAACAGTGACTAAGCAACCAGTTAAACAACATTTCAACATCGACAAAAGTAGTGATTAAGCAACTAGAAAACGACATTTTGGTGCGTCACTCACTCTGACTGTCAGATTTGATCACGTTATCGTGTCTGGCAACATCACCCCCCCCACCCCCACCCCGTGGTCATGGGGGACCACGAGCACGGGTGAGAGTGTCGCTCCATGAGCAAAAGTTAGGATGCCCTTGAGTAGGTTTAGCTGTTTGCGCAGCTGAAAGAGGACTTTAAGGTCTGGATTGGAATCCAGGTCGGCTTCGGACGGAGTGTTTTTCTCTGGGTCAGTCAAATACAGTATCATCGAGTTTATTGCAGGATCCGACTTCTGAAGTCGGATGATGTCTGGGTCAGTCAGCACGGGTTGTACAGAGACTGTGTTGTCAGCCGGCTTGGCTGAAGCCTGTACACGTGTGACTGCCATTACCTCGGCTGTAGGTTGTACTGGCAGAGTTGCGACCAGCCCAGAGGGGTCAGAGGACCACTGAGGGCCGTCCATGGCTCCGTCCTTGATAGCTGATTTATCTGTCCGTAGCGACAGTATAGCTTCTTTGGTGTGGGATCCTTGGATCTCTACACCTTTAACTACCAACGGTAGGTAGTATCCGGTGGGCTCTGACTCGCAGAGGAGGCTGTCTTGTTCAGTCAGAGTTGGGTCCACCGGTTGGGTCTCTTCAGTCTCACATGCTTTTGAAGGCGTACTTACCAAGACTGTATTCTCCGCCGAGAGGTCCTCGGTGCCTTCTGTGGTGCCTGCTGTTGGGCAGTCTGTGACTGTCTCAGGAGGCATGGGTATTGGCAGGGGTTTGCTCACTCTGGCCCACATTGTCTGTTTACCATAATCTATAATCGCATCAAAGCGATTTATAAAATCCTGGCCGATCAAAAATGGGAATGAGTCAACCATAGACACATATACCGGTGGTATAGTGTCATCTCGCCAACCTGCAAGTGAACCATAGCTATAGCTGTTAGGGTTGTCCTAGTCTCTGCGAGGCCCTGCAGCCTTATAGCACATTCTATGAAAGATATGTCCCTGTGAACACCATTAGCGGCAGTCCTGAGCTCCTCGAACAGTTTGGCTGACATAATAGTTATGTCGGCTCCACCATCCAGTAGGGCTTCATGTGTGACGACCCCTTCAAGTGTGATCGACAGGGAAGCTTTTTTAGCGACCCCCTTTCTGATCAGGTTACACAGGAACCTTGTAGGTTTTGGCCGACGTTTCTTCTTACGTTTACCTTTACCTGTGTAATCCCGGTTTTTCCAAACCGTTGGTGCAGTTGCTGCTGCTCCTGGGAGTTCGGCTTTTGACGGGCCTCCGTCATTGATGTATGAAATCACCCGCCTACCATGTGTTGAGGGGCTCTCATTGTTTGTAACAACAATGTCCTGGTGGCTGTCCATGACGGCGGCAACATTGTTGTTTGTGTCACCTTGTTTTGACTGAACCGTTAGCACAGCTGTTGCTGTTTCTGAGGTTTCAGTTTGTGACGGGTCACTGTCGGTGACGTGTGTATCCCCCCTTTTTCAGGTGAGGGCGTGTCAGAGTTTACACCAACAGCCTCATGGTGACTGTCCATGACAGCAGTAATGGTGTTGTCTGTGTTCTCTGACTTATCAGCAATGATATTGCCAAACAACGCATTAGGTTGTTTGTCCTTGTCAAAACCTTTCAACAATTCCAAGAACCGACGCACACTCTCTGTCTCGTCTGAGCTCAGAGGTCTGGGGCTCTCTTTCTGGACCTGCTGCTGTTTCTTTTTTGTCTCAGGCTGTTCAGGCCAACGTGGTGGGGAAGCAGGTCCCCCCCCCTGGGGTTCCCAGTGGGATCCTTGGTTGTATGGGCCACTTTTGGTGCCATACTTTTTACACTTAGGGCGTTCGCCCCCCTTCTGGTACAATCGTTCATCCTCTGATTTCTTGGGAAACCATTTAGGATCCCATCTGGACCAGGGGGCACTCACCTGTTGTGGTTTGGCTGCTGGGAAACCTCGTTTCCTCTCGCCATTTTTGGGAGGGGGAGCTGAAGCTCTCGTCCCTTCCAATTCTAATGACTGAGCAGGAATCCTCTCACCTGGGAACACCTTAATGGGTGTTTGGGCCTGTGAACGGGCTTCAAAGACATTCACAGCACAACTTTTTATCTCACTGATGGATTTCTCTTTGAAATTAGCCATCATTTGCACTGACATTCTTATGTCAGGGTAGAGATTTTTGCTGAAAACGAACTTAAACGTTTCCTTCTCCTCCATGCCGGACTTGTTCCTGTAACCAAAATAATCCCGCAAAATCCTGGAATAATATGCCCTGAGGTGCTCATTCTTACCTTGCATGACCTTGTCGGCGGCTGGATAACCGCCAGGTCCCGCGCAAGGGGAATACTCTTTCATAAGAGCAGCACATAACAGGCGGTAAACCTTTCTTGTGGCATCAGGTTGACGCTCTATGAAGGAAAACACCGTCCTGGTTGAAGTGAGCCTGATCAAACCTATTTTATCCTCAACTGTAGCGTTGGGATAGCTTCTTAATTGGAAGTCAAGGTCATTCAGATAGGCCTTAGTGCCGGTTGAACCCAACGGCGCTGGCTCAAAGCGTTGGACATATTTTGCAATTTTGTGTAAATCCGAAATTGAGAGCAGCGGCTGAGTGATTGGTGTCGTAGGAACCAAAATAGCACGTGGAGGTGAGTCACTAGATTCATGTGGAGGTGACAGAAGGGGATTAAGTGCAGGAGGTACAGCAAAATCCTTCTCAGGTGGTTGTGGGTGTCCTGGACTCTGACTTTGTTCATCTATGAGTTCCAGACAACCTTGCCCCACGTCAGAAATCTCATTTGTTGCTGTGGCAATTATTGCCTCACAGGCTTTTAAGCGTTCCTGTGACGTATGACATTCACTTTGTAAACACACACCCTGTTGGACTAACGCCGCCTTTTCCAATCTGCACTTGTTCAGAGCTTTTGATGTGAGCTACACCTCTCGTTGTAGCGCATCATTGTCTGAACACAGTGCTTGGTACTGTAGTGAACCTGATCTGACCTCAAATTCTGATCAGATGAACAGAGACTGTTATTTCATTGATCTGCATCCAGAAATACAGTTTGAGCCATCTGGTGACTTTCTTTCTTGAATTAATCAAGTAGAAAAGACAATTCTCTATGATCATTACTATTTTACAAATGTTTGATAATCAAATTGTGTTAGTTCACTCAATGTTTACAGGTTGAAGAAAACTACTCTTTTTTTTTTTTACATAAACAGTAAGTAATGATTTTTATTCCTCATTTAAAGAAGAAATCAGGTTAATATGCATTTCTTGATTTTCTGTCTTAAATGAGCCAGGTTGTAAGTATGTTAAAGGTCGGCTCTCGGTCAACTAAAATGTTTACTGAGAAAAAATGTCATGTTTAACTATTTGAGAAGATACAGCAGAGTGAGACTCCACGAAGTCTGGGTTTTTGCAATAATCTTTCTGTCTGTTTTTAAACAATCTCATTCTCTGACCTCGAATTTGATAACATCTTACATCACAAACCACACCTCTATTCTGGTCCATCGACCAATCAAAAAGCTCTCAAATGACCCGGAAGTCGACCCATTTAAAATGTGGCAACTTCCCAGTTCATGCAGTTGCTGCAGTTGTTGCGCTCAGGAGAGAGTCTAAAGAGTGCCAAAGTCTGAAGTCTGAAGCCAGACGCTGAAGATTAATGGAGCTAAAAGAGTCTGATGCTGCAGAGCTCTGAGGGTTCCACACAGAGTGCTGATGAGTTGATGGAGTTAGAGTTCTTGGATGCAAACGCGTTCAGGATGATCCAGAGACGTTTTGGGATTATAACTTCTGTTTGAACAAACCTCGTACGACTCTCGAAGGATTTCAGCTGCTCTCAACGGAGACGCTGAAAGAGTCAAGGAAGGATCCTATACCGAGCTGATTTATCATCAACCAGGTAACGGTTTCTACTTCGACAAGCGTACCGTCGCAAGCTGAGATCTGATGGAGCGTGCACGTTTT
>NC_056517.1:15545699-15551155 GCF_014905685.2 Nematolebias whitei
CTGGTCAAACAGATTAACTCCCTCACAAATCTCTCTGTAAGATAAATCTCCATTTCCATCTTAAACTCTCCTTCTTCTAAAATCAGTACAGATATTTAGAAATATCTGAAGCTAAGTCCTCAATCACCGCCGTGTGATTGATGTTCATTTTCTGTGAAACTTGTCTGTTATTATTTTCATATTTTGCCAAATTAATGTAAATGTTTGATGTTAAACTTTGATTCTGAAAATAAATGACCGCATTCATTTTGATGGGTCAAAGATAAATAACGTCTCTCGTTACATTTCTGTTAAAATTCAATGCACGACATTTACACAGTCAGAAAGATGAGGAACTCGTGAAAAAGTATATATATATATCCTATATGACATACTACAGTACTTAATCCCTGTTTCACGTAGCTTCACCTCATATGAGTCTGCTTGTAACAACAGCTGAGCTTGTGAGAGCTCTCTCTCACGTTTTAAGTCATTTTCCCAGGTCTCCTGATCAAATTTAGACTGTGCCATGAGTCTTAGATACTCATCTGTTTCGCTGTTTATCCTTATTGCAAGGTCTTCAGCTTTGTTGGCCTCAATATAAAGTTTAGCATTTAGTAAGAGTGCCAATTTAGCCAGTTGGTCATAGCTTGACTTTGTTATGGTTGCAGAGGTCACACATTCTGCAACATCCTTCAGCTCATCCAATAACTCTGTTGAGTTCATGCTGTCCACCTGTTCACCATATGGATGTAAGGATTCTGTTAGCAGCGTTAACACTCTTTCTAACCAGTCCTTCCCCTCACATGGAACAATATTTGTTTCTGTCACATCTGCCATGGTTATCCACTGTTCAGCAAACCTACCTGGTTAAACATTTGCAAACTTAGAGTGTTTAATATGTAAATATTTATTTAAGTGAGCAGAGAGATTCACACACTATTTTACCTCTGGGTTCAGTCAACAGTACTGTTAAAAGCCAACTTTTCAATAAATGGGCCCCTGTTAAGGTCTTACCCCATAAATATTGTAAGTAAATGCCTCCTTCTGGCAGTGTTACTTAATTATGAGCTTATTTTTGTAACAAATACAATGAACCAGGCCTTTTCAGTGTTAATTTTACTCAAGTGCACTTAAAATTAATAAACCTGCAATCTTTCTAAAAGTCTGACATCAACATTTTAGTTTTCAAATGCTTTTAAAGCAGTTTAAATTTACCAGAATTCACTATTTAAACAGGACACAGAAACCAGGCTTGAGTAACAAACAAACAAAAAATATATATATAATGAAAAGTGAGTATTCAGCTTTCTGTCACGAAAACTGTTATACACCTTTTTCAACAGCAGGTGGTGGTGTAAGCTTACTTTTACCGGTAGAAGTCTATGAAAACTTCCTGTGAACCGTCCTGTTGACATCCGGTTGTTAGCCGTTAGCTCCATGTAACAACGGTCTAGCACGGTTCTGTAACATATTATGGACAGATTTAAAGCTTTAACGTGGCTTCTCTGAACAAGCACGCTTTATCTGCATGAAAACATGAGTTTAGGGACAGTGTCAGGCTTTATTTAGCGTTTTTAAACATAAAGTAGGACTCGGTTAAAACGAGCTTCATTTCCGGGGTCACGTGACTTTTCAGACACGTGCACATTGGAGGAGGGCTTTACAATCTGACATCAGAGGGAGTGGACGCACAGAGATAAGTCACCAGCTTCTCAGCGAATCAGAACGACCCAAACAGCGGTTCTCAACCAATCACAGACCGTGTTTATCTGCTCTCAGCAGTTAGCATTAACAGTCCGGTCAAATTATCGCCCATTAAAACTTCAAAAATGCACTATTTACTGTTAAAAATGTAACGAATCAGCATAAAAACACAGCATCTGAGGCGGCGCTCAGCTTCAAACAGCTTTTCATCCATTTAAAACACGACTCGTTCAGTCCAATAAACAGAACAGAGTCGGACAGCAGAACCTCGTTCATGCAAGAGTTTTAACAGAATAAAGCGTCTTTCCCACTGCATCCAGCTTAGTTACACAAACAGATTTACACCTTTCAGCTTTAACAAGAACACATTGACTTAATTACAGCTTTCTGAACACCACAAGCATGACTTATCATGTCCTTTCAAGCTCAAAACTCGGACTCCCATGCACCAACAAGCAGCGTTATCAACAGCACAGATACTCGTGTCACACAGAATTTATATCTCTTTAGAAACCAGTTCGGCCACCAAAATGTAGAAGGTGGTGTTTAAAGAGGATAATGGAGCATAACTTATCTCTTTAGAGACCCGTACGGGCCACCAATATGTAGTGGTGTCAGGGCCAGCTTGGCTGCACCTTCACTACAATTATTTAAATATAATGGGTTCTCTCTTTTTCGAGTTAAATTAAGGCCATGTGACGAGATAACTGTGAGTGGAGTGTTTAAATCAGTGACATGAGACGTTAATTTCCTTTGACCCATCAGAATAAATGCGGTCATTTATTTAATAAAATCAAAATTTAACATCAAAACATGTACACGTGATTAGCTGATCTGGTTCTGATTAATAAAACTTGGCACGCTTTACTAATAAGACATTTCTGAAGGCATCTGGATTACTGGCAAAATAGAAGAGTTTTAAAGGAAGGAATGAAGAGAAAAGATGGGTAAAAGGGGGTGTCTGTTCGGACCAGGATGGCATGCTCCCTTCAACACCAGCTCAAACCTCCGGTACACTTGGCGCGTCATGACTCGTTACCTTTGCAGAAATTAATCAGCTCCGGTGTCGGGTCCATTTCAAAGCTACCTTCCAGCGTCTCCGGTAAGAGCGGCTTGCCATCGTCAGGAGTTGTGTCGTTTACTCCGTTTAACAAACACGCTCATCTCCCAGGTGGATACACAGCAAGCTGTGAGTCCGTCAGAGGTTCCACTCAGGAGTGGAAGACCCCATCAAAAACTCAGAAGACTCACCAGACCCCAACTTGACTAGAAGACAGACTTGAAGACTCAGGAGACTCGAAGCTCGAGTAGTTCCAGGAAGTATGGACTTTTAAAGAGTTCTTACTTCCGGTCACTTCAGGACTTCCTGATTGGTTGAAACAACCAACATGGGGTGGTTCTAGTGATGTCAGAGGTTTATTACAAGTCAAGAAAGTGCACGAATGTTTAGGAACGTTTAGTACAGACAGCGAAATGTTTTGAGGAAGTGAGAAACTTTGCAGGTGCCAGTTGTTCTTATTTACTGTCTGCTAGGTTTAAAAGCAATCCACTTCTTTCTAAAAACTTCTTTCTGACTGTCTCTGACTTTTGACCGACATCACTACTGCTCATTCAGACAGAAGATCAAAATGCATAATTACTTTGTAAATAGACATTTAACTTGATTTCTAATTTAAATGAGGATTAAAAAAAAATCATTAATACTGTTTCACAGTTGATTTAAAATGAGTGGTTCACTCCAACATTTAGAAATGGTATGAACTAAACACACTTTTGATTTATCAAGATATTGTAAAATAGTAATGATAATATAAAAAGAAGATTGTTCTTTCAATTGATTACTTCAGGATACAATTAGACAGTCTCTGGATGAGCTAATTTGTATTTCTGGATTCAAATCAATGAAATAACAGTTCCTGTCCCATGAAGGTCTTCAGAGGCAGGTTTTGGTCGGAGACGAGTTCACTACATGCCAAATGTTTGAAACTCTGCCTGTCAACTCAAAGCAGTCAGCTGACTCGGTCTGAATGAAGCAGTGAAGTGGTTCACTGCTTCACCATAACTACCCTGTCGAGTTTGAAGCGTGCTTTGAAGCTTCAGTGGTAGAGGTAACTTCACTAGACTCTTGCTCTCCCTTGACTACTGTTTTGGGTCACGATTCGGCTCTGTTCTCGCTTCTCTGCTTCAACGTGCTAGACCCCCACTAGGACAATCGGACCATGCCTCTGGATTTCACCTGCCACGTACAGACTGAGAAGGTTAGTGACTTTTACTATAATCACAGTATCCCCTCGTCCTCACCAAAGTCACTAACCTTGCTGTCTATTTTTTGTGAACCACCCTTGCTGTCTTTTAAGATTAGACTCCAGCCTTGGACACGGACAACAGCAACCAGCAGCCTAATTAATAAAAAAACTGTTTTTGCTTTTTGCACTTGTCTGGTTTATTAAAATCCAAAAACCTGTTCCTGACAGAACCAACAGCCCTTTGTTTGAATGTTCACTGTTAAAGTTACATAAAAAATTCAAGCATGTAGTAAATTATTCTGTATGTAACAGAAAGCTAACTAAAGCTTATAGCATTAGCTTTCTGTGCGAGGCAATTAGCTTTTGTTTGCTGTAGGCATTAACTACCAGTACTAATTCATTCAGTCCCAAAAGAATATATCTATAACGTAGGGCAAAAATGATGCGGTTGACACTCGGATGAAATATTATAGATGACGGGAGCACAACAAAATTTTTGTTTTTTTCCCCAGAAGTACATCTATTAATACAATCAAATTTGTGCAGTTAGGTCAAACTGTTACATCAATCATGTTGTATGTGCGGGCAACCCAGTTGTAACGAGACCCAGAACGACACAAGACTCAGGCTACAAAAAGGTGATATTTATTTACAGTGGATAAAAGTATTTACAATATGTACAGGCCCTGGAACTGGAACTCAGTTTCCTTGGTACTGGAGTGAGTTCAGGAGTTCCAAGAGACATGAGTCCCAGCAGCAGAGCACGGGCATCCAAAATCCACACGGGCAGGGTTTCATGAGACCAGACAGGAACCAAGAGAACAGGACTGGAACGGCACAGCAAAACGAGGAACTGCTGACACAAGAAACACAAGGTAAGTATCTAAAATACTTCAGAATACAAAAGGCTGGGAGCACTAGTACCGGGAGGGAATCAATGCTCCAGCATCGAGTAGACTTGACTGCAGCCTTAAGTAGAGGTCGATGCTCATCAGGGAGATGACCGCCAGGTGTAGGTCATTAGCGGCCATCTTGGGAGCTGTAGCCAGAGCTACTCTCACATTACCCCCCCCCCCCCCAAGAATCGCCTCCAGGCGACCTGAGGCGCTTTTCGGGGTGCGCTCTGAAGAAAGTTGTGATCAGACTCGGGTCCAGGATGAACGAGCGGGGAATCCAGGATCTCTCCTCGGGACTGTATCCCTCTGTAAGGATCCCACTGCCTGCAGCCTGCCTTGCTGATGGCCGCTGATTACCAACACCTGGCGGCCATCAGCCTGATGAGCCTCTCCATCTACTTAAGGCTGCAGTCCGGTGTGATTCAACGCTGGAGCATATCACCTCTTATGGTATTGTACTGTTGTGAGGCAAATGTCTTGGTGAAAAGAATTTGTTCACCTTCTGCTCTTTTTTCCAGTTTCCTGGTTCCTCGTGCTCTTTGGATTTCCCTCGTGACCTGATTTGGATCCTAGGCCTCTCAGGTATTCCTCGTGCCTCTTTGCCTCCAGTGCCAGCCTTCCTCGTTCC
>NC_056517.1:15551165-15575602 GCF_014905685.2 Nematolebias whitei
CCCTTGTGTCTGCCTCGTTCTGGGTCTCATATCATCTGGGTTCCCCGTGCACTCCTAACACCCTCCCAGTCCACGAGATACTGGAAACCCCTGCCTTGACGTCTGACATCTAAAATGGCACAAACTGTGAAGGCGGGATGGTTGTCGATCAGTCGGGCGGGTGGAGGGAGGTCGGTAGGCGGGCACAGAGGGCTCTCGGACACTGGCTTTACCTGAGAGACGTGAAATGTGGGGTGGAACCTCATTGAGCTGGGGAGTTGAAGGCGGACTGCTGTAGGGTTGATTATCCTTGTGATGGTGAATGGACCAATGAAACGTGGAGCCATCTTTCTGGGAATGTCCTTTAGTTGAATTTCTCTCGTAGAAAGCCAAACCTTTTGGCCCACCTGGTAAGACGGAGCGGAGGAGCGGTGTCGGTCGGTGTACCTCTTGTTCTGAGCTGCGGTACGTAGGAGGGCTGCTCTCGTTTGCAGCCAAACGCGTCGACATCACCGGAAGTGGTGCTGGACAGACGGCACCGTGATGTCCGTCTCAAGACTAGGAAACGGGGGGACAGGTAACCCAGAGAGGCTTCGAATGGGGACATACCTGTGGCTGTGGATCTGTGGGCGTTGTGGGCATACTCCACCCACACCAGATGTTGAGACCAGACTGAGGGATTGCTCTCCACGACACAACGAAGGGTGTTTTCAAGTTCCTGGTTACACCTCTCAGCCTGGCCGTTAGACTGCGGGTGGTAGCCCGAAGTCAAACTTGCATATGGCCCTAGGGTTTTACAGAACGAGCGCCAGACCTGGGAAATAAACTGGGGACCACGGTCAGAAACATTGTCGGAGGGGATACCGTGGATTCGAAAAACATGTTGGACTAAAAGCTGTGCAGTCTCGAGAGCAGAAGGTAACTTGACTAAGGTAATGAAATAAGCTGATTTAGAAAACCTGTCAATGACTGTCAAGATGACCGTGTTACCTTCGGACGGGAGAAGTCCAGTGACAAAGTCCACCGATATGTGGGACCAAGGACGGCTGGGTGAGGGTAGTGGTTGTAGGAGTCCGGCCGGGGGTTGATTTCCTGTCTTATTGCGGGCACAAGTGGCACAGGCAGCAACAAAGTCCTTAACGTCCTGGGTAAGCGTCGACCACCTGAAGTGGAACTTAGTTAGGGACAACATGCGGGTAACTCCTGGGTGACAAGAAAGCTTGTTAGTGTGAACCCACTCCAGTACCTTAGCCCTCATGGCAGAGGGGACGAACAGGGTTCCGGGGGGTCCCAGGCAGGGATCGGGCTCCTCCTTGTGGGCATCGCGGATCTCCTGTTCAATGGGCCATGTGAGAGCCCCCACGATGCATGTTGAGGGGACGATATGTTCCTTGGGTTCAGGACCATCTGGAGGAGAGAATTGTCGAGACAGGGCATCCGGCTTGATATTCTTAGAACCAGGTCTAAAAGTCAATATATAATGGAAACGATTAAAAAACAAAGACCACCGTGCCTGTCTGGGGGTTAATCTCTTAGCATCCCTAAGATACGTCAGGTTCTTGTTCTCGGTCCATATGAGGAAAGGGATCTCAGTACCCTCCAACCAATGATGCCACTCTTCTAAGGCCAGTTTGATGGCTAGTAATTCATAATTTCCCACATTGTATTTACGCTCGGCTTGGGACAGATGCCGAGAAAAGAAAGCACAGGGGTGTACCTTATTGTCTCTGGGTGATCTCTGAGATAGGACAGGACCTACCCCAGTATCGGAGGCGTCCACCTCCAGGATGAACTGGCGTTCGGGGTCGGGATGGCAGAGGATGGGTGAGGTCGAGGAGTTGTTTCAATCTGTTAAAGGCAGTGTCTGCATCAGTAGTTCATTTGAATGCTCTGTTAACGGAGGTAAGTTGAGAGAGTGGTGCGGCAATTCGGCTGTAGTCTCTGATGAAGCATCTGTAGAAGTTTGCAAAACCTAGAAAGCGTTGAAGCTGTTTACGAGTCTCAGGAACGGGCCATTCAACTACTGCTTTGATTTTCTCAGGGTCGGTACGATAATGTCCTTCCCCGAAAATAAACCCCAGAAAAGACACAGATGAGGCATGGAACTCACATTTCTCGCCTTTGACGAATAATTGATTTGCGTATAATCGCTGAAGAACTGTACTGACCCTTTTGATGTGTTCCTCCTTGTCGCGAGAGTAGATTAGGATATCGTCGAGGTAAACAAAAACGAACTCCCCTAAAAAGTCCCTGAGTACGTCATTTACTAGTGCCTGGAATACTGTAGGAGCGTTAGTGAGACCAAACAGCATGACGAGGTATTCGAAATGGCCCAAAGGGGTTCGGAAGGCCGTCTTCCATTCGTCGCCCTCCTTTATACGAACCAAATGGTATGCGTTACGCAAATCTAATTTAGTAAAGATGGTGGCCGACTGTAACTGTTCATGTATGGAGTCAATAAGCGGAAGAGGATACTTGTTCTTGACCGTAATGTTATTTAAACCCCGGTAATCGATGCAAGGACAGAGGGTTTTATCCTTTTTGGATACAAAGAAGAACCCGGCCCCAACCGGGGAGGTGGATGGACGAATAATTCCGGAGTCAAGTGATTCTTCAATGTACTCCTTCATGGAGTCTCTCTCTGGGCCCGAGAGGTTGTACAGACGACTGGCAGGTAAGGAAGCCCCTGGAAAAAGATCTATAGCACAGTCGTAGGGTCGGTGCGGCAGCAAGGACAAAGCTCTGTGTTTACTGAAAACAGGAGAGAGATTGTGATAATCAGACGGAATGGAAGTTAAATCAGTTTGTTCTATGTTGGTGTCTTGTTTGATGGTATTAGAGATTCCAGAGCGGAGACAGTGTTTTAGACATCTTCCGCTCCATTTTTTTATTCTGCCAAGCTCCCAATTAACGTGAGGGTTGTGGAGCTTTAACCAGGGGTATCCTAAAATTACTTGGTCATGGGGTGAATCAAAAACAAAGAAACTGACGTGTTCATGGTGGTTGCCGGATGTAATTAGGTGTAATTCAATGGTGCGGTGTTGAACCTGGGCTAGGGTGTCGCCCGTGATTCCCGCGATGGAAACGGTGGGTATTTTTACAGTGGGTAGTGACAATTCGGATACAAGACTTTGACTAATTAAATTCTGTTCAGCGCCTGAGTCTATGAGTGCAGAAATGGGGAGGCGGTTGTGATTACACTGGATGACCGTTGCAATGGTTAATCTACTTAACGGGGAGAGTGAAGAAGTCCCTACCAATATCTCCCTCTTTATTGGTGGGTGTTCTCGTTTCCCCGAAACGGACAGGCGGCAATAAGATGCCTATCTTGGCCACAATAAAAACATAATCCTTGTTCTCTGCGTCTCTGTCTAACGTCGGGAGTAAGATGGGTGCGTCCCACCTGCATGGGTTCGGGTTCAGATAAAGTGAGTGAAGGGGGAGACGCGTGGGTTGAATGACTCTGAGATTTGTAAGACGGGAGCAAATCTTTACTACGGACAACACTGAGTGATGGACCCAAACCGGAAGTGGTGGTATGCTGGGAGTTGTAGTCCCATTCCCGCCACCGCTCGCGGAAACGCTCGTCGATTGATATGGCCAGATTAATGAGAGCGTCAAAGTTGGACGGCTCATCCCTTGTGGCGATCTGGTCCTTTAACGGATCTGATAAGGAATTTAAGAAAGTTCCTTGTAGTGCCCTCTCGTTCCATCCGGTTTGTGCCGCGAGGATGCGGAACTCGAGGGCGTGTTCGGCTACTGGTCGCCGGCCCTGACGGAAGCCCAGGAGACGTTTCTCCGCGTTGGGACCCGATAGTGGTCTGTCGAATATCCTGCGAAACTCGGTAAGTAAAGAACTAAAAGTGACAACCTTTAAATCATGCTGGCGGAGAAAAGAAGTTGCCCACCGGAGTGCGTTACCCTTTAACTGACTAGTAAAGTAGGTGATCTTAGCGTTGTCAGAGGAGTAGAGTCTGGGGGCTCCGCTGAATGCGAGCTCACATTGAAGAAGGAAACTGTCACATTGGTCTGGGTCACCGGAAAAAAGTTTGGACGGTTTTACCAGTAATTGTGGCTCTGAAGAGTGCCTCGCCGAGCATGTGCACGTTTGGATGTTCACAGGGGTTTCTGCTGCGACTGTAGGGGGAGAAGGGGAGAGAGTATGTTTAATGGAATATACCATACCCCCTAGCTCCTGTAGGTTAGCTTGAGTCTCTTGTTGTTGCTGGATCATTTGGGAGAGGATCTTCTCCAGCTGGTTTACTCGCTCCGTTTGCGATGAGGACGTGGCTTAGTCGTTCCGAGCCTCATTCTGGGTTTGGTCTGGCTTGAGCATTACTGTTGTATGTGTGGGCAACCCAGCTGTAACGAGACCCAGAACGACACAAGACTCAGGCTACAAAAAGGTGATATTTATTTACAGTGGATAAAAGTATTTACAATATGTACAGGCCCTTGAACTGGAACTCAGTTTCCTTGGTACTGGAATGAGTTCAGGAGTTCCAAGAGACATGAGTCCCAGCAGCAGAGCACGGGCATCCAAAATCCACATGGGCAGGGTTTCATGAGACCAGACAGGAACCGAGAGAACAGGACTGGAACGGCACGGCAAAACGAGGAACTGCTGACACAAGAAGCACAAGGTAAGTATCTAAAATACTTCAGAATCAATGCTCCAGCATCGAGTAGACTTGACTGCAGCCTTAAGTAGAGGTCGATGCTCATCAGTGAGATGACCGCCAGGTGTAGGTCATTAGCGGCCATCTTGGAAGCTGCAGCCAGAGCTACTCTCACAAATCAGACTGACCTGATTTCCCCACTTCATCACATTAACGAGATATGAAGCTAGCAGTCAGGAGAAACATGAACTGGGCTCATTCTTCTTCTTTCACCGGGCAGGTGTTCACTGACAAGTCCCTCCCAAAACCGGTAAAAACATGTAAATGAGAGTTGTCTCCACTCAAAGCCATTAATAAAGTAAATACTCATTTTGAGTAGTTTACAATTCACATATTGTTTAGTTATGGTCCTGCCTTTTGCAAAATAACAAAAGATTAGTAATGATAGCTTGACTTATTTAAAAGAAAATTTGGGTTTGCAGTGTACAGGGAGAACATTCAACATGCAGAAAAACCCCTGGCTTGGATTCTAACACCTGCAACAGTGCTACCACCTGTGCCACTGTGTATCCTCAAAACTGTAAATTTACTTAGAATAACCGAAGTTTAGTCTTTTGCGGCTTCACAAATCATTTTCATGTGTTTAAGGTTAAACTGGGATTTTTATGGAGTCTTGTGTAGCTGGTAAGCCAAGTTTTCTGTATCTACTTTAGATAATTAAATCATGATAAATAAAGGTACTGACCCAAATGAGGCCATCTCCGATATGAGTATCATAAACGGGTCAAAACCGGATCCGGGCCGGATGATGTGTTCTACGAATTGATCCAAAACAGATCCGGGCCAGATGATATGTTCTACAAATGGATCCAAAACAGATCTGGGCCGGATGATGTGTTCTACAAAACGGATCCGGGTGATGTGTTCTACGAACAGATCCAAAACGGATCTGGGCCGGATGATGTGTTTATGAACAGATCCAAAACAGATCCGGGCCAGATGTGGCACTTAATGAGTGGATCTGGATAGGGTCTGGGTCAAATCTAATCCGGATCCATTCCAGATCCGTTCCGTTGTACAAGTGGACTCCGATCTGGGTCCGTTTTGAGGATTCGTTCCGAGGCCTATGCTAGATCCGGAACAGATCCATTTCTGAGTCTGTTTGCTATCTGGGATGGATAAGATAAAGGAATTAAATCATCAGAGGTACAGCACAGGTTGAACAACTGGAAAAAAGTTAGAGTTAGAGACCTCATCAGGTGGTTGAGAGAACATCGCACGCCAGCGGAACAGCCAAACCAATCCCTGGATCAAGTTGGGGTTGATCTGGTTGAAGAAAGCCCCCACTTTGTCAGGACGAGTGACCTGACTGCCCCCACTGTATCGAGACCAGTGACTTGATAAGCCCAGAAGCCCCCACCCCCAGAAAGCCCCATTACACCCCTTTCTACCCCACTTTGTCAGGGCAGTTGGCCTGACACAAAACAGCCAGAGGCTGGGAAAGGAGAACGGAGTCTCCAAGCCCTGACACAGACTCAAATTTAAAAAAACTGAACTGAACTTATTCCCCCAATAAAAGCGAGACGATGGAACCACTGACTTAGGCCTCTCCAGTGCACACACGTCCCTAGAAAAGTTGAAAACATGTTGACATAGACTCTCACACACATGAAGAAATCTCTGCGGTCCTACAAATTACATCACCGCTGAGCAACAAAGGACCCCTCACCTGGGAGGGCCTCCCAACACATCGAAGCACCGAAACGCCAAGGGAAAGGGTTGAAAATTGATGCCTGTTGTTGTCTTTTATTTGGTCATTTCAGGAGAACAAAGTATACTAGTTTTATTAAAAGGCCCAGAACTTAGAGTTGAATTAGTCTGCTATTTTCAAATAACATGAGCTTGTTACAAAACCCCTGGAGAGTGACCATGGTTTTGGGGATTTTAGCAAGGATAACGTGTGGTGTTGTTTTCATGTGTGAACAATTTGGTGCATTGCAGGACAATACAAACTCCACTCAGCCACTCACCAGCTCTATAGCACCCCGTACTCCTAAAAGACTTTCAGAACACACAATCTGTCATGTGGACTGAACAGTACATCCAGGTGAGAGATGTGAACACATTTTAGCGCAACAGAGCATAAATTTGAAATTTAACCAACCAACAAACAGTCCTACTTATATGGAGGTGATTGGAATCCCTAGGGGAGTTCCAGATTATTATGATCTAGCTGATTGGGTAGCTGACAGATTTGAGAGCTTCCCGTCATCCCTAATAAGAATTTAAAATTCACTACATCCATTATCATGATTTGCGACTGATTAATTTGACTTGAGTTACTCCAGAAGAATTGGTTGAACAATTTGTACCCACTTCCCTTATGATTACAAAAGGGGGCATGTGTGCTAGGTTTAGAATAATGCTGCCCATTACTCAGGCAATAGAAGGCCTGAATGGTTAATCAAAAACATGCACGAACGCCCAGGTGAAGACAACCCCTGGATGGTTGGCTGACTGGACTTTTTGGTAAGTGGGGATGTGCAGTATTGTCTGTGTTCATGTAGGATGTTTTTGTTAAGGGGTTTAGACAGGATTTAATTTACATATTGAGTTAGTCTGTGAAGATATTGTATTGCGTTTTTCACTAAGTTGTGCTATATTTATCCTATTAATGGCTCATTTGATTGCTATTGTTATATCATTTAGACAGAAATTTTGTTAAAATTATGACACAGGGTAAGGATGATTGTGAGAGTGCACTAGAATGCCATCTTGGTCGTCGTCACAAGGGACCTGTGAGGCGTTGTGCTGTTTTTACCCAGCACCACTATACCGTTGCCCTGGGAATTTTTCCAGCACAAGTTCTGGACACTCGTCAAGGACAGATGTTTGTAGCCAAAGAGGTGGTCCCCTTGGAGGGACCAAAAGGGGGAAATGTTGTATAATGTCATCTTTTTTGCTATGCTCTGACATGAAATATGTCTCTGTGTATGGTAAAAACTGCAAAATCACGATGTACGTCATAGAAGTTCATGATGTGCGTAACTCCTTGTACAAGAGAACCAGAGACTGTTGCTATCTTGTTAGAACAGACCACTGTCAGCTGGGGCAGTGGGCAAAAAAAACGAGACCATGCCAGACTACACCCAGGAGCATCGACTGACCCAGAGAACAACATCACGATAATCCAAAAAAGTTCAATCTGGTCCTCTGGACATTCAAAAAAAAAAAAAGGCAAAAAAATATAGAAACGTTTCGTCTCTCATCCAAGAGACTTCCTCAGTCTGAGGTGCTGTTTTCAGCTCAGTCTCTTAAATAGCACCTTTTCAGAGTGGATTAACCAGTTTGCTGCTGACAACCGACACCAGCTGATCACAAGCTCAAGAAGGACCATCAGCCTAACAATGGATCATTAGCACACTGATGGCTGTTTACTATTCACAGAGGGCTGAGTGATACTAGCAATCACAGCAGTGTAAGAGGGGGACAGTTGAACCCGGAGACCTCCACCCCTGTTTAATGATGGACTATTTCTTTTCACAAAGATGGCCTCCTTTACTCCTCTCTCAAACCATCGTTCTTCTCTGTCCAGGATGTGAACATCTTCATCCTTGAAAGAGTGACCACTGGCCTGGAGATGAGTGTAGACCGCAGAATCCTGGCCTGATGATGTTGATCTTCTGTGCTGGGCCATCCTTTTGGCCAGTGGCTGTTTAGTTTCCTCGATGTAAGTTCAATCTGGTCCAGAGGAACAGATTGAACTTTTTTGGATTTTTCTACCTGGATTATTGAGCATGCATCAGGATATTTTGAATCACTTTTGCCAGGATTGCCTCAAACTAGTAAGAGAGTTTGAGAAAACAGCAAGGAAGAGGGCAGACTGCAGGAACCACTTGCGATTCCACCTCAAATGTCGACAAAGTGGCATCATTCCCAAGAGCCTGGAACTAAAATCATCGGTCAGCGGGCACCGGGCAAGCAAGATACTTCAGAAGGCACAGACCCAGCTGCTGAATGAACGGGTGAGACAGACCAATTTTACTATTGAGGCCTTGAAGGCCAAAGAAGAGCACATTAAACAGAAACTATGTGTCTAGATCAGACCACACTTTAGCAAGTGTTGGACTGTACAGATCAGGCACGCTTAGCACAGCATGTCAAGTCCAAGACTCGACAACAAAATAAGTTTAACTTACTAATAACTCATCAACACCATCATTATTCCAATAACAACACATTCAGTGTAGGACAACACTCCAGTAGTCAATTACATGCCAGGGAGACAGAAAAGTGGGTGAAGAATTTATCTGACAGACAGATCACCCAGCCAGAGACAGAGATTCTTGCCAGGGGACTGAACTTTGCGGTTGCACCAAGTAGAATTCCTCTGGTGGAAATGATCACAGCCACAGAATCAGCCATCCGCAACAACAAAATGAAAGAGGGTGAAGCAGAACAGCTCAGAATCAAAGTTTCATCCTGCCTCAGCAATGCCAAACCACGACCTTCCAACATCAGTAGAGAGGAGAGGGATGCACTCACCACTCTTAGCAAGGACAAAAACATCATCATTCTCCCAGCAGATAAAGGAAGGTGCACAGTGATTTTGAACCAGAAAGAATATCATGAGAAAGTTATGACACTCCTTAGTGACTTAACCACTTATGAACCTCTGAAAAGAGATCCAGGAAGTGGTTACAAGAAGAAGTTAATAGATTGCCTGAAAAATTTGGAGCAGGCCAAGGCCGTATTCTGTACCACAGACTGTACCCAGGGGAGGCCACACCCAGTCTGTATGGTTTACCTAAAATCCACAAACAAGGTGTACCGTTAAGACCTATTGTTAGCATGATTAACTCTGTCACTTACAATGTTTCCAAATATCTGGCGTCTGTACTCATCCCTTTAGTTGGCAGCTCAGAACACCACATAGAGAACACCATGGACTTTGTGGATAAGGTGAGGGATGTCCTCATGGAGACTGATGAAACAATGGTCTCTTTTGACGTCACATCACTCTTTACGTGCATTCCTGTTGATGATGCAGTAGAGGTGGTCAGTTTAAGATTAAAATCAGACACCACTCTGAGAAGCAGGACCACGCTTTCCACAGAACAACTTTGTCAACTCTTGAAACTGTGCCTGCAGTCAACCTACTTCACATATGGGGAGCAATATTATAGGCAGAAACATGGGTGTGCTATGGGGTCTCCAGTTTCTCCTATTGTTGCCAACCTGTACATGGAGGAGGTAGAAAAGAGAGCCTTGACGTCCTTTTCAGGGACACCACCAAGTCATTGGTTCAGGTATGTTGACGACACCTGGGTTAAAATTAAATCTCAGG
Organism: Nematolebias whitei; assembly: GCF_014905685.2. NCBI lineage: Eukaryota > Metazoa > Chordata > Actinopteri > Cyprinodontiformes > Rivulidae > Nematolebias > Nematolebias whitei. Next base: position 15,561,111 of record NC_056517.1, read on the forward strand.
AAGTCCAACATTTTACTGACCACATCAACTCTGTGGATAAATACATCAAATTCACACGAGAAGATGTTAAACATGGCAAGTTGTCTTTCTTGCACTGTGAGGTCTCAGTCTCTGATAGAGGACATTTGCAAACTGAGGTGTACCGCAAACCCACCCACACAGACCAGTATTTGCAGTTTGACTCCCATCACCCTTTGGAGCACAAGTTAGGAGTCATCGGGACTCAGTATCACAGAGCAGACAGCATCCCCACTAACTCGGGAGCCAGGCAGAAGGATAAATCCTACACAAAACAGGCTCTAGAGCAATGTGGATATCCTAACTGGGCCTTCCTGAAAGCAGAGAAGAAACCCAAACTGGACTCCAGTCAGCCATCAGGTGAAAAGGAGGAACCCAGACCCAGGTCATTCCATATGTTGTGGGAGTATCAGAGAAACTGAGACGTTTATTTTCTAAACACAACGTCCCAGTGGTTTTTAAACCCCAAAATACATTACGGCAAAGACTGGTTCTCAAATGTTTCATTGTTTTGTTGTAAGGGAAGACCACCGAGACTACTTACGCTTCCGCTGGTATTGAGGTAATGACCCCAGTAAGGACATTATTGAGTACATGATGAGGGATCACGTATTTGGCAACAACCCCTCTCTAGCTGTAGCAATGTATTGTCTCAGGAGAGCAGCAATGAAGGGAGAACAGCAGTATGGTTCAGACACCAGGCACTTCGTAGAGCGGGAGTTCTATGTTGACGATGGCCTTGTTTCCACATCACCAGAGAAAGAGGCAATTTCTCTACTATGGAAAACCCAAGCATCTCTTTCAGAGTCAAACTTAAAACTTCACAAGCTTTCATCCAACAGCAGTGAAGTCCTGAAAGCTTTTCCAGTTGGAGATCATGCTAAGGACATTAATCAGAATCAGAATAAACTTTATTGGCATTGCACCAAGATACAACGCGAATATGTGCGTACAGTCGTCCAAAGATGGGCGGAGTGGACGAAGCTGTGGCTATAAATAATTAGTGCGGCCTTCTTATTCTTATTCAGAATAATATTTTGCTTAGATAAGAAAAGGAAATAAAACTTGAGGAGAGACAGTATTGTTGATATTTTCTGGGTTGTTAATATAAAAATTTGATATGTTTACACAATTTACAGTTTATTTTAAAATGATAATTAAAGTGTTTGCCTGCAGTTTTAGCTCTGAGTCTTGGAAAATATCAGTACTTTGTGGAAATGTAAAACATTGATACCAGTTTATTTTGTTCAAGTTTATCATCACACTTATTAGTCATTTACTTTATATCACACTCTGTTAAAGCATATCAGCTAAATCCCCTCAGCATCAGTGTGTGAAGCTTTGTAACTTCCGTTTCTCAAACCCAGCTCCAGAACCAGTCACTGACCACAAATGTACTGTCTGTTTTTTTTTTCTCTGATAAGATTTCAAATGAGGTAATGGCTGTTGTATCAAAGCAAGATCTGTTGCATGTGAAGATGTATAAATGAAGCTGCATTGCTCATGTTTTTTAGAGAACACACAAGAATTCTTGGGCTGTGTTTCCATTCCATGTGTTCTCTCCTTCTGCAGAAGAGAAATAAACCTTGCTACGTGTTTTTTTTAAACAAAGTTCTCAGTCTGCTAAATTTTATTGAACAACAAAGTTTGATAAAACTCCACCATTTGGTGTCACAAACAGGTCTTCGCTGATCCGTCCGCTCGGTGGACCCAGAACGGGGGTTGATCACCGGGAATCGCAGGATTCTTCCTCTAAACCTCCCGTAGGACATTAAGAGTGAGAGGACGTTCTGGTCTTCCATCGGGAGGATTTGACCTCGACAGAATTCGAAACAGACTGAGAACTTTTGGCTGAGACAAACAACTACTTAAGGTAAACTGAAAAACTTTAAAATATATAACAAAGTAGGTTTTAATCATTTAAAACTGAGGTAGATTTTGTATAAAATCTAGGTAGGTCCCTCTAAAAGGACTGAGAAATAAAATAAAATAGTAGGTTTTAATCATTTAAAACAGAAGTAGATTTTGTATAAAATTGAGGTAAGTCCCTCTAAAAGGACTGAGAAACAAAATAGTAGGTTTTAATCATTTAAAACTGAGGTAGATTTGTGAAACCAAATCAGGTAAGTCTCAAGAGAAAGAGACTGAGCGATAAAACGTAAGCAGGAAATAGTCAAACAGAGGATTACATTCCTTGCGGTCCAGAAGCTGACCGGATGCGCAGAATACATGAAGATCCATGTCTCAGTTTTGTTCCATAGTGGCATTCTAAATTTAATTTTCCAAAAAATGGTTCTTTTGACCCCCCCCCCCCCCCCAAAAAAAATAAAACAAATAAATAAATAAATAATTTCAAAAATTAGAAGAACAGTTGTTAAAACAAAAACAAAAATTGTGTAATATGAAGAAAATACCACAGGACATGTTTTTTGCAATGAACAATCATGAGCAAGCGTTTTAAATTATGGAAAAACCAGTCCAAATCCATCCATCCATCCATTATCTTTACCCGCTTATTCCATTTTGGGTCACGGGGGTCGCTGTTGCCCATGTCCAGCCATCACTGTGCGAGGGGCGGGGTACACCCTGGACGGGTCGCAAGTCCATCACAGGGCCACATAGAGACAAACGAGACGAACAACCATTCACTCTCTCACTCACACCTAGGGACAATTTAGAGTTACCAATCAGCCTAACATGCATGTTTTTGGTCTGTGGGAGGAAACCGGAGCACCCAGAGAAAACCCACGCATGCACGGAGAGAACATGCAAACTCCACCCAGGAGGCCCCTGGACCGGGGTTTGAACCAGGGACCTACTCGCTGAGAGGCAGCAGCTCTACCAGTTGCGCCACCGTGCTGCCCCCAGTCCAAATCCCTAACACAAAAAACAGCGTCTAAAATGTACCAAATGACTCAAAAAGTTGGAAAGGCAACCAAAAATTGGCTCTAAAAAATGATACAATGACAAATTCACAAAATACTCCAGAAGCTAAGTCAGGAAAAGAAACTAGATCGTTAAAGGACAAATTAAATGTGTCTCTCTTCTCTCTCTCTTTTTCTTCACATAAACCGGAGTCCTGTGGACCTCTGTCTCCCATGGCACAGCTGTACCCCTCTCTGGCTGGTTTCACTGATCCACCATCGTACGCCCCACCTGTAACGGCAAAGAAAAACAAGGAAAAATCACAAGAACTACCCATTAAAGGTCAAGATCAGCTGCTCCCACCACCAAAACCCGCTTGGCCCTTGATGATGATTTTCAAGGATGTGCACTAGCACCTGATTCAAGTCAAGTCAAGTCAAGTCAGATTTATTTATAGAGCACATTTAAAACAGAAACTGTTACCAAAGTGCTTAACAAAAATATCACATCATCAGATAAAAAGTAGCAAGATATATTTACAGCACGTGGAATAAAAATATAAAACCACAAACAATTAGAAACAATGAAATACTAAATCAGAACACGTTGTGTCAAAAGTCAAGGAAATAATAACAAAAAGCATAAACTCAGTCAGAAACAATGAAATACTAAATCAGATTAGATGACCTTGTGTTAAATAGGGATAATAACAAAAGCATAAACAGAATCAGCATCAATGAAAAACTAGATCTAAAGCTGATCACCCTGTGTTAAATGTCAGTGAGTACAGATGTGTTTTTAGGATTTAGGATTCAGAGGAAGAAGATGATGAAACCTCACCAGTGTCCTCGCTGAAGACCCCAGCTCATAATAAAGGTCCTGTCGCTGGAATCAGTACTAAAGTCGTCACAAGACAAATGGGAAAAATTAAGGCCCTTGAAGAAAAGGCTGAAGCCATAAAAAAGGAAATTGACGACATTAAACAGCAAGGCCTAAAAAAAATAAAAAAAAACGCAGATCATCATTATCTGACCTTCCCCAAGCTGCAGATGGAGTGGACGACCCTGCAGACCTGCTCACCAACCCGATGCTGGAGGTTGGAGGACCAACTGGCCTTCAACTCGTGTACCGTACATGGCCAAAGGCAACCCAGATCGAGATGGCAAGCCAGCACTTGCCTGACCTGGCACAAGGAGGAGCTGCTGTAGCTGCTGACATGATGGACATCGAATTGTCAACGTCCAGGCAGATCACAAGGACAAACAACAGTTCTTCACACACGTGGAAAGGATCACAGAACACATCACTGCAGCGTAATCTCAGACCCCAAGCTTCACCACCATCACAGACACTGTTCAGAGACCAGATGAAGCCCCTCAAGCAACATATTTTGAGATTATTTTCTGCCAATCTCTGATGACTGGACTTCTCCCACCTATCCGCAAAACTGTTCAATCCACCTACATTGGGTGGAAAACTGGTGTCCGGCTGAATAAGCTTCTCAGGCACGCCTGGGATCAGCACACAGCTGACCAAATCTGCACCCAGAAGAAAAAACAGAGACAAACTGAAGAGGCTCAGCTCACACTGCTACAAGGAGCCACACAGATGACATTAAACACAGACAATGCCCAGCCACCTCACCCACAAAGACCTCATCAGCAACCGGTCCAGCCTTATCAACACCAGAACGACCCAGCTGGACCTCGTCCTTGCTATCTGTGTGGAGGACTTGACCATTGGGTCAGAGATTGCCCACACAAAAGGAATCAGTGGCGTGGCAGAGGCCGCCCGCCATACCAGCCCATACCACAGGGCCTGAGGCCTCAGCAGCACGGCCCAGGCCAACAGCAGCCACAAAATGGACAGAACTTTTACCCAAGCCCACACCGACGCGGTGGACGTGGTTTTGGGCATCCAGGGGGCAGAGGCTGGAGAGGAGGTTATTCCACCTGACTAGTGCCGGGAGACCAGGACCCAGGACTCCAAACTGAAAGTACTAGCACACACACACCTGTTTTTTTGTCAGACACAGGCGAGATTATTCCTACAATTACAAATACACCCAGTCAGTGTATCTGAAGTTACCCATGCTCACAGTGTTGGTTGAAAACGTCTGAACAACACCTCCACTGCACTGCTCATGTAACTTCAGAGCCTGCTGATCATTTAGGAGACTCATTTCTGACTTCGTCCCTCTGCTGGACACATGACTATTGTTTGGTTTTGCTGACCCTCAATGACAAGGTGACACCACAAACACCCTATTTCATAGTGACTGACTCTTTTCCCCACATTTCTCTGGTAAAACCACCTGACCAGCAGTGGCGTTTTTTTTTTTTTTTTTTTTTTTTGGGGGGGGGGGGGGGGTGTCCCACCAGACTGGGTGCCCACCAGACTTCAGACTGGGAACCCCATGACAGCTTGTTCTATTCACCCTCTCTCAACATGTACAGTCAAGATTTTTGTCATCTGCTGACTGTACGCCCCACAAAAGAAGTGATTGATAATAACAAATGACTAACAATGTCCACCTTATCTCAGGACGACCCAGAATTGGCAGCAGTCCCAACACATCTATGGACACAGACTAAATATGATGTAGGACTCATAAAAGGCCAAGAACCCATTCAAATTACACCTAAAATCCTCATATCAACCCAAAATCCCTTAGTACCCCCTAAAACCTGACGCAGAAAAAGGCATTACTCCGGTTTTTCACTCTTTGCTTAAAGCCGGAGTAATTATTATTATTATTATTCACTGTCCATTCCTCCCTTTTAACGTGCCCGTACATCCAGACCGCCAATTTTGGTTTGCTTTTCAATTTACTGTGAGTCACCCACTATTTTTCATCAAGCGCTGAATGACAGATTAGTAGGTTTTACACTTCCTTCTGATTGTGCTTTGTTACAATACGTGGATGGCCTTCTGTTGGCAACGCCCTCAGAACAGTCTTGTAGAGAAAATAGTGTCCGTCTGTTCCAACACTTAGCTGAGCAGGGACACAAAGCATCATTGTCTAAACTGCAGTTTGTACAAACCACTGTGACATTTCTGGGCCATAGAATCTCAGCAGCAGGTAGGGAAATTGCAGACACTCACGTTAAAGCAATAGTGAAACTGCCACTTCCCGAGACTAAGAAACAGTTGATGTCCTTTTTAGGACTTTTGTGATTATTGCAGACATTTTATTCCAAACTATGCTAAAATGGAGACTCCTCTATGTGTCATCTGTCATGAAAAAGGCCTACTGATGAGCTCTAAATTGACATGGTCTAATGAAGCACTGCAGGCCTTTGAAGCGCTGAAAAAACAACTACAGCAAGCCCCCACTCTTGGCATTTCCAGATCCCACAAGACCTTTTATTCAGGCTGTTGATGAGCGGAGTGGATGTATGACTTCTGTATTGCTCCAAAAACATGGTGACAGATTGAAACCAGTCGCCTATTTTTTTCTGCTAAATTGGTCTCAGTAGCAGCAGGCTTGCCTTTTTGTTTTGTAATGTTTTAAACCCAGCCACACTTCTGCCAACAGTTGAAGAAGGCACCCCTATGACTGTATGGCTGAGTTGGAAATTGTTTGCACCCCCAGGCCTGATTTGCAACAACAACCTCTGGACAGTCCAGATTGGGATCTGTTTGTCGATGGCTCTGCATCACGTGACCCAGTTACAGGCCAGATAAGAAGTGGTTATGCTGTTGTAACACACACACACAGTTGAAGCTGCTCCTATGGAGTTTTATCAAACTTGTTGTTCAAAATAAAATTTAGAGACTGAGAACTTTGTTTAAAAAACACGTAGTTAAGTTTATTTTTCTTCTGCAGAAGGAAAACGCATGGACAAATGCAGCTCAGTGAGTTCTGTGTGAGCTCACAAACATGAGCAGTACAGCTTCATTTATACACCTTCATATGTCATAAAACATCCCTGGCCCCATAGGGTAGTTGACAGGTTCCAGATGGTGGATTCTTTGCCTTAAGGGCTAAAAAAAAGATTGTTGTTTGGGGGCCCTTGTTTAGGAGATTTATGTGTGAGCAGTTTCTCGGAAACAAGATTCTGATGGTTTCACACTCAACGAGGCCCCTCTAACTTCCTGTCCCATGGTGTGACTGATAAACAGATGTTTCAGTAGAAAATGGCATAAGGGTGCACATTCTATTAGTTGTTCAGGTTTGAGTTTGGTGTAATCTACAGACATGATTGGTATGTTATCTCCTGCATTTGTAATGTTAGGCGAGGTATGTGTGGATGTCTCAGATGGTTGAGACTGAGGTGGGGAAATACATTTTATTGTGATAATTCCCTTTGGATTTGTGCCTTTTACATAAGCCTGGAGTAAGAAAGTATAGTAAATTGACCTTGTTTGTGAGATAAAATGTTGTGAAGGGCCGGATATCTTATTCAATGAGAGATTGATTGGGTTCTTTACTGGGTTGTAATCTCTTTGAAACCTGACTTTGTCCCATCATGCTTTTGTGTCCTTAGTCATACCAGAACGTGGGGGTGTCCACAGTCCTGTGTATGCAGTGGTTGTAGACCAGGAACAGACTGGTTCATGGGTTCCTGGATACTGCAGACCTGCTTGGTGGAGGGTTCTACGCATGAGAGTGGTGTGATCAGGGAAACCATCTGCGTTCATTGCAATATCTAAACACAAATATAGACCGGCGCTTCGATACCATTGATCACGACCACCAAAATTGATTACATCACACAGGTCGAACTGAAATGCAGTGGTTGAGTTGATCTCATAGTTGAGGATTAACTTCTGATATGCATTTTTTTGGAAGGCTCCTTCTGATGACCTTTGTCTGTGTACAGGATCCTTCATTTGGGAACATGCAAACATGTTCACACAAGAAAATGATGACAGTTGCCAAGAGAATTATGGACCCAAACATCAGGGTAGTTTTCTAAGGATATTGGACCAGGTTCATTGTTACAAATGTGAGTCAAACAATTACAAGAATCAAACCAGATGGATGGATAGATGGATGGATGACAGCAAGTTGGGACATTTCCTACGTTCTGATGGACAGCCCATACTCAACCATAAACTTGTTGCTGATTTGTTAAGTGCCATAACCCTTCCATCTCAGGTGGTAGTCATTAAATGTGCAGCACACACGTCTAACACTGACTGTCTCTAGAGGAAACGATTTGGCAGACAAAGCTGCAAAACATGCAGCCTGTTTCACTTCAGTGCACACTCACACTCTGACAAACACACAGACAGAACCTGACTCACCATTCTCTGTTTCTGACATGCAGAAGCTTGCTAATGCCAGTGAAAAAGCAGAATGGAAAAGACACGGCTGTGTTTTATCTGAAAACATCTGGATTGGTCCAAATGGTAACCCATGTTTACCAAAACATTTTTTTCTCTCCTTTGCGGTTTTGACACATGATCATGTATCAAAAGGAGAAATGCTAAGACAGATTAATGCTGATTGGTTTACTGTAAATTTTTCAAAAACAGCTGCTCAACATTATGATTCCTGCCTCGTATGTGAAAAACCAAAAAATATTGCCTGGTAATAATAGATATGTATTCTTTTTTTTTTTTTTTTTTTTCTGATGGCCTCCCTTCTCCCCTTACAGCCATCCTCTCCACACCATTATTATGAAATATTTATTCTAGTGACTATCTAGTGTAGGTTTTTTTTTTTTTTTTTTAATAGGATAGAAAGAAAGAAAAGACAAAGTAAGACTCCAAAATATAAGAAATATACACAAAGAGAGCACACGGCAAAACACCCGGCCACTGTCTGTTCACCTGCAAAGAACATGACAAAACACAGCAACAAAATACATACGTATAAAGAACTTAAAATATTCATGGCTTTGCAGTAAGTTTCCATAAATATATATACCCATACCTACGCCTATATACATACATACATACACATGAATATACATTCATATACATATTTATCCAGGTTAGTCTCATTGAGCCACGAGAACTCATTTTCAAGAGAGACCTGTTTAGGGAGCACATGGTGGGGGTTAAGGGCCTTGCTCATGGGCCCAGAGTGGGGTGAATGAGGGTGGGGGCAAGTGTGGGTGTTTCACCTACCCCACCCACAATTTTGATGTTGTCGGGGCCGGGGCGTGAACCGGCGATCTTCGGATCACAAGCCCACCTCTCTAACCTCTGCGCCACCACTCCCCCCCCCAAAAAAAAATTAATATACATTCATATACATATCTATATATCTACATATAAAGCCTACATAAGCATCCCTGCTTATATTTGTGTGTGGTAGTGAGCATGCATAAGTGTATAAGGCTTCTCTAATAGAACATTTAATAGTAACTGTGAAGCAGCAGAGACCCGACCCCCAAGACCAGAGGCAGACGAAAAAGGGGGGACCAGAGCCCAAGACCCCAGGAGGGACCCCGACCGCGGAGCCCCCAGGGCCACCCACACAGGACGAACTACTCACCCACCCCCCAGAACGGACCACAGGGGAGAACCGGAAGATCCCCACCAGGGACCACATACAGTGACCCCCCGGGGCCAACAGCGACAAACTAATAGGCCTCCGTCGGAACCCGCCGCACCGATGTAGGTCCAGGTCCGGGCACCGAGGACTCACACCACCCAGGCCAAGGCCCAACAGGGCCAGAGGACCCAAGCCCCACCAAGCAGACACCAGGCCGAGCCGACACACGCCCAAGCGCCCAGCCCCCGACACCAAGGGCCCCAAGCGCGCTGGCAGGCAAGGGCACACCCCACCAGGGGGCCGCGCGATAGGGGTGCGGTGTCAAGCACCCCCAGTTGTATCAAAGAGGGGGCAGTCCGAGTCTCGGCCTAACAAATACCCATTCATACACATACACAATCATACAATCCCAACCTCAGTCTCACATTCACTCACTCAAAGACATACAATAACGATACATTTCATTCTTATTCCCAATACGCACTCTATAACCCCCAGGTCCAAGACATGTACCCGCCCTCTACAGGGGACAGCCCATGCCCAAGTGGATTGAAGCTTTTCCTACAAAAAATGCAACAGCAAGCACAGTGGCAAAAATCCTGCTACAGGAAGTATGGCATGTCCAATAGTGTTGTGTGATATTTCAGCCAGCGTGCTGTTGAGAGATGAGCAGTTTTTTGCTCATTTAAAATTTGTGTGACAGCATGGGGAACGAGAAGGGTCAGATCACAATATCCCACAATGTCTCGACTCACAAGGACTGCTTTCTCAGCTGCTGCCACAGCACGCAGGCAGAATGGCAGGCCAGCCGCTACTGGGTCTAATTTGGATGAGAAATAGGCGACCGGTTTCAATCTGTCACCATGTTTTTGGAGCAACACAGAAGTCATACAACCACACCTTTCATCCACAGCCTGGATAAAGGGGCGTGTAGGATCTGGAATTCCAAGTGTAGGTGTTTGTTGTAGCCGTTTTTTCAAATTTTCAAAAGCCTGCAGTGCTTCATCCGTCCATGCCACATGTGAGCTCATTTAAAGGCCTTTTTCATGACAAATTGTACGCAGCGGAGACTCCATCTCGGCATAATTTGGAATAAAATGCCTACAATAACCACAAAGTCCTAGGAAGGACATTAGCTGTTTTTTAATCTCAGGACGAGGAAGTTTCACTATGCCTTTAACACGTGAACCTGCAATCTCCCTACCCTCTGCAGCGATTCGATGACCCAGAAACGTAACAGTGGTCTGCACAAACTGTAGCTTAGACAAGGATGCTTTATGTCCCTGCTCAGCCAAATACTGAAGCAAGCGGACAGTGTTATCCTTACAGGACTGTTCAGAAGGTGTGGCCAGTAACAGATCATCCACATATTGTAATAATGTACAATCAGCAGGAAGTGTAAACCCAGCAAGGCTGTCATTCAATGCTTGATGAAAAATAGTAAGTGATTCACAATAGCCTTGACAGAGATGTGTGAACGTATAAGATTTTCCCAAAAACTGAAATGCAAACCAAAATTGGCTATCTGGATGCACAGGTATGCTGAAAAATGCATTTGCCAAATCTATTGTGGAGAAATGGGTGGAGCCTGATGGGATTTGTGACAAAATCACATAAGGGTTCTGGACAATGTATGTACTACAGAGTTCGCAGCTCTCAAATCGCGAACAAACCGCCATTCATCTGGGGGCTGAGGCCTAATTTTCTTCACAGGAAAAATAGGTGTTCTAACAGGTGAGGATGAACAAGGGATGATTATTCCAGCTTCCAGCAAAGCGTGGAAAACAGGAGTGAGTCCCTTTTCTGCCTCAGGTTTGAGTGGGTACTGAGGTATTTTAGGCCTGTAAAAAAGATTTTGGTGTGATTTTAATGGGCTCCTGGCCTTTAATTAATCCTACATCATACTTAGTTTGAGCCCACAGATGTGGGGGGACCTCTGCCAATCCAGGGCTGTCCAGAGCCAATGTGGACATAGTTAGTCATACATTATAGTCAATCACTTCCTTTGTAGGTCGTGCTGTCAACATGTGACAAAAATCTTGTCTGTACATGTTGAGAGAGGATGAGAAAAAACAACTGTCACATGCACAAAGTTTGTTTTCTCAGTCATCCAGGTATATAACAACAAAAAAGGTTGAATCATGTCATCTGGACTTCGTTTTTTTTGTTAAGGGATGAGGGGCGAAACGTTTCTTTTTAACAAAAAAAAAACGAAGTCCAGATGACATGATTCAACTGTCACATGGTTCCCAATCTGAGACAGTGTGAGCTCTGAGTGCCAAGGGGCCCAGAGAACGCCACTGTGAATCAGGTGGTTTTGCCAGTGAAATGTGGGGAAAAGAGTCAGTCACTGTGAAATAGGGTGTTTGGGTGTCACCTTGTCATTCAGGGTCAACAAAACAAAACAACAGTCATGTGTCCAACAGATGCACGAAGTGACAAGTTGTGTGTCTGGTGTCCAACAGATGGACGAAGTGACAAGTTGTGTGTCTGGTGTCAGCAAAAATGAGTCTCCTAAATGATCAGCAGGGTCTGAAGTCACATGAGCAGTGCAGTGTAAACATTGTTCCGACATTAAACAAGTTGTAAGTGGAAGTCTATCTCTGGCCATGGTGAGCAGAGAGGTTTGCTGAGCTTGATCTGTTAATGACCATTCAAAAATGTACAATAATTCAGGAGCGAGAAAAACAAGAGTGTTTGGATTCTCTTCCTGTTTTGACACGAGTAGACCTTCAGATCCACAGCTGAGGGTCAACCTAAATTTTAGAATCAAGTCTCTGGCAAGTAAATTTACTGGACAGGAGCCTGACAGCAAAAATTGATGTTCATGTGATGCTTGATCGAACGGGTCTATAGTTTTCATAGGAGCCGTGACAACTTCAGGAACAGTCTGTCCAGACGCTCCAGTGGAATGTACAATTTTGCCTGAGAGTGGAGCGTTAGGAAAACATTTTTTCATGATCAAAGATTGTGTCGCTCCTGAGTCTACAAGAAATTCAACAGGGACGTCTTCAACCAACACTGTGAGCATATCCTGATGCATGCTCAATAATCCAACACTGTGAGCATAGGTAACTTCAGATACTCTGCCTGAGTGTATTTGTAATATGTGGGAACAATCTTGCCTGTGTCTGACAGAAAAACAGGTGTGTGTGTGTGCTGGTACTTGCAGCCTGGAGTCCTGGGCCTCGACCTCCCGGCATTAGTCAGGTGGAGTACCTTCCTCTCTGACCTCGGCCACCTCGTCGGTGTGGGCCCGGGAAAAAATGTTGTCCATCTTGTGACTGTTGTTGGCCTGGGCCATATTGCTGAGGTCTCGGCCCGTATGAGCGGGGTTGGTATGGCAGGCGACTCCTGTCACGCTATTGTTTTTTTCTTATGAGAACAATTTCTGATCCAGTGATCCAAACCTCCACACAGGAAGCAGGGTTGAGGTCCAGCAGGATCAGTTTGATCTTGATTTGGCTGCGCAGGCTGTGGTGGGGGTCTCTGTGCTTGAGGTAGATGGGGTCTGGTTGCATTCAATATCAGCTGTGTAGCAGCCTGAAGCAACGTAAGCTGAGCATCCTCAGTCTGCCTTTGTTTCCTTTTTTGTATCGTCATTTGCTCTGCGGTGTGTTGGTCCCAAGCGTGCCTGGCATGCCTCAGGAGTTCATTGAGACGGATGCCAGATTTCCACCCTATATACATGCTCTGGACAGCTTTGCGAATGGATGGTATGAGTCCACTCATCAGGTATTGGCAGAAAATGGTCTCAAATGGTGTGGCTTGAGCTGATTCACATCAGTCATTGAGAGGTGCAGTGATACCAGAGTGTGTTCTGAAAACAGGAAATAATCTGCTGGAGAAATCCTGTGGACTTTCATCTGGTCTTTGCACGGTGTCTGTGATGACTGAGAAACTTGGAGTTTGAAGAAATGCTTCTCATATCCGCTGCTTGATTTCTTCTAGCTTTCTTCTGTAGAAAGTGTTGTCTAAGTGATCAAAGTTGACATGAGCGAGCCGTTGGCCATCAGCATCATCAAAAAGGTCATTCCCCACTGTGTTAATGAAGCAAATACCATATACAGAGGCCAGTATCAGCTTGAGTTCTGCCAAAGTGGGTCAGACCACAGCAACCATGTTTTTCACAGCGGTGGAAACAGCAGCGCCACCTTGTGCCATGTCAGGCAAGTGCTGGCTCGCCATCTCGATCTGGGCCGCCTTGGGCCAGGCTCGGTACACCAGCTGAAGGCCAGTCGGTCCACCAACCTCCAACATGGGGTTTGTATGAACCGTGTCCTTGGTGTCTTCTGTTACGTCATTGTCCTCAGGGTCGTTTCTACCCTCTTGACTTTTTTGTAGATGGGCTACACTTTGTCTTTTGAGTTCTTTAATTTGCCGCTCGAGCGTGGCAGATTTTTCTTCTAGTTGTTTTTTCTGCTCCTCAAGTTTGCTTTTTGTCTGGTTATCCTCATGTCTGCTGCCTGTTCTTCTAGAGGTGGAGGTGGTATAACTGTGGATGATGTTCCTTCTCCCAGGGGGGATTCATCAGTGGGTCTGTCCTCCTCTTCTGGAACGGGACCATAGCCTTGGAAGTCATCATCTGAATCAAGCGCCCATACTGGGGTGGGTGTTAGATATGATACAGAGGTGGCAGACAGTTTTTTCTTGTTCTTTTTGTCTTTTCTTGGAACTGGTTGTTAGGAGTGCGCGGGGAACCCAGATGTTATGAGACCCAGAACGAGGCAGACACAGGGGAAAGACAAAAGAACAGTGTTTATTATGTACAGTGATATTAAAGCGTCCACAAGCTGCTTCACAGAGGCTCCTGGAAAGAGGGACGACAGGTTAATAGTTGTCCAACGGGGAAGGCCAGAGTGGTTTGTTTAATGAGCGTTTGTCCTTACAGTCCAAACCCGAGGAGGAGAGCTGGTCCTTCAGTCCAAGGAGAGCGAGCAGCAGAGGGAAATCCAACAAGGGTCCAAAGGGGAACGAGGAAGGCTGGCAACTGGAGGCAAAGAGGCACGAGGAATACCTGACAGGCCAAGGGAACCAGATCAGGTCACGAGGGAATCCAAAAAAGCACGAGGAACCAGGAAACATATGAGGTGATATGCTCCAGCGTTGAGTCACACCGGACTGCAGCCTTAAGTAGATGGAGAGGCTCATCAGGCTG
>NC_056517.1:15575612-15581823 GCF_014905685.2 Nematolebias whitei
GGAAAAAAGAGCAAAAGGTGAACAAATTCTTTTCACCAAGACATTTGTCTCACAACAGTACTATACCATAAGAGGTGATATGCTCCAGCGTTGAGTCACACCAGACTGCAGCCTTAAGTAGATGGAGAGGCTCATCAGGCTGATGGCCGCCAGGTGTTGGTAATCAGCGGCCATCAGCAAGGCAGGCTGCAGGCAGTGGGACCCTTACACTGGTGATGTGTAGGGTGGAGGAGTGGTGAAGCCGGTCAGGGAGGGGTAGAGAGATGCTGTGGGAGGCGGAGATCCACAGGACTCCGGTGCATGTGAGGAAAAAGGAAAAGAGGAGAGAGAAATGCTTAGTTTGTCTTTAAATGATCTGGCTTCTTTTCCTGACTTGGCTTCTGGAGTATTTTGTGAACTTGTCATTGTCTCATTTTTTAGAGCCAATTTGGTTGACTTTTCAATTTTCTGAGCCATCTGACATGTTTAGACGCTGTTTTTTGAGTTATTGCTTTGGATTGTTTTTCCATAATTTAAACGCTTGCTCATGATTGTACATTGCTACAAAAATATCCTGTGGTATTTTCTTCATATTACACATTTTTTTGTTTCTGTCTTAACAACTGTTCTTCTAATTTTTGAATTTCTGCTGGGTCAAAAGAACCATTTTGGGTAAAATTAAATTTGGAATGCCACTGAGAAACAAAGCTGAGGCTCGGATCTCCATGCAGTCTGCACATTCTGTCAGCTTCTGGACCACAAGTAATATAATCATCTGATTTACTATTTCCTGACCCCATTTTTGTGACTTTATTCTCAGTCTCCTAATATGAGACTTACCTCGATTTATTAAATATAAATCTACCCAGTTTTTAGTTAAAAACCTACTCGGTCACTATCTTATTTCTCAGCCCCTTATCAGGAACCTACTTTGATTCGTGTTATACAAATCTTCCTCAATTTGCTTTCACAAATTTACCTCAGAAATTATTTCTTTTTAATTTCCTCCTATTTCTCAATTTCTCATTGGAAATCTACCTCAATTTCTTTCTACAAATTTACCTCAGTTTTATAATAAAACCTACTTTTATATAAAATTGTTTTTACCTTTGTTCTGATATGGGTCTCAGTCAAGTTCGGATCCTGTCGAAACCAGCCCCCTCCGATGGACAACCAGGACGTCCTCCCACTCTCAATGTCCTACAGGAGGTTCGGAGGGAGAATACAATGATTCCCAGTGACCAGCCACCGTCCTGGCTTCCAGTGAAGTAGGTAGGCAGAAGGAACCTGTTCGTGACTCCAAATTGTAGAGTTTTATCAAACTTGTTGTTCAAAATAAAATTTAGAGACTGAGAACTTTGTTTAAAAAACACGTAGTAAAGTTTATTTTTCTTCTGCAGAAGGAAAACGCATGGACAAACGCAGCTCAGCGAGTTCTGTGTGAGCTCAAAAACATGAGCAGTACAGCTTCATTTATACACCTCCATATGTCATAAAACATCCCTGGCCCCATAGGGTTGTTGACAGGTTCCAGATGGTGGATTCTTTGCCTTAAAGGCTAAAACAAACAGTTCCTTGTTTGGGGGCCCTTGTTTAGGAGATTTACGTGTGAGCAGTTTCTGGGAAACGAGATTCTGATGGTTTCACACTCAACGAGGCCCCTCTAACTTCCTGTCCCATGGTGTGACTGAGAAACATATGTTTCAATAAAAAATGGCATAAGGGTGGTCTCAAATAGATGAACATCACAACTTAACTGAAATAATATGCATAAAACTTAACTAAAACAATACAAAATACTTGAGTATATATTTTTCTTTCACACTCCCGTGCCATCATGTTCTGCACAGGCCTGTGAACTGATTGCTCTCACACATACTTGTGTTTTGTCTGAAGGGAAAAAAGTAAATATTTACACTGACAGCAGGTATGCATTTGGTGTTGTTCATGATTTTGGAGCTCTGTGGAAACACAGGCGGTTCCTGCGCTCAGATGGACAACCCATTTTGAATCATAAATTGGTGTCTGACCTCTTGACCTCTATCACCTTACCAGCACAAATTGCTGTCATACACACACAACCCGATGTACAATTCTCTGTTTCTGACATGCAAAGATTTGCTCCTGCCAGTGAAAAAGCTAAATGGAAAAAACACGGCTGTGTTTTTTTTCTGAAAACATCTGGATTGGCCCAAATGGTAACCCATGCGTACCAAAACATTTTTCCCCTCTTTTGCTGTTTTGACACATTCTTTGGATCTTTGGATCATGTGTCAAAGGGAGGGATGTTGAGACAAATTAGTGCTGATTGGTTTACTGTATTTTTTTCAAAAACAGTGGCCCAACATTGTGACTCCTGCTCGTGTGTGCCACTCACAATGTTTCAAAAACAATAAAACCAACAGCTCCAGGAGCCCACAAAACTGTTACAGCACCATTTCAACATTTGATGATTGACTTTATTGAACTGAAATTGGAATGATTGAAATTCTGTTGCAAGAAGTGGTATCAAGGTAGGGTATCCAACAAAGAATTTCTAGTGACAACGGTCCACATTTTACTAATCAGATACTCGAAGTTGTCCACCACACTGAACTTTGACCTGACTAAACATTGCGCATACCACCCACAAAATGGAGGTGCAGTAGAAAAAGAGAATGGAACATTGAAAAACAAACTGACAAAAATCTGTGATGAGACAAAACTTAACTGGGTTACATTTTTACCCATTGCACTGATGTACATGTGCATGCGCAGAAGGGCTAAACATAACCTTAGCCCTTTTGAAATTTTATTTACAGCTCCACCCAACCTGGGAGTGCACCGGTGACCAGAAAAAGGAAAAGGTAGAACTCCCCCAGGTGGACAGGTCCATTCCAGGTGCGGTTGACAACCCACACAGCTGTTAAGGTGGCTGAGCAAGCTACCTGGATCCATGCATCCCACTGCAAGCTGTTCAGAGGAACCAATCCACCATCAGAGGGAGGACCAAAGGGAGGACCAGTAAAACCAATTGCCTAAAGTCACTCCGTGGACAACTGAGGCAGCATTCACTAGATCCAGTCCGAATCATAGACTTTTTACAGTTACTCTCTCAGAAGAACCAAGATGGGCCTGCCATCACATCCATGGAAAACCACCCTAGCACTGGGCCTACGGCATTGTATGGAAAGCTGTTGACATACAGACTGGGGAGATCGTGGCAGTGAAGAAAATCTTTGATGTTTTCAGAAACAGAACAGATGCCCAGCGAACATACAGAGAAATCATGTTCCTCCAGGAGTTTGGAGATCACGTCAACATTGTCAAGCTTCTCAACATCATCCAAGCACAAAATGATAAAGACATTTACCTCATCTTTGAATACATGAATACGGACCTGCATGCTGTGATAAAGAAAGGCTCTCTCCTGAAGGATATTCACAAGCGTTACATCATGTACCAGCTCTTCAAAGCTATCAAATATCTCCATAGGAGTTTGTTTAGCCATTCTAATAACTTGTGGTTGCTGTTGTATACCTTGTATTTGCTCATTATCCACACGTCTGATCTCGACTCCCCTCACTCCTGAACGCCTGGCAGAAACCTATGCCCAGTTACACTGCACTGGCTACCCATTCACCTTCGGATCCATTTCAAAATTCTCATGTATGTTTTTAAATCACTGAACAGTTCCGCCCCATCCTATCTCACTGATCTTCTGCAGCCATATGTCCCACCGTGCTCTCTGAGGTCAGCAGACCAGATGCTTCTCTCAGTCCCAGAAACCCGTCGTAAGCTCAGGGGTGACAGGGCTTTCTCTGTTGCAGGTCCACGACTGTGGAATGAGTTGCCACTGAGTGTCCGGCAGGCTCCCACACTCTCAGTCTTTAAGTCCCGCTTGAAGACCCACTTCTATTCGCTTGCCTTTAACACGGTGTGATTTGTTTTGGTCCGGTCTGTTCTCTACTCTGTTGGCCATTTTAGTTAGCTTCTGCTGCTATTTGTATCTGTATTTCTATTTTATGTTTTCCTGTCTGCTGTACATGTTTGTGTTCTTTTGTACAGCACTTTGGTTGGCCTTGTTGCTGTTTTAAGTGCTATATAAATAAATTGGTATGGTATGGTATGGTATGGTATGGTATGGTATGGTATGGTATGGTAGTTACATAACAATGTCAATCCTGATTCCAATAAGTGTAACCCACCCACCCACTCTACTGTTTTTGTCCTGACCAACAAGAAGACAACCATTATGTAAATATTTTGTTTTATTATGTTTTTGCTTTTCACAATTTTGTCATTTTATTTTTATGATTTCTTTTACTTTTGCTTGCTCTCATTACATGGGTCTGTCCCCCACAAAAACAGCCTTAGCAGATTTCTAACTGATGTTTAAGATAGCCATATGTTAAACCATACTGTGTATGACACATGTGCTTTGATGTTCCTTTTATCAATGTCTGATCTTCTGTCTGTTAATACTTGTTTTATTGTAGTTGTTCCTGATGGGAACAAAAGGGAGGAATTGTTTATATTTTCTGGGTTGTTAATATAAAAGTTTGATGTGTTTACACAATTTAGTTTATTTTAAAATGATAATTAAAGTGTTTGACTGCAGTTTTAGCTCTGAGTCTCAGAAAGGATCAGTACTTTGTGGAAATGTAAAACATTGATACCAGTTTATTTTGTTCAAGTTTATCATCACACTTTATAGTCATTTACTTTATATCACACTCTGTTAAAGCGTATCAGCTAAATCCCCTCAGCATCAGTGTGTGAAGCTTTGTAACGTCTGTTTCTCAAACCCAGCTCCAGAACCAGTCACTGACCACAAATGTACTGTCTGTTTTTTTTCTCTGATAAGACTTCAAATGAGGTAATAGCTGTTGTATCAAAGCAAGATCTGTTGCATGTGAAGATGTATAAATGAAGCTGCATTGCTCATGTTTTTTAGAGAACGCACAAGAATTCTTGGGCTGCGTTTCCATTCCATGTGTTCTCTCCTTCTGCAGAAGAGAAATAAACCTTGCTACGTGTTTTTTTAAACAAAGTTCTCAGTCTGCTAAATTTTATTGAACAACAAAGTTTGATAAACTCCACAGTATAAAAAAAAAAGATCTCTCACACCGTGTCCTAGACAGGGCACAATTTGAGGCATCAAAAAAACCTACCACAGCAAAGCAACATAAACAGATGTTGTACATTTACATATAGGCGGTGAAAACATTGAATTTTTAAGGGAAAGTTGTAGCATAGTCCAGAGCCCCCCCTCCCGCGGCCATTGTCTAGATAAGAGGTGACGTTCATCTTCAGCTCAGTTGAGGTTCTGTTACATGTCCACGACCTTAGAGAAGGGAGGGGTGAGGAAACAGTCAAAGCATCTTTGTTGTTTTCAAAACATTCCAGGAGGAGTAGAGATAAGTCCGGCATCAAGGCCACAGCTTGGGTCAGGCAGAACTTGTGAATTGTTTTTTCTGCCTTTAAAGTCTTGCTGTACATATTCTCTGATGGAAACTCCAAAACAGCCGAATTGATCCTTTATTCCAAAAGTCGAGCTCACAGCTTCTCCAGATTATTCCACCATTCATGAGTGCCGCTGAGGAGATCACAGTCGTGATAACAGCTGCTCCAATTCCCTGTCACAACTCTACATTCAGTCCGAGCACTGTCAAGCTTCAACACCTCCACACGAATTTGTAGACAACCAGATTTCACCAACCCAAACAGTAGAATCTAGTTGTTATCATGAATCCAATTTGTTTCCTTAGAGGTCAGAGGGTCCTCCTTACCCTGACTCATGTGGGAGAAGTTGATCGATTTTGTTGAGAGACCATCTGATCCTTCCAATTGAGAGGTATGCAGGAAAAAAAGAGGCTTTTAAGGGTTCACAGGACAAAAGAGCGCAGCAAGGAAGTGTGTGTGTGTGGGGGGGGGGGGGGGGCACACGGACCAGTGGTCATTCTGTATGTTGAAGGAGTATCAGAAAAACTGAGACGTTTATTTTCTAAACACAACGTCCCAGTAGCTTTCAAACCCCAAAATACATTATGGCAAAGACTGGTTCATCCCAAAGATCCAGTCCCCCTGTCACAGTTTACACTCTGTTTTTCCTTTTATTTATCACTCTGTTTACTGTTTGATATTCTTCTCTGCTCCTCTGGTATTTTCCTCTGCTGCTTCTGACAGCCTGCTGCATGTCACACCTCTCTCTCTCTCTGATTACTGCTGATGGTCTCCACCTGTTTCTGGG
>NC_056517.1:15581833-15590580 GCF_014905685.2 Nematolebias whitei
CCTCTCCCTTTTGGTACTGTCGCCTTTTCGGATCCCGTTAATGAACTCTGCTCGTCCTCGACTACGCCTCTGGATTCTCCTTGGTCCCTGCAGCTCTGTGTCTCTGCTGAGCAGCCCCCGACAACAAGAAAGGTTAGTGTTTTTCCAGACCGTCTGTATTCAGATAACTGTTGTTATTCTGTCAAAACACTAACCTCTCCTCTGTATCGTTTTAGACACAGTTCCAGCTCTGGACCCGAATCATCAGAAGCTGTTTATTCATTCAATAAACATTTTAAAACCATTCTGAGTTTGTGTGTGGGATCCTCTGCCATCAGATCCGTGACACCCCCGGCACAAACAGAGTAATGTTGTGTATGCTGTTCAGTGTCAGGAGGACTTTGATCAGTCTTACATCAGGGAAACAAAACAGCCACTGGCCAAAAGGATGGCCCAGCACAGAAGAGCAACAACATCAGGCCAGGACTCTGCGGTCTACATTCATATCTAGGTCAGCGGTCACTCTTTCAGGGATGAAGATGTTCACATCCTGGACAGAGAGGAACGATGGTTTGAAAGGTGAGTAAAGGAGGCCATCATTGTGAAAAGAAACCGTTCATTATTAAACAGGGGTGGAGGCCTCCGTGTTCAACTGGCCCCCTCTTACAATGCTGTTATTGCTAGTATCACTCAGCCCCCTGTGAATAGCAAATAGCCATCAGGGTGCTAACGATCCATCGTTAGGCTGATGGTCATTCTTCATCATGTGAGCAGCTAGTTTTGGTTGTCAGCAGCAAACTGTTTGATCCATTGCGAGAAGGTGCTATTTATAAGACTGAGCTGAATACAGCACCTCAGACTGAAGAAGTCTTTCGGATGAAAGATGAAACGTTTCTACTTTTTTTTGTTTTTTTGAATGTCCAGAGGACCAGACTTACCTTTTTTTTTTTTTTTAGAGTTTTTCTGCCTGGATTATTGAACATGCATCAGGACAAAATAATAATGCTACTTAAACTGGCTTTGGGACAAAGGATGCTTCCTTTAACTTTACATTTTCTTGTTCAACATTTTAAAAAAGTCACTGCAGATGAGTGATTGTCAGTTTCTGTAAGATTTCTTCAACTGGAGCAGGTATTTCTGCTTACTGGTTAAATTCCTCAGCTGTCTCAGATTTAAAGGGTAAACCCTAATCCATGTTTTAGCTCCTTTCATAGATCAGCTCTCATAGAAGAGCACTTCTAAAGAGCAAATTTTGTTTTTAGCTTTTGTTTTGGGCCATTATCTCGTTACAGAACTCATGATCTTTAATTGAGACCAGCGTTTTGACAAACGAGAGAAGCTTTCGCTTCAGATGCTTCATATTTCATTGGACCCAGACCACACTCAAGCCAACCTGTGTCAGGTGCAGCCTACAATCCAAGAACAAAAGAGAATCTTATTGTGTTTGACAGCAGATATAACACTGTTTCTTAGAAGCCTTCAGTTTTAAAAAAGAGCTGACGTAACTTACCTAAAGAGCCAGCAAATACAGCTAGCCAATCAGTGTTTACCCTCTAGAAATGCCTATTAAATACAGTTAGCCAATCAGTGTTTTTCCTCTACAAACACCTACTCTCCAGAAATGCCCACTTTTGGTCTGCAGAGAACCCCTTCTCCTCTCCAAGGAAAAACAGCTGATCAGCTTTAGCAGGAAGCTTATCCTGCACTAAGAGCTGCACAAAGGCAGGAGGATGTTTTTTCTGCAGCTCTGGGCTGGACAAAGATGCAGCAGGTGCTAAATAATTTAAAATAATTCATTTAAAATAAAAATCCCATGCCTATCGTGTGGCTCATCCATCAATCAGCCAATTGTGTATCATGCCCACTCTTATTTTGAAAAACTGTGAAAGAGCGAGTCCGTGATAAACGAATTGTGAAGTAGCAAGGGACTACTGTACCTTGGGAAAACCCACACATGCACAGAGAGAATATGCAAACTTCATCCAGAAAAGCCCCCGGACAGGGATTTGAACTGGCAACCTTATTGATGAGAGGCAGCAGCTCTACCAGTTGCACCACCATGTTGCACAAATAAAACTTGTTTGGTTTAAAAAAAAAATAATAAGAAGAAATAAAAAAAATGTTACTGGTGTCATAGTGCTGCAGTGACAAGGGACCTTGGCGAGAATGGATTAGAACACAAACTAAAGGCTCCAGTATACTGCCGCATATGTCCGTTCATGCGTACGTACGCGTGTATGGTACGCAGATGGTTCAGACATGATACTCCAGCGTACACCCCGAGCAGCTGCAGAGCAGCTTCACAGACAAGGGGCATTTACCTTCGGGACAAATTGATGTAGCTGATTGGTCATATGCTGACACGCCTACTGGATTGATTGACAGGTCGGAAAAAAGAAAATAAAGTGAGCGCTGGCAGCCTCACGCAGCGGTGTTCTGTGTTTATATGTTGTTAATAAAAAGATCTAAAAAAATAAAAAACAGGGAGAGCTGGCTCTACAACCCACACATCAGACCAGCCCACCAGGAAATCTCCAGACCCTCCCGCAGTCAAGTTGGACCTGAATTTAATTCGCTAGTGACAAATTCCTTCATTTCTCACCATTTCAGTCACTGCATCAACGGAGGAGAAAGAGATCACTGTCTCTTGACAAAAAAAACAAAAGAAAAGGCCAGATCAGAGATGAAGAAGGGGAATTTAATACATTGGTGTCACATACAAAGCAGTCCGTCGCTGGGCAGTTTATTGTGCGACACCGCGCACCCGTATGCAGTCGTAAAAATTGGAGCTTTGCACGTAGGGTACACTGGGGGGTACGCACATACCTCTGCGTACGTACGTGCGTACCTCTGCGTACGTACGTGCGTACCTCTGCGTATGGATGTACGCGGCAGTATACTGGGGGCTTAAGTCTCTGATGGCTGCCTCCTCTGCACACTCGCCTGCCATTTGTGAGGAAGCCTTCTCCCACAGGCAGGTCATCTCCAGGAAAGGTGTCAGAAGAATCTATTACAGCAACTGTCATGTTCCCTCTCAGGGACATCGATTGTGACCCGTTCTTGCTTTACTCTTCCTCTCAAACTCGCATGAATTCTTCATCCTTTTATAAAATTGTTTTCCATTTCACTTTCTTTTCCTAACTCCCTCAGCTCGTATTATATCGTACACTTTTGTTACCTTGCCTACATGCTTCACCTCTCTCGCACGTGTCACTGCTATCATTTTTCTTTCACCATTTGATGCTCAAAGTGTCATCAAAAGAAAAAAAAAGAGGAAACACTACAGTATCATCTTTTTTAGACAAGGGATTCAATCCCATCTGGTTGGGGCACTGGAAAGCCCAATTCACTACACCAGCCTGCCATCTTGACAATAACTATGAGCGAGAAAAACAAGAGCAACAAGAGAAAAAACATGATTGCCTCCAGCTTACTCTGCTGACTGTACAATAAATGAGAGAAGACACTGAACGTGGAACAAAGACAGATGTGTTTGGGGACGTTTTTGTTGTGTGTGTGGTCTGAAGAACTTGAAAAGACACTCATTTTTTTCTTTTAATTAGCTGATGTGTTCATTACCTCCATTAAGAGATTAGATGTTCTGTCAGGCATCGTGGTAAACTGCAAAATGCCTACTAATGTTACTTTTGTCTCAGTGGAGATTTCAGCCTCTTTTTGGGGGTGCTCAAGCACCCCTAAACTTTAACTCAGCGCCTCTGAAAAAAACAAAAAAACATAATTAGGATGTTGTAAGGAAACTCAGTTCACAAACTTTAGATTCACTAAAATATTGAATAAATTTGGAAAAAAATTATGACAAAATCTATGTTTTTTTGTACAAGTTGGATCTTCGACGTATCCTGTCAATCAATCCAGTAGCCTCGTCAGCAACTGAGCAATCAGTGACCTCAATTTATCCCGAAGTGAAATGCCCCTTACCTGCAGTAGCTGGGGGGGGGGGGGGGGTGTTTGCATGAGAGAAGTGGAGCATGCTCTATTCACACAAGGACAACTGTTGGTCAGGTTACTTCTTGTTGCTCTCTAAAATACTTTTTGAATTAAGTGTTTACATAGGCATTTAACAACACCAGATTAATTAATTACACCAGAATGCAGGAAATGGCATCTAGTTTATTAAAAAAATTCTGGGGGAGGACCACCAGACCCCCACCAGTGACCCCCCCCCCCCCCCACACACACACACAAACAGTACAAATGCTCCTGATGCTAATGGCCACTGCATTGTTCAAGCCAAGAGCCATTGTCAGCACGGAGGGCTAATCACCCCTAAAAGGTACAATTCTAGAATCGCCCCAGCCTTGTCTTATCTGTTTTAGTATTACAAAGAAGCCAAACATGTTCCTGTGATCATTGTTGTAACTCAAGGCCAAAAAAAAAAAAAAAAAAATCCTCTCTTTTCTCTCCCTCCTTGAAAAAAATTGACGTCCAAGCAGAATTGTTTTTGTTCTACACATCGTTCATCTTCTTGAAGAATGAGGGAAAAATAACAGTCCCCAACCACTTAAATAAAAAAAAAGAATGTTTCAATGGCATTGACAAGAATGAAGGAAAAAAGACATGGCCCTTGTGTATCCATGGTTACCCCCGCTTTATTGCTGTTTGTCTTGGGCAGCAGATGCAATAAAAGAACTGGGAGAGAAATGGCTGGGTGAGGCGTCTAATTGCAAAATAAGGCAGCACACACAGGTGTTGGAAGGGTAACTAGAGTTGACCTGAAACTCTCTGCCTCCCTCTCAAAGCTATCTTATTTGCAAGGGGCTTATTAATGGTGATTGGACAGCCCCTGAATGTGCACTTACATCATATTTTTAGTTTTCCAATTAAGCTTGTGAGCTTCAGGTATGCTATTAAAAAGGCCAAATGGAAAATGAAGTGTCTCTCATAGTAGGGTGGATCAGGCTTGGCCTCATTTGACAGATAATGAAAAACGGAGGCAGAAACCCATGCATTTGCTTTGTTAGAAAATGGGCGAATGGAGGTACAATGAAGAAGGAGTAGAAAAAACCCCATTAAATATTAAAATACAAAAAGGCAGGCTGAAAATACATTTTGCACAATAATTTATTGCATGTTGGCCTTTTGGCCTCAGACAAGATACTGGAGTATCACTGTATGATACTTTCCATATTATTACTTCCTCACAAAGTTCTCTTTGCTGCTAAATGTAAAAAAGAAAATAATGCAATGTGTCCACACCTCTGGAGTCCTGATGGGGCAGCTGGGATGAAGAGTGAGGTACATTATTTTCCATTTTGTGGCCACAATGGCTTGATGACCCACAGAGGTTCTGAATCATTGGTGATACACATGTGGATTGACACATACTGTATACTACAGAGTAGATTAAATGTTAAAATGGTGTTCAAACTTGAAATTAAGACAATTTGTGAAAATGGAACTAATATAGGGGTAGCACGGTGGCACAGTTGGTAGAGCTGCCACCTCTCAACAAGCAGGTCACCCCGGTTCAAATTCCGGCTGAGGACCTTTCTGGGTAGAGTTTGCATGTTCTCTCCATGAGTGGGTTTTCTCCGGGTACTCCGGTTTTCTCCCACAGACCAAAAACATGCATGTTAGGCTGATTGGTATCTCTAAATTGTTCCTAGGTGTGAGTTGTCGTGTTATTCACGTGAGTTCACTGTACGTTTCATGCGTCATTATTTTAGCATCTGCCGACTCTCCCCTTCATTTCCGCCCCCCACCCCGTCATTTCCTGTATCTCAGTTACACCACATCTCCCTTTTCTAGAATCAGTGGGTTGACTGCTACAGACCTTTTTCATGACAACCAGAAGTAGCGTCTCATGGTGCTGGGTTACTTCCGGCTTTCGCAAGTTTATGCAAATGCCAGGCTTTTCTTACGCTGATGTGGAAGAAATCGTAGCGGTGAATTCTTGAACCAATAAACTTGAGAAAGGATCAAATTTCTTCCATGAAGAATATATCAACAGCTATCAAGGTAAGAAAAGACGTAGCTTAGCTAGCTAACCGTTAGCTACAACATATGAAGTACATAAACATCATAATAAAGCCTAAATTAGTGTGCTAAATTATTTGGAATATTTGAGACAGACGTGGTATAAACTTTTAAATGATATTTTAACATTCTGATATGTGTTTGCCATTACAATTTGTGAAATAAAACGTACTAGGTGTTAGTTATAAGATGTTATGATGCTTGATGTTCAAATTGTCTTTTACTTCTGCATAACTACAGGTCAAATATTGTCAAGGGACAGGTAGTTGTCAGAGCTAGATGCTTCAGGTCCATGAAGAAAAATGATGAACCATACAGACTGCAGGTTTGTAACAGTCAGAAAGCCGGTTGGCTCATGTTCATTAGAGTTCCTGTTCATTTATGACAGCTGAAGAACTTTGACATATGATGGACAACTTCTGTACAACTGAAAGCTTACAGTAACATCTTTCTGCTCAGTGGTTACTGTTTGTGGTAGCAGCAAAGTCTGTTTTGTTCTGCTGCTGTTTCAGCTCATCTTCAAACTAGAATCTATTACTTGTTTAAAGCTAAATTACTTGTTTAAAGTTATAACAAGTATATGTATGTGCTAAAACATTTATCTGTTTTAGATCTCACTGGGTGACAGCAGGAGAAACTTAAGTCCCAACCACTTATCGCACATCCTAAGTTTGGAGCTGGTACCATCCAGATGTGGTCCTGTGCCACAGGGTTCACAGATGTTTTACCAGTGCCCTCCTGAGAAGTCCTGCGTAGCATCATTCTGGACCACATGGCTCCACATTTCCCTGCTCTTCCTCTAAGGCTGCAGTCTTCCCATGTGTTTTGTGTCCACACTTTACACATCTTCAGTCTCTGCAAGTGTCACTGGAAATGCCTTCTCAGAGGCCAGAACCAGGGAGCAGTCCAGATGTTATGCAGGGGTACAGCTTCTACAACCAAGGCTTACTGCTGTTTCTGTGTTGCAGAAGAAGTGTGGAGGAGGAGTCTGCTGACATGTTTTACTTCAACACCTTCATCCATGTGTTTATATCAATGCAGTAAGAATCATAAAATGTAAAAATCCCACTTTTGTTTCTTCATATTTTTAATATTCAGTATTAAGCTGTGTGAATCACTGTAAATACTGTAAATAGTTGTTACTCATGAAAAATACATAAATGTGCCAATTTCTTTAAAATACCATAATTTGGGGAAAAATATCTATAATCCACTATCAATTTATAGTGTGCCATATAGTGTGGGCGGCTGTGGCTGGATGGTTAGAGCAGTCGTCCTCCAATGCGAGAGTTGGGGGTTCGAATCCACCAGCAGTCACATGCTGAAGTGTCCCTGGGCAAGACACTGAACCCCTCATAGCCTCCCATGTGTATCCCATCAGTGTTTGAATGTGAGTTAAAGCACTGATTAGTCTCATTAGAATGATTTGTTCAGTTAGCTTTGTAGATAGAGATGTGGAGTGCTGTATGAATGGGTAAATGAGGACACAGATTGTAGTGTAAAGCACTTTGAGTATCTTGAAATAAGATAGAAAGGTGCTATATGAGTACAGTCCATTTATAGTGTACAGTTAAAATCTTAAATAGTTATTTTTTTTGTTGTTGTTTTTAGTAGATATTGTAAATTACTCTTATTTTCCTTTCAATACAACTGAATCAAGCTACAAATTAAATGAAAAAAACAGTACAGTATGCTGCTCAAGTGTATTTTAATTGAAGAATGTTTAAAATAATTCAAAACCTTTAAATATCTAATTACATAACACTAGAACAATATGTAACAAGCTTGGGTATGGATGTTATTTTTATTGTATAAACTTACTGCAACACGACCATAGGACTTTCATCCAAGGACATAATTTATACACAGAAAAGACACTTGGTTTTGTTTACAAGTAAGCAGGAGACTGTTCCAAGATACAATATAAGTTTTATTAACACTAAGTTAAAAACCTATTCTAATGGAGGCAATAATGATTCTTAAATATTCAGCCAAGGCCGAGACTTTCCAGTGTTCAGTCAACTAAAAGACAAAAAGGATGGTTCAAGGTAACACATGAGCAGAAATTCACCCACAAGCTGTGATGCACGAGTGGAACGGAACCTACACAAGACTGGACTGCCGCCTTCAACCCTGAACATAAATATGAAATTAAGTAAACAAAAATAAAATATGAATAATATTTAAGAATTACAAAACAAACAAACATGGGCCTCACATTCACATATAAAAATAGTTGAAAATGGCCCCAGCCTTTAGCTCAGTCCGCCAATCTTCTCTCAGGTAAGACACTGCCTAATCATGGTGACTCAAGCAGGAGTGAGAGTCCACCAGTGCAGGACTGAGCAGAATGAGGACAGCTGGGAGTACACCTGTAAAGCCACAAAATAAAATACGGTTAGCATGATCGTCTCAATTATTAAAACGCGGAAGCGTGAAAAAGGTCTATTGATTCAGCAGGGCATTAGGGTGTTATTCTGCCCCTGTGGCTAGAAGGTCTGCTCCAATCTGAATTCTAAACCATTCACGCACCAACAGACACACTACAATTTAACCTTAGCTGGTAAAAGCAACGTTCAAAACAATACAAAACAATCCAGAACTATCTGTATAAACTCTAAACCATGAGACTAGAAAGGTTACATTCAAAAAGTGCAAAAGCACAAAATGCTCAATTACTGCAACAAGCACTTCCATTTCTATTTTTTTTTTCCATTCTTTTAAATAAATAAATAAGTATATATATATATATATATATATATATATATATA